>NW_020654853.1:0-26107 GCF_003589595.1 Hyposmocoma kahamanoa | reverse complement strand
GAAGAATAAAATATTTTTATTTTATTTATTTTATTTTAATAAGATAAGACTATGCAAAAGAAAATAAAATGAAGGAATGGACATTAAAAATAAAATAAAATTAACGAGTTCTTAGGTTTTCGCGATTGTTACACATAGGAAATGAAACTATTACTAACTAATTTCCGGATTTAAATCGCGTATATTTGTTTTTTCAAACAAACCGACGTTTCGGGCCCTTTACAGGTCCCATGGTCACGGTTGACTCAACGGTCAACTGAAAGACGACTTTTTAAATATAGCATGATATTTCATTGTCGGTCACCTATCACAAAGTCGAAATTTTTTTGGTTTGTTCGAATTTTCATTACACCGAAAACCTTTTAGGATATATTGAATGTTTATAGCAAAGATACGATTAGGTTCAGTTAAGTTATGTTAGGTTTAAAAGAAAAAATATTTATCTCTCAAAATTACTTTCGAGGTTATGAAATTTCGACCAAACGTTATTTCTGGCAAATGTCATTTCGGACTCCTGATAGGTAACCTTCATTATCATGTGCCCTCAGGGTTTGCATATTCTGACCAAATTGTCATTATATATTCTTTATTGCACCAAATAAATGCAACCGAAATATTAGTTTAACAGAAAGTGAGCAAAGGTCTCTAAAAGAGATCTCTTCCAGCCAACCCGAGGCTGTGACAGCTAAGGCTATAAGCGGGCAACAGCGTGTAAGAGAGAATGAGAAAGAAATAAGTATTAATATAATTAATTCTAATAAATAGCATCAATATGCACGCATACATAAATATGTAAAAAAATAATGAGAAGTATTTTGTCTTTTTTTCCATAACAATTATCCCCCAAGAGTTTAAATCGCAGTATCTTTCACCGTGACATTGACAGTTCCCATGTGCCTGTAGCTTCATCAACACGCTTACCTTTCGAAACCGTTTACAGCTTGGTGGTTAACATAGGTGTAGTGGCATTGTTTCCCTGGACGAACTCTTCCACAAGGAATCCTACTGTTAATAAAACGACTACTTTATTTATAGCGAAAATCAGAACTTGAACGTACCTTAACCACATGTACAATAATTATAATTACGGTCAGTTAAGTCGAGTTACCTTCACGGCTAGATTTGAGTGGTGCTATAACAGCTTTACGGCGGCACTTCCCCACGCGCTTTGTGGTAATTTGATAGCTTACCGGATTGCTTTTACCACGCTGCTTAACTTCATTCGTAAGAGGGTTGCTTTCGTCATTGACTTTCCACCAGTTCGCACCAAGCACTTTAGTTCATCTTTCATGATGCGAACGAACAAAAAGTGGAATTCACGGCCGGCATCTGTTTCCCGAAATCTACCATTTGGGGCTATTCAAGGCACTGACAATTCGCTCTAAGTGGCATTTACTAAACAAAGGCGTAGCATCGTCGACCACAGTGTCGCTTAATAGGAGGTGAGATTGTGATCAAGCAATTTAAAAACAAATTCGAGAATCTTGGCCTGTGATAGCGTTTTGATGTAATGAAAACTATCTCTTCTCTTATCGAGTTCTTAGGTTTTCGCGATTGTTACACATAGGAAATGAAACTGTTTTTCCGGATTTAAATCGCGTGTATTTGTTTTTTCAAACAAACCGTCAACCGTGACCATGGGACCTGTAAAGGGCCCGAAACGTCGGTTTGTTTGAAAAAACAAATCGCGATTTAAATCCGGAAAAACAGTTTCATTTCCTATCTCTTCTCTTCTTCTTCTTCCTGTATCTCAGTACAGAGCACAAAAAACCGATCTCAAAAGTCATTCACCCTTAGTTTTCTACCCTTAGAGGAGGAATATTTTCTTCAAATTTAAATGCACTACTACCGAGATACCCTCTTTCCAACAAAAAAAGAATCATCAAAATCGGTTCACAAAGTCATCACGGAACATACATAGAGAACTTCCTCCTTTTTTGAAGTCAGTGTTGTTAATTTACTATTGAGTTGACGATATATGAAAGCCAAACGAGATTATTTAACTTACTTGAGAAACTGATAAACTTTGACGTGTATCGTGACTTGTGAATGTCATTGATTTTGATTAGTTAATATCAAAACTAGACTCAAACTTCATTTGTAACGAACGCGTTCGCAACATCTTAAGCCATCTACAGCTGTGACATGTATTTTGTTTGTCTAGACATATCTTCCTCATCATTATTTCAGCCGAAAGACGTCCACTGTAGAACACATAATTCGAAATGCTACCACTACCACCTCTCAAGCAGAAGTTGTGGGTTCGAATCCGGACCGCTTAATCCGCACCTTTTAGTTTCTCAGGACTTATCCGCTCACGCGATGCGCTCCTCCTACCGCAAAATGGCGGCTATTTGGTTTCGCAAATTAGAAAAGCATTCAGTTTAAATACAAGTGTTTATAAATAAAAATTATTATTGTGCATTGCTAAATAAATACCCTCCGTACTACCAACAAAAACATCTCAAATAAAATGCAGTAATACACCGCAAATCCTGCACTTAAAAAGCACTAATGAAATTTTTGGTGTACTTGGATAAATATGATAATATTCCGTTTGAGTGGTTTTAACGTTTACCATGAAATTACTCCTTAAAGTATAGTTTATAAACATTTATATTCAGGGTAAACTTAAAAAACGCTACTTATGGTATGTTTTCAATAAATAAACACCGAAATCACCAGCCCAAACAATAACACACACGATTGTCGTGACGTATTTTTGAAGTTGTTTATTTTTTTTAAATGACAGACCGAGGCATTAAAAACTTTATGGTTTGCTAGAGTAGTTACCGAAATAGCAATTAATATTAGTTCTTTTACCTGTTATAACTTCGATATCCGATAAATCGGTATAAAATCATCACGCGCACCTCTAGGTGTGGTATGCGTCTACGGCTGCATGTATCGCGTGAGCGAAAAGGTGCAAAATTTAATTTGAAATTTACCATGAGCTTTTCGGTGAAGAAAAACATCGTGGTGAAACCTGTACATTAAAGAAGGTTCACAACCCTCGGAAAACGTGTGATGTTCCCAACCTGCAATAGGCCAGCGCGGCGGACAATGGCCTAAACCCTCGCCTGAGATGAGACCCGTGCCTAGCAGTAGCACGTATCAATGGATTACTATAAATATATTATAATCTTAATATATGCTCTGGAAT
Organism: Hyposmocoma kahamanoa; assembly: GCF_003589595.1. NCBI lineage: Eukaryota > Metazoa > Arthropoda > Insecta > Lepidoptera > Cosmopterigidae > Hyposmocoma > Hyposmocoma kahamanoa. The sequence goes on along the minus strand of NW_020654853.1, from coordinate 22,944 downwards.
CTTATTGTAAAAAAGTATACTGTTCCCCATAAAAGAATCGTATAGGTACCTTAGTTAAACGAAATCGTGGTACCATGAGTTTGGACTTAGTTCTAAGGTTAATACGTAGGGTGCACTCTTCACCTTCGAAAATTCATTTGTCTGTCTGGCCGTGTGAAAACTGGCGTTATCGTGGTGCAAGATGATACGGCGTTTACGGTTATTTTTACGAAGTTTGTCAATAACTTTCGGCAAACAAATGATCGTGTAGCAATCACTATTCACGGTACAACGATTCTCCAAAGCAACAGTAGTCACGTGTCCAGTTTTATTAAAAAAGGAAGCAATCATCCGCTTAGAGGTACTTTCCACGCGCGCCACTTTGGTTGGTTTCGGCCCTTCTCGAAAAACCTATACGCTCGATTGCTGCTTTCTTTTGGGATCGTAACTATAAGTCCATGTTTCGTCACCTGTTACTATGTCCCACAACAAATTTGACGCCTCTTCGTTGAATATGATACACATGGCATTGCACCAAGTGACGCGATCCGTTTTTAGAGCATCAGTTAAATTGTGTGGGATCCACCGAGAGCACAGCTTTTTCACACCCAAATGTTTGTGTAGTATTGATTGTATTTGACTCATGCATATGCCTAAAGATGTCCGAATTTCATGGTATGTCACATGCCTGTCTGTTGTCAATAACATCGATGCTGTGCGTCGTATGATCACGACCCACAGCATCGATGTTTTTGTTGTTCACAGCAGTGGATGGGCGGCCATCACGAAATTCGTCACTGAGATCCACACGACCGCGTTTGAATTCTGCAAACCAGCTATAAATAGTCGTCTTGTATGGTCCTCATCGCCAAAAGCCGTTTGAAGTCGAGCGAAGCTCCGCTGAGCTGTTAAATTACACTTAAAGTCGTAGAAAATCATGCGACAAAAATTTTCTGGAGTTAAATTCATGGTGAAGTAAACAACCAATTTCTAAAATGACGCCACAATGTAAAAACAAGTGACAGTCAGATAAAACAAACTGTATTCTACAGCCAAAGAGTTCCATTTTCAAATGTTCTAATTACTTTTTAAATATTATTTATGCAAGTGGTCAGTTCCGGAAATTTATAGCGCGCCCTATGCATTATGGATATCCTCTTTCTTAATGAAATTATGTATATTTTTTTGCGATTTGAAGCTCTAAAGAGCACCGCAGCTGATACTGACACTTGATATTGTAAAAAAAGAAAACATAAGCCTCCCCTAAGATCGCCATAAGTACCGATTTTGCGCTTTTTGCATCTAGTGGTCTTCAGTTTTATGGGATGTCTGCCCACGTTGTGTCTTTCGGTACGCGGAAGACAATTATCTTAACTAATCAATAATGATTTCGGTACCCAGTGAGAAGTTACATACATTTGTGAATGTTTAATAGCAGTATCTTTAGCAAAGGGTGGACAAAAACATACTACCATACGTATTTCTTCTGTGAATCGTGCGTTAGATAATCCGGAAAAACGGAGCAGCATCGATTTGTACAGGCTGACGTCGACATCAACAATATTCCTAAATTATCTGGTCTCTGAGTTCCAAGATGTAAGTATCTTTTATGACAGCCTTAGCAAACTATAACGTCTAACATATCAAACCTATTAGTAGTATAACAAGAACATGTACCTGTAAGCTTGTGATTTATTATGGATAAATATTTTAAGTGAAGACTTCTGCAATACAGCGTAGTGTAGTTTGAATTTTGTTTGACAATCTTTACATGTGTAGTCATTGACTTACAATTATATGGACGTCGGGTCCGCGCTAAAAAGTGTCCGCACTTGTAAGGCGCTAAAATCGTATACAGAGCGCGACACTCCGCTTTAGTCTTCATTTGTTCTACGGACAGCGCGATACTGCGATGACATAACAATTTAAATTTCGAATAGGTTGACTTGGGACTTTTTTTCGTGGTTTTTGTATTAGACCCGTCGTCCATTTATTTGTAAGTCAATGTGTGTAGTATGAACTTTTTGGTGTCGGAAATAGAACACTAAATCTGCTTAAGGCGAGGGATTTCAATGCGAGCCTAGATTTTATGAGACGAGATGTGGGAGGTCGCCCTGTAAATTAATAAATTAATAAGAACAGGCGGAGAAAATTCGACATCGATCACACGTCGACAAGCGCCCTATGGCGACTGACTGGGTAGCGGACGGCGCGGCGTATCGTTAACTCACTGGGCAATTTGCAAATTCTGGCATAAATGTGAGTTTAATTACTATAGAACTTCAGTTGGAAACCTGAATTTTCCAGGTTCTCTCTAGTACTTACTTAAGATAAAATATCGGCATATAAAAATTATTTGCAAAGTTAGTCATTTATTCTTAAATAATTCGTTATTTTAGTCTATTTTCGGGATTTTATATGATCGAATAAAGTACATTCTATCATGTAACGAATTAACATATATTTTTGACAATATCCTTAAGTGTATCATACATTTTTATAAAGCCGTTATTAAATAGTAAATATCTAAACCGTTTAATCTAGCAAAACAGTTTTTTTTCGCTTCTCCTCCGGTGACTGGCCTTAATACAGAAAAAAAAATTGAGAAATTTATCAAGGGTTGGCAACGTTTCCTTTCTGGATAGCTAAGCTTATTCTATATCGGAAATAGCTAGATTCTTGTTATTGCAAGTTTCAACGAGGCGAACCTTGGAGTTTCGACAGTGGAATCCAGACGACTGATTAATGGTTGGCATATTCATCTGACATCTATGGGAAGACGTGCAAAAAGGCCCGTTATAAACCAGTAACAGTGATCTGAAACCAACGCATATAAAAATATCACAAGGGCTGCTGGCATTGGTCTCTCGCGATTGGCAAAACAGACGTAGATTGGAGTCCTATCAGATAGAAGGAATTTTTCGCAATGTTTGATCTTTGTATTGGTAATTATTACAAACAGTGGAGTAATTTGAGAAAATTAGCAAGTAATACGATTTTTGAGTGCAATTGAAATTTGCGGGCCATACTTTGAGTAGTCGTGACTGAAAGCGGTGCAAAGGTTTTCGCCGGATTTAAACTTGATGAAGGATTAGTGGAGATTTTTCCGCCGAAAAACAATACTTCTTAATTTATTTGTTAAAGGTGTGTTGGGTATTTAGAGCATTATTCGTTATTCTTGCGGCACGGTTAGAGTAAGGTAAATGCGTACCTTTTCAGGTCTTAGGTAGATTTAGTTGATAAAAAAGCGGTGATATCTAGTTAGCAAAAAGAACGATACTGGTCATTATTATCGTTTTATTCAACCTGTTGTACGTCGCACAATATACATACATATATCAAAGCTATAATCCCCTACACTGGCCCAAACTTGTTTAAGATGCAGGTTTAAGATCCAAAAATAACGCTAGGTACAAGGTCGATTGTTTTTAATTGTAACACTTTTAGGCTAGAAACTGGACGAGTGGAGGTGCGATGGCGGCAGCATAATGCTGTTCTCGGCGGCAGCGGTGAAAGCGGGTTCGAATAGTCAGTACCGCCGAGTAGCTTACTTACTTAGATGTCGTCTGAAGAAATAATTCAAGCAGTTTTAGAAATACCACCAATATGAAACAGCAAACGTATCGATTATAAAAATAGAAGGATTATTATTCACTATAAATAGACGAATAGAGATACTATTCTTTCATTCTAATTCTGGCGTGATATTTGCAAAATTTATAATCAAATGTTTCCACGGTCGTTTTAGAACTTATCCGGATTTTGTCCTTAGTCTTTGTAATTTCGGCGCAACTCGCCTATTTGCTTTCTTTGTTTATACTACGGGTTCACGTCTTCTTGCGCCCACAATAACTCATACTGAATAAAGGAATTAGGTACTATAAAAAGTTCACACTCTCGTTATGAAACTTTACAGCCGTAAACTAAGCGATCTGTAGGGCTAGCACGATAGGGCGCGACTTGCGCTAAAGCAACATAAAGCGCGAGGTACTGCTATACTCCCATAGATAATAGCAATAGCTTTAGCTTCTATGTCGTTCTCGCGCAAGTAGCGCTCTAACGTGCTAGCCTTACTGGTCGCTAGCGTCGAGAACAGGCCATTTTTACGTATACTATTGGGTAATTTTCGGAAAAATTCCAAATTGTGGATACTTTTCCGGAAAAAATCCCCAGAATTGGAAAAATTAAATTTCGAAGGCTCATAATATTATGTTCTACATTTAGAAACTGAAGTTTTATTTAACGTGAATTATAAAATAAAGTATTACTTAAAAGCCACTTAGAGAAATACGAAATTTAAAATGATTTCACAACAGCGAAAAAAATCTTTGGAAGTTTATTTTAAATTTGGTAAATTTTAGGAAAAATATTGGGAAAATATCCGAAATTTTTTTTCTGGAAACTATGATTATTTCAAAATGGAAATTGTCCATGACTCAACACTACGTCCGCATCGCTGCCGGTGTAGCCATCGTGCCGCTGCTCGCTGTCGTCAAGTTTGTAGCATTACGTGTGACTTTTTCATATAAAAAGATTTTTCGATAAATAAAAAAATCAGATATGTTATTACTAAGCATTAATAATGTTCAACTAATGTCGAACTGTCAATTCGAATTAGAAGCACCAGTATTTTCTTAGAAAATTACTTATTGCTACCATTTAAATTTAGTGTTTGTTTACTCTGTATAGACAAACAGTCATGTTCAATTAGCAATGACTACCAGTAAATATAGACAATTGAAATTCTCATACGATAAGAGAAATCCTCGAATTCGAAATATAACAATATTGTTTTAGTTAATAAATGTTAGAATTTAAATTTTCACGAGCTTCATCAATGATTAACGAAACCATGAAATCAACTTTACCGCGAATGTCGTTTAAAATAAACATTGACATTAAATTTTCGAATGTGCTAAGTTAATTCGATGATAATTTCAGGAATTATTAATGATAAATAATAATTGAATTAAATGAGCGATGATAACTTATTGGGATTTTTTTTATACAAGTTATATCAAGTGACGGGACGAACAAGTCGTGTGCATAATGGTAAGATACATGCCTGTCCATAACAGTTGCAGTGCCACTCAGAGCTTTAAATCGCAAAGATCTGAGGGGCACTGCCACTGCGCCCGTCACCATGAGACATAAGTTGACAAGTCCCAAGTGCCTGTAATTTCATCACACATTATTAATCAAATAATTTGAATTTTAATAAGTTCACAAAAAATAATAATGACGTTATCCTGTTCAGGAACACAGTGATGCGTTTATAGAGACACTTTTAATTAGCGAAAATACGATGTTCCTTTTTTAAATACAATAAAATTTTTCACTTCACTAGCGAGTACTATAGACAATAGATTTTTTATTCAGAAGTGAAAAGAGCGCCTTTGTGATATGGTTTAAGAAATTATAATTTACAGAAGTAGAAAACAATATTAGCACACTAGTGGTATGCATGTAACTAATATAATATGAAATATCAATTATCCACACAAAACAACAATCATTCCCATAGAAAAAAATGTTTCTATCACGTAGTCTATAACTTCATTCGCATCATCATAACGTTACGGAGAACTACTAACACAGTAACTAAATCTATAAACGCTAAAACTGTATACCTACATAATCGTAACTCCAAGTCGAAAAGTTTTGCACTTTACCGCTTTCTGTTGAGTAATAAGGGTCACCACACTTTTAGTTTACTAGACCTTTCCTTGTTGGAAAGATTTTAAAAATCCACAATAGCGCGTCCATTTCTGACCTCGAAAGTAATTAACCAACCTTTATTATTCAATATGATTCTGCTTTGGTGTTAGATACCTCGTACTTTTTTCGAAGAATTGTACACGTAAACTTTTCAGGCTCATTTGTACAATTTGTCGAAAAAAGTACTAGACTAATAGACTTTACTCTATCCTATATATATTTAGTCTAACTTTAGCCTTATTCAGAGTGGCAACGGGCGCCGGTGCGTATACATCAAAGGTACGTATACACTCCTTGCGTTGACAGTGGCCACGCGCGCCGGCGCCTGTGTCGAGGCGGGCGCGGGTAGATCTATTTTCTCGGTCCGCCCGTTTCTTTCACAGTGCTTGGTTTAACGTCTAGCATCTGTTTGCGCTTTTGACGTGTGAATCTACCCGCTCCTTGCAGTTTCGGCACTGTCAAAGGAAGAACGCCAAGACTGTGAATGAGCCCAAAGACTGTCTGGCAAAATTTTTGGGCCGGAATTGTGTAACAGCTTTCTGTATTTTGCCAGCTTCTTTTATTAGAGCAATTTGACCAAGTCATACAAAACCTGTGGGATATTTAGCAAGCTAGCGTGAAAAATACTTACTTACTTACTTACAATAGAATAAAATCAGTTATTTTATAGTATTATCAATGTCACAATATTACAATTTTAAAATACAATGTCGAGATATACTCGTAAATATAATTGAAAGTTATTTAAACAAAATAATGATTTTAAAACAAAACAGTAAAATTTAAAAAGAAATATAAACAAACACAAGACAATGTCGAAATACAACGTGAAATAAAAATATATTCACATTTTCTTAAAAAAAAATACTGTAAGTAATGGAATTCATCCAAAGAAGCTTCAGTCGGGTATTAAATGTTTTGTCTTTAGCAACAATTTACTTATTTAAGGGGAGATGTTCGTAGAATTGGGGACTTATTTACTCAAGGGTTTCACAATACAGGCCACGCAGTAATATAATACAGAAAGTGATACAAGACAACGCGTCGACGGGTAGCGCAATTAAGGTGACAACATAATTATTCTTTCTTATTCTTATTTGTTATTGGAATAATCGACAACCATATTCGTTCAGCCCCAGTTACATTCTCGTGTACATTCTCGCTATCGACAAACTATTATATTCTAAGTCAATGACATTTTAAAATAAAAGAAGCATCAAAACAATAAGAAGGAAAGGGGACAGAGCATATTTCGCCTCTAATTCTGGTTATATACTCATACAACCAGAATTAGAGGCGAAACAAGGGCCATCCATCCCTGGCAACTTATCAGGCAAATGGGCTTTATATCACTTATAAATATCAATTCGTCTCGTTTGCCCTGAAATCACAAATTAGAAAGCTGAAATAGTACAGAGCCAACAAGTGACCTGTGTGCACGTCTTCGTATATTCCAAAAATATTCTGTATTTATTGTAATAAAAATAATATCTCTAACAATGGGGGCCGTTTTATTCAGTGGTATGGGAAAAACAGCGAAACATCTAATTATAAGACAAACGAAATCACATTTCATCGGTAATTAAATATTAAATATGTAATTTTTCAATTTTCATCCATTATAGCAAAGCTCAAGTTAAACTGGTCGATTTGAAGTGGAACAATTGACGACACCCATCAATTGTTTCGAATTTAGGCTGGCCAATCGGAGCGCAGTTGTCACAGTAATGATTTGGCAGAATAGTTTTCAAACAAAATAAATTACTTCTTAGGTTTTCGCGATTGTTACACATAGGAAATGAAACTATCTATATATCTATATATATATATATATATATATATATATATATCTCTATCCGGATTTAAATCGCGTATATTTGTTTTTTTCAAACAAACCGACGTTTCGGGCCCGAGTCAACCGTGACCATGGGACCTGTAAAGGGCCCGAAACGTCGTCAATCAAACTTTTTACTTTTTTAACTGCCTCTTTGGCCGAACGGTTACCATGCCACGCAGAGGTCCCAGATTCGATTCCCGGGCCGGGAAAAATATATGTACGGCCTATATTTATTTCTCTCGTGAATTTGGGTGTAATTTGTGGTTGTCTATGTGTGTGTCCTTGGCACCCGCGACACAGGGTTTCTCTAGTGTGGGGCTATGTTTCTGGTATATAACTCGATGGAACAGAGCTTGTGAAGACTGCATACAATTTGGAAACTTCAGCACAAAACATGCATTATCCTATATTTATGTCTCGACATGGTCACTCACAAAGCACACGTAACTTGATACAGTCGAGCAAGCAGAGTGTTCAAACAGATTTGGGAACATTTTCAGCCTTATGATCGATTATCAGGTTCGATAAATATAACTAAAAGTAAATAAACGATATAAGAAACTCTATGAAGCGTTCAATGCCAACAGTGAATTTGGATTTAGTTACTGCTATGGGTAAAACAAAAGAAGAAATTTTATAACTGAAATCATTTGTATAACTAAAGATCATTGTGCCTCTATCACGAGTTTGCTGTGACAGTTGTCGCTAGCGACCGCGTAAATTACTTCACAATTTTGTATGGCAAATTATACAGCGACCCTAGCGGTCACAAGAAGAAACAACATTGTCACTGTAATCTCATGGTAGAAGCACTGAACTGTGACCCAAATCTACGAAAATAAGTCATATTTATTACGGTATCGTAATTTATTGGTTATTTGCGTGTAGATTGACGTTTTGATTACATGTAAAATATTGACTGATTTTATTAGATCCATATGCTGTCGAAAATGTAATATTTGTTAGGAAATGAAACTATGTTTTAGCCTATATTTGTTTTTTCAAACGTTTCGATCCCTTTACAAGTCCCTTAATCACGATTGGACGTGATTTTGACCTTCAATATGTTATACCTTCCCTAATTATGTGCTTTATAGCAGTAGAGCTCCTTGTAAAAGAGTCATCTTAGCGCCACAAAAGTACTGCCGCCTTACCAATTTCTGCTACCAAGCAGCAATGTGAACATTAGTGGTCCGACACGCCTGTTCACAGCAGTTGCAGGGCCACTCAGAGTTTTTAATGTTCCTAGGCATCACTATAGATTCTAAATTACAATGGCATCTTCATATTACAGCCCTAGCAGCGATACTCATTTCAGCTGCATATGCGGTAAGAAAAATTAGAGAACTTACAAATGAATGTAATGTCATACGGCATTCTTTGTGGGGGAAAGCAGCTAATATCGCGACTTTTTTTGTTTTACAAAAGAGATCTGTAAAAACTATTCAAAGAGATTATTATTCTAACGGTAGCATCACAAAATATTTAAGAAGCCATTGACTTACAGTTATATGGACGTCGGGTCCGCGCTAAAAAGTGTCCGAACTTATAGGGCGTTAAAATCGTATACAGAGCGTCATTCACGCTTTAGTCTTCGTTTGTTCGACTGACAGCGAAGCAAGCAAAATTAGACAGTACTGCGATGACATTACAATTAAAATTCAAAGTTTTAGCTTTTTCATATTCCTTTACATGTCACTACGTTTAAATAGGTTGACTTGGGACATTTTTTTCGTGGCTTTTGTATTAGACCCGTCGTCCATTTATTTGTAAGTCAATGTAAGAAGCACAGCGATGTACACAAACGTAATACCAGAAACAAAGATAAATCAATCGTGCCTTAATTCCGATTGCAAAAAGTTCGTTATTCATTTATGGGACAAGGAATTATATATTTCAATAAAATACCGACCGAAATTGCATATTTTCTATTTTATAAGTTTAAGACATGTGTTAAAAATAAATTTCTGGCGATACTATTGATGAGTACATGAACGATAAATATGCGTGGAGTTAATATTATATCGTTTTGTTACCTACTTACCATTTTCATGAATTGTTTTATTTACTTGACTTGTCTTTTTTTTGGAATCTCTTGTGTGATTTTGACTATTCAAAAGTTTTTGTAAGTTGGGCTTACTTGAATAAAACTTTATTATTATTAATCGAAAAGATCGGAGGGACACTGCCATTGCGTCTGGCACGGTATGCTAGAAGACGTCGGTTCGCCTCCGGCCGGACCGAAGCAGTTTTTTCTGAGTGTTCGATCTTTGTATTAATAATTATAACAAACTAGTGGAGTAATTTCACATAAAAATAATTGAATATCAATACTATTTAAAAAAAACTTAAAGAGAATTACACTTAAAGGGACACTTAAGGCAAGGAACGCCCAAGTATTTTCCACACAACGCATATTAAGGTACAGAGTAATAAATCAATATATACTATATAACGTTCCTTCGTCACACATCAACTGCTCTGAACACAATTGCCGATCCGCACCCCTCTATCTTAGTGGGATATATTACCCTTACGTATAATACTGGGGCGTCGTCAGTGTTCCCAAATATGAAGGCATTTGGATTGTTAGTCAAAACAACTTCTGTTTCCTGTATCATATATTTTTTGATTTTTATAAAAGAATTCGTTATTAAATTAAGATAAATAAATTAAAATATTTATTGTTTTAATAGGATAACAAAAGTTAATCTAACTTTTGGATATCTTTGAACCAAGTTGTTTTGAACAGCGAAAATCCTTCTCCATTGACAATTTTAACTGACTTTAACAGGATTACACTAGTATTTTGTACGAAAAATGCATAGATCTGTCAAAGTAAATACACTTGTCATAGCGAACAATTTACTATTCACATGGGGTTACCATTTACCAATTAGCAGCTGCAAACAAGCATAAACACGGCTAAAGCTTAATTATGACTCGTTGAACACAATGAACGGAAAATGTCACGTAAGTTCGCGCTTAACGCTTCTTTCATAACTGTCATCGTATGCCCATAATAACCTTCTTAGTTTTGCACTAAATGCACAACTCAAGAAGACATTAGAACTCGTCATTAAGTTTTCATGTCCTGCGTTCAGCATTCAGCGACTGCTAAAATACAGGCTCTTGAAAAAATATTAGACTATTCCGCCTTCATTACAGGACACCTGGACAGGCGTGTCGCTTACTACCAGGTGCACGACTTGTTCGTCCTGTTATATATAAAAAACTCTAATAAATTAGTATTATTTATTAAATGTCTTCAATTAACGTCATAATTACATATATATATACATACATGCTTCTTTATCTGGCTTTCGCAAAAGAATTAAAGAGTTTACGCTAATAGGACAAATGAACGGCATCAATCACTAAAGCTAGTTGTTAATTTATTTTAATATTGTTATGACTCGGACATTATTCTTATTATGATTATTAATTTTGTTATTTTATACTGTCTAAGAGCACGCTGCATATTGTAATAATTATATTATAAATTGGGTATTGTTATTTTAAATATTTAGGTTACGGATCAAATCCTTGTTATTTTTTTAGTTTTTGTTAAATGGGCATAGCCTATCTACCTCTTCTCAGGCTCCAGCTGAAAATCAGCGCTGTGGCTCTGCCCAGCATTAAGCTGAGCTGGCTAGCCTTTTCGGCTATTAATTATGTACTTAGTAATATATTATATTTTTTGATTATTTTTTTTTAGTGGTTTATTTTTTAATTTAAATTTAGGTTAATATTATTATTATTATTTGTATATTTTATTTGTAATAGCCGAATAAATGTTTTCTTTCTTTCTTTCTATATTTGTTTGTTGTTATAATGTATTTTATTATTATGTTTACATGCTTTTGCCAAGGCTAAATAGTTAAATTCATCAATTAAATTTAACACCAACATTTATAATGTACCTATCCTATTTCTGTCGTCCACTAACTAAAACGGCTAAGTGACAAATGGTTAAATAACCGTTTTAAATAGCTAAAAATACAGCAATAAACTCTCTTTTAAAAACAGTTAAAATTAGTTAACGTGTTCAACTTATAGAAACTTAACCTAACGGTGTATAGCTGAAATATCATTAAAAAAATTTCAATATTCTAAAACTGGGTTATGGTTTTTTATGATATCTCGAAAAACTATTTTGTCACTTAACCCCGTTTTAGCGGACGGCAGATTTAGAGCAAAAATAAATGAGATTTGATTCGATAGGAATAAAATAAATGAATAAGATATTTCAAATTATACTAAAGGCCTGTCTAGGTCAGGAAATAAAATCATATTTAAATTACTCTTGTAAAGGAAGGTGGTTCTCTCGTCAGTGGGATAAGGTTACGCAAATCCAGCCAAATGAAAACTCCAAATTGTTGTTTATTCAGAAGATTTTTATTTTCGCCTTGTATGTCGCCAATACAATTTCACCTTATATGCGGAAGGTCCGGGCAGTTGTTCCCAGAAGGGTCTCGACTCCTGGAAACCGTTCAGCGAGATGAGGTTTATCACCCTATATGAGCGAACGAAATATCAGAAGACCCGGGTAGCAGTTTCCAAGTAGGGACTCTACTCCTGGTTAGAGGTGGGTGATAAATAACGTCACGATGAAAAAATCACGATGATCCGCCGTCACACAGTATCGCCGTGACTCTTTCCGAAGGAACGACGTTCCAGAGTCACATAGGTGTTCCTCCGTTCCAATAGCTATCCCCGTCACTCACATCACGACATACGTATTTGATACAATGCGCGATCTCCGTTCCGTGGTGACTGAGCGCGCCACTGGCCTGATTTGAAGAGAACTACAACGCTCTTCAAATCAGGCCATTTCGGCGATGGGAGTGAATGAAATAGGATGACTTTCTTTGCTCACTCACAAGGGTCGTAGGTGCTTATATTAGTAGAAAGGGCGGATGAAAATAATCTGCAGCAGTTATTATAAACCTATTTATGAACAAAGTAAAATATTTTTGTATATTTGTTTTATTATAGGAAGAGTTGGTATTTTATATTTATGTGTAATCTACTTTGTGTATTCTACTAGAAATATAATTACATTACACTTTGTTGCTATTTTTAACAATCCAAAGATTCGCATTAAATAAGTAACAAACAAAATTACATTAAATAAAAAATCAACTTTTTGAATGGAATTGAAACTTATTACAAAGGGAGTAAAAATTTAATCATTTTATAAAAAACGGCTATAAGTATTAGAAAGAAGCCGCTGGCTAAAACCGTATATCGTGATGTAAGTTATAGGCGTGACAAGGTCACGGAAGTAACAGTCGTGACAAAATCACGATGATTTATCACTGTGATTTTTTTGGAAACGGAACGACAGTCACAGCGTTAGAAATGTAACGCTATTCCCCATGTCTTCCCTATATGAGCGTACGAAATATCAGAAGACCCGGGTAGCAGTTTCCAAGAAGGGACTCAACTCCTGGTTGCCTTACTGAGCTCTCTGTATTCTCAGATTTCTCTTCACATTAACGAAATTGTGTTCGAGTAGTCACCCTTCGAGGGAAAATCTTAACACCGCGATTCAGAAAAAACGCCAAATGCGTCAATGCCATCTAGCGGGTTTTTAGAGAACTAAAAGGTGACAATCTGGCTTAAGGTCGTTTATTACATAAAGTAGGTTTGTTACACTCTCAAATGACTAATTAGTATGTAACGGACTGATATCTACAACCTGTCATTTTCTTAACGTAGTACGACATCTAACCGCCAAAAAAGATTTTCAGTATCTACGTATAGATAGGTTAAGTTAGTTCACGTAATATCAAATGTACTGATTCGACGGATTAGCAATAAGAGATCAACTACTTTATTACAAAAAACGAAGTAGATAAAATTCCTTATATGCGAGAAATTGCTAAAATAGCGAAAAAATTGCCGATGTCAGGGATAGATGGCTCTTTTTACAAAAAAATAATTGGTGCCTGAGTTCTCAGTACTCAGTTTCTTTTGTTATGGCTTAATTTCACGTCTTTTGACCATACCTTATGAAAAATATGTTTTACTGAATTGTCATCATGTCACAAACCCACGGCACCATTCATCTTCTATTAACCCTGTTCAAGGCTTCTGTAGTTAATTTTGACATAATACACCAAATATGTTTTATTCAATTATGTAAAATATAACCTCCAAAACTTCAAACTGGAATATTATTCATTCCAAACTTCTCAAAATAGTGAACCCAAAACCAAATTTGTTCAGAAATTTAACGTCTATATTTTTACATATTTTTCTTAAACAGCCGCCGAATTATGTCAACAAAAATTTATATGGGAGTTTGCCTTTGTTCTTTCATCCCAATTATGATTTTATTTACTCCATCCCTGGAGAACCCTGACTTGAAGAAAATACTCGGACTTACCTCACAATTTAAAAAAGAAATTCTGAAAAAATCTAAGATCAGGCAGAATAACTTACACGCCTTAGCCTGTCACGACTAACGAAAAATTTTACTATTATTATTAACTATTAATATTATGTCACACTTAGAATAATAACGCATAGAATGATAGTTTCATATCAAACGAACTGTCACAAGTGAGGCAAAAACCAAATTCATGTAGGCGTAAGCAACTTGTAACTACGCTCGTCGGCACGCACACAAATATACAAATAATGATGCCATGGAATAACATTTCCCTCAAAAGTGGGGAAATTGTATCTTGCTTAACTCATCATTAAGTTAAAGGTGCCTACAGATTTGCCCGACATTGTCGATCAGGTGCCTACAGATGTGCTCGGTTTTGTCGATGAAAAACGAATATAGCACTTATTTGTAAATCCAAGATGGCGGACACGAGTTTTCAAATAAATGCAATATGGGTATCATTTTCGAGGTACTTGGGGGAACTCATTACGAATATGGCACTTATTTCTAAATCCAAGATGGCGGGCACGATTTTTTCAAAAAAATGCTATGTGAGTATCATTTTCGAGGTATTTGGGGATGCTCAATGTGAATATGGCACTATTTGTAAATCCAAGATGGCGGGCACGATTTTTCAAATAATGGCAAGTTGGGTATCGTTTTCGAGGTATTTGGGGGTGTTCATTACGAATATTGCTTTTGTTTGAACTGTCGTGTTTGCCATCTTGGATTTAGAAATGAGTGCCATATTTGTATTGAACATTCCCAAACATCTCGAAAACGATACCCAACTTGCCATTATTCGAAAAATTGCGCCCGCCATCTTGGATTTAGAAATAAGTGCCATATTCGAAACCTAAAACCGAAAATGCCATAAACAAACATTAAAGAAAATAACTGTTAAAATAGATTAAAAAATCGCTTAACAATGCTCCTCTTTTAAGACAATAAAATATTTCAATATAAAATATTTCGCTTGAGTTACGAAAAGAAAGACATATATATAATAAGCTATCAAAGTTGTACTGGTGGTGCCAACACTATAGTAGAAACAAATATATACTGTAAATTTGTTGCAATATGTGCTCCAATTCAAATAAAATTAAAATAAATAATTATTCAATAAAGCATGAACGCAGAGCCGTTAAAAGTATTATAAAATAATTAAGTGTCCCAATCACTTACAGGAGTTAACGAAAACATTTAATGTTTATTCAAGTAAATATTAGTTCAAGATGCGCAAATAAATCGAAATTACAGGCACCACTAAAATTTACGTAATATAATTATTCTGATACAGAATAGCAAAATGGGGAGAAAAAAAATTCGTTCCTTTGCAACACTTTCGTATCTTGTTGCCGCGAAATTATTTTTCTGTTTTAGTGAATAATTACATAAAAATATGAGTTGAAACGCATTACTTACTTATGGAATGTGATGTTAGTGTCTATTTTATATTTGTCTGTTCTATTTTTACACCCATTTACCGCACATTTTGTCATTTTTAGCAAAAAATTTTGGAGCTGTTCGCGGTGCAATTTGACTGTGAGCACTAACAGCCCGCGTGCTCCTGGGAGCCTGTTGGGAAGCCTTTAACTTGCCTCACTTAGCGTGTGCGGGCTAGGTTTCTATGCGTTATTATTCTAAGATGTCACATTTATTTATATAATATTTGATCTTTTCGTTTCACGCTGTATTCTCCATGTATCTGACTATAGATTTTTGAGAAAAAAATGAAGTTACAAACCAGTTTTATTCACAGTTACATGGAAATTCAAAGTTACCCAACTTGAAGGTACTGTCGACGTTAAAATTACATTATTCAAAGCGTACTGTCAGTCATTCTATACCCTACGAGTTCTGTATAATAATATGTTCAAGATGCTGATACATTTGCCACACTTTCGCAGTG
This sequence comes from Hyposmocoma kahamanoa, assembly GCF_003589595.1. NCBI lineage: Eukaryota > Metazoa > Arthropoda > Insecta > Lepidoptera > Cosmopterigidae > Hyposmocoma > Hyposmocoma kahamanoa. The sequence goes on along the minus strand of NW_020654853.1, from coordinate 7,098 downwards.
CGTCGTGTATATTCGCCAAAGCTCTTGGTTTTCAAGCTATGTGCGAATAAAGTGGCTTCACTGATGCGCAGAATTACTAGCAACAACAACAATCTCCTCTGTTCATGACCACTAGACCCGAAATGCAAATTAACGTGTATATAAAAAATATTATTATTTGTAATTCTAACCCTATTTTCAAGAATGTACGTTGCTGTGACAAATGACTTGCAAAGGCCATCAAAACTCCAAGGTTAAGAAATCAATCTGTTAGCTTTTTTTTTCTAAAGCCTTTAATCAATTGGCCGCTGAAGGTCTTGCCTAAGCCACCGGACAAAAGGGCGAGCTGAGAGCTCTCAACATGTATTAAAAGCTAAGTGGCAGGTTTGATGGCGCCTAGGTAGGTACGACTGATACGCAGGACTGGGGTCCCACATGTCATACGTTCTTATGTAGCGATATTCACTTTGTTTTTTGAAAGATTAACTGCGTATAGTAAATACTTTTATTTGCAAATTTTTACTCTGCAGGGTTGCGGGGGTAAGAATGGCGCTGAATATTTCGTTTTTTTTTTGGACCTATCGTAGACGTTGCGATGGCTCAAGTTTGTGGGACGAAAAGCAAGTGACGGGACGAACAAGGTGTTAGGCAACACGCCAGTCCATTGCAGTTGCCGTGGCGTTCAGAGCTTTAAATTGCAAATTGTGGGACACTGCTAATTCCCCTATCACCCTGACACATAAATTGCAGTTCTCATATGCCTGTAATTTTACCCTTCAAAACTGGAACGCAGTAATGCTCACATTACAGCTTGGCGATAGGAATAGGTAAGGTGGCAGCACTTTCCTGGGCGAACTCTTTCACAAGGAGCTTTACTGCCATTTATACAGACGAAGAAGGAGACAAGAAGCTATTTAATAGCAGTAGAGGTCCTTGAGTAGCACGTTCGTCCAAGGAGTTTCTTTTTATAATATCACATGTGTGCACACATGGTTTTTCAATGTCAGTCAGTAATTTAAACGTGGTTATTTGGACCAATTTTATTGAAAGGTAGAAGTCATCACACTTTTTGTACACATCGATATTTTTTGTCTACAACACGAAGTATTCTTTTATAACGTTCCGGTTTGTCATCATGACGTGACAAATGACGTCATAATGTATTGATCATGTGTATCTATAGTAATGATAGTTACGCCCCTTGAGCAATTTACTCGAATATATAATAAGTATTGGATACTTTGTACATGTAGACATTATACAGGGCAAGTTTCGTCGATTAGTAGTTAGGCTCTGCTTAGTTCGTAATTAGTGACATCGGTTTACATGTAAAGGTCAACTTGAATTACTTCCGATTAAGTTGTTACACATCCCGTACTTTTAAATGAAACGAGAGATTGGTAACCCCAATAAACTATAACCATTTACATAGGTACCCTAACAAACCAAATACATCTATTTTTATGGGCTTTGTCGTTCATACCGCTCATTAACGGACACACGAATACCTCCTCCACTACCGCCGCTTGTGTTGCCAGTTTAGTGTTATAAATCCTGCTAAATTTAAATCGACAACGAATTATTCTATAAATAGCTTATTTTTCATGTTTGCAGTTAGATGACTAATATAGAATTAAACTGCTGGTGGTGCTTTGAACAAAGAACTTGCACAGTCAAGAGATGGAGACCAGGTGTCCCTAAACAACAGGGCAATTCAATTTAATCTTCTAACTGTCACAAATATGCGGGAAATTTAATCGTTTCTTTTTTATATCAAGTGAACTAACAATTCATGCGCCTGGTGGTAAGCGACACGCCTGTCCATAAAAGTTACAGTACCCAAAGGATCTGAGGGGCACTGTTACCCTGAGACAAGTTGATAAGTCCCATGTGCCTGTGATTTCACCAGCACCCTTATCCGTTACAACCGGAACGAGTAGTTTTCTTTGTAAAAAAGTTCGTTCAGGGAAATACTGCTATCTTAACTATTCCTGCCGCCAAGCGGTAATATGCGCAATATTGCCTTCCAGCTTCGAAGGATAAAGGCTTATTTATGTTACACCGTGCCAAGTCCATGACACGGCCGAGACACGGTCGGGGCTTGACGTCGAGTATTTTTCTTGCTTCTAACCCGGCCCGATCGCGATACGTCATAATGTGGATATATTCGCCGCGCACCCGGAGGTTAGTCAACATTGGACTACAGTGCAGTGGACAGTGCAAGCGCGAAATGCTGTCATCATCTATTCAATCTTTGTTGAGCGTGGCAAATTCTCCTTTGGTCGTTTTCTGCAAGCGGGATGGATACACACCATCTTCTTTTCATAGTTTCAATTTGCGTTTCCATTACTTCTTCATTAAGCGCCATTGCAATAGCTGCCAACTCAAGTTGTGACGTGAATCAGACTTAAGGGTGCTGGTGAAATTACAAGTACATGAGACTTGTCAACTTATGCCTCAAGATGATGGGCGCAATGGCAGTGCCCCTCAGATCTTTGCGATTTAAAGTTCCGAGTGGCACTGCAACTGTTCTGGACAGGAGTGTCGCTTACCATCAAACACACGTCTTGTTCATCCCGTCATAAAAAGATACTATGAAACAGACGTGATGGTACTGTAGTATAGGCTATATATGATTGTATTTAGAACTGCCTGAAGAATAAATATAGGTTTGTATCATTGACTTACAAATAAATGGACGACGGGTCTAATACAAAAACCACGAAAAAAATGTCCCAAGTCAACCTATTTAAACGTAGTGACATGTAAAGGAATATGAAAAAGCTAAAACCTTGAATTTAAATTGTAATGTCATCGCAGTACTGTCTAATTTTGCTTGTTTCGCTGTCAGTCGAACAAACGAAGACTAAAGCGTGAATGACGCTCTGTATACGATTTTAACGCCCTATAAGTTCGGACACTTTTTAGCGCGGACCCGACGTCCATATAATTGTAAGTCAATGGTTTGTATTTAGAATTATATAAAAATAAAAGAGCATTGTGGTAAATGAACATCGCGATGGCTCTGGACAAATCTTCAAAGTAAATACACACAGTAAAGTTTTATTTATGATTATTTTCCTCGTTTCTCATTGAAAAGTGCCTCTCGTTACGCAAAACCACGGCTACGACCCTTACAGTACGTATATATTGATTGTGCTCCCTATAATGTAAATTGAAATAAAACAATCAGGATCTTCAAAAGTGCAGTGAATTGAACTAACAAAAGAACATTGTAGGGGATCAGAAAAGCAATCTCAGCAACATTGGCCCGACCGTAAAGAGGTACAATCAAAACGAAAACCTCTCACCGAAACGATTTCTATAAAATCGTCTAAATGCGATCGTGCCATAATGGCGATGGCACGCCGTGAAAGGATTTGTATAGAGGCAGTGAAATGTGAACCTTGTTGAATAGGTTTACAGCTTCAGCATCATCGTCTATTGCCTAATGCACTTTATTTTAATTTGGGCTTACGGTAAAGTAATGGTTATGTGTCTCATGCCTAATATAAGACACGTATTAATGAACAGCTCTAAGTCTGGGATCAAGAGCTTATTGGTTATCACTTTAATCTATAGATAAGCACATGTTAAACTCTGCCGTATTAATAGACTTTACATCATTGTCATCTTGAATGGTATCATCCCAAGTGAAGACCCTGCTATTAGCAGCAATAAAGATCTTTGTGAAAGGGTTCCTCTAAGGAAGTACTGTCTTACCTAGGGTAAGGTGCTGGTGAAATTACAGGCGCTTGGGACTTGTCAACTTATATATCAAGGTGACAGGTGCAGTGGCAGTGTTCTTTAAATCATTACAACTTATAGCTCTAAGAGGCACTGCAACTGTTATAGATAGACACATAAGCGGCTTAGCGGTGGCAACCGCTAGTTGTGCAACGCGCAACGGGAAGTGAGCGTGCTTAAAGTTCCGGTACCCATCTGGAAAATAGGGAAGGTACTGTACGTGCACCCGGGGCGGCGGTGTCAGAGGTCTGTGACAACCCTGTACACTGGCTGATGTGGGGTTAGAACCTGAAGTTATAAGGTTCCTATGCTCGCATAGGCTATAGTGTCCTCGTGTACTCTAAGGGTCGGTAAGGAGGGTCACTATAATCAAAAGTAATGTAGAAAGATATGGGGCTGTTCGTCCCCTCACTTGATATTATAAAAAAAATTTAAAGAGTTACGAAACTAAAACTTATACACAATCCTATACCTCCAGCTTTAACTACTACTTCTGCGATTACTTTCCCTAAACCTATTTAACGCGTCTCTTTCTGATGCCTTTGAACGATGTGCCATCGAACACTTCGTCAACTCCTAACTTTCGCTTATCTCCCCTACCTCTTCAATTATTTCTGTGTCCGTTATTTTTCTCTAGTATTTTCTTTTGTAAAAGTACATAAGTAAATATTATTATTATGTATTATTACATAATGGATACATTATTAATAGTAGTTAATTTATTGGTTATGATGATCAAGTGACGGGAAGAACGAGTCGTGCGTAATTAACCAAGTCAAGGGTACCCTTAATCGACGATGTATGAAAGCATTGATGCGTGTTGATTAGGTGAAATATATGAGTCAGGATTGCAGCAAACGGAAGGCGGTGGTCTCTGTCTACCCTCATAGAAAAAGCGTGAACTCTGTGTTAACATAACGTGAATAATTAAATTATGTTATTAATAAATACATAGTAAACATATGTACCTGTGTTATGACCACTGATCGGAATTTAAGTAATCTAAAGAAGAAAGTGGACATTCCCTTCTACAAACCACGGGACTTCTCGGAACTGGGCGTCCGATACACGTAGCTCGTTTTAATAATTTCTTTCTATGAAACGCGTTATTAATATACTCTTAAATTTAATTTTTTCGTTGCAAAATTTACTTAATACTAATAAGAAGTAAAATATTCCCAAATGGAATATTGATCTACTTTAATTAAACGTTTGCAAGTCGATAATGAGTTTTCGATAGATTACGGTACAACACTAAAGAAATCCGCCATTTGTTCAGTTCAATTTTTGTTTAGGCGTATAAAAGAACCTATTTCACCATTCACATTTTACATTCACGTTATGGGTACGTTGTTGTCTATGGGATCCGAAGCCCAAAACGAAAGCGTTTGTGGCTAACGAACTGCGGACGGCTCACGGATCGTTTTTGATTGCGTACGCAGCTGCGGCGTATATATTTTTCATATTCATATTTATTGCATTGCCACATGGTTGTCTTAGATCTAAATACATAATTTTGCGCTTTAGACATGTAGCACCCCGTTGGGGCACTGTAATGTTAGAGAGAGCACACTATTTATTACATTTCATTTCTTATAATAAGTCAAATAATAATATCGTCACATGTAGATTCTATTAAACATTTCATATCAGTAGGTAGGTATATAGTGTCAATTATAACAATGGATTATTTAATTTAGTTTTTGTATATTATTGACAATATTTTGGGAGTAGACGTTCTGATTATATTTGAATATAGGTATTATTTATTACATTTACATTGGTGACAAACTATTATTTCCTATTAAGTATTTGCTACAAATTATTGTCTCAAAAGATAATATCGTAGTTGCGTTTCTATTAGTAGGTACTTACACATTTAAATTCTTTAGTCCTTTAAAAATAAACTTGAGACAACCTATATTTTGCAAAAGTTTAGAAAATAAAAAGAAAAAAGAAATTTTATACACATTGTTATTATAATGTCCATACTAAGAAAACGGTCATACTTTCTGTAAATAGATTCCCTGTATTTACGACTTAAGATAAATAGAACGAGATTGTAATCATCGAGTTGTAACTGTTCTGGTGGTTCTAGGGTGGGCGTTCTGGGTAATGATCATCAGTGCATCTCACTTCTCTGATACGTATAGCATTTCCTTGTTTGAAACCAGATAATCTTTTGCTTCGCAGTTAACTAGACTCTAGAGGTATTGCTACTAAACGTTTTCAAAATGTATATAACTTAGAAATTGAAGACATTGGTACAAAGCGCCATAGAAATTCGAATCGTGGACATCTTAACTGAGAAACTTCCCCTCCAGTGTTACCACAGCTCACTGTTAATTTCATTAAATTGTACTATAATAAAAGCCATGATATAGGTTGCCATTTCCAAGAGAAAAAATAATTTGTACTCTGTAGTTATTTTTTTCTTTTTTTTTCAAAGCCCCGCCCACAACACACATAGACAACCACAAATTAAACACAAACTCACGAGACAAATAAATTTAGGCCGTACAAATATTTCTCCCGGCCCGGGAATCGCACCCGGGACCTCTGCGTGGCAGTCCAGAATGGTAACCGTCCGGCCACGGAGGCAGTTTATAGATATTGGCTTAATACGCACAACACCGGCACATTTAGCGGAACTCTAGTACATTTGCCATAACAACGCAGTGGTTTTTCAAAAGTGTGGTCAGCAGTTTTACGTTTTTATTTTAGGTATAAGTTGAAAAAAACAATTAGTGGTCTGACATTTTTCCATTTATTTATTTTATTGTGCTTGTCGAATGATCCGGAGTAATTTTAGCGTTCTTGTTAATTTCATAAACTTACACATGTATATTGTTACACATTGAAAATAAACCTTTTTTTAACTGCCTCCGTGGCCGAATGGTTACCATGCCGGACTGCCACAGGTTCCATTCCAGGGCCGGGAGAAATATTTATATATATATATATATTTGTATGGCCTACATTTATTTCTCTCGTGAGTTTGGGTATAATTTGTGGTTGTTTATGTGTGTCCATGGCAACCGCAATACAGGGTTTTCCTAGTGCGGGGCTATGTTGAGTGTGTGCGTTATTATTTGTTTTGGGATGTACATAATTTCAATCAGCCGTGACCATGGGACCTATAAAGGACCCGAAACTTTAATGTGTTTAAAAAAACAAATATACGTGAATTAGGTCCAAACAAAATTCGTTTTCAAGTTCATAAACTTTAACCGAAATTATTTTTATTCTTTTAAGTTTGATTCTTATCAATGTAAAAATTAACAATTTTTAAATTTTTGTTTGTTTTCTTTGTCAAATAATGCATTTTTTAGAACACAGATGTTAATTATCTGTTAACTTCGACTTAGTACA
>NW_020654852.1:0-14863 GCF_003589595.1 Hyposmocoma kahamanoa | reverse complement strand
TATAAAAGCAGGATATCGTCGCCTTACTTTCTCAAACTCATATCTTAAAGCACAAAGTTACTGAAATGCAAAAAATGGATTGTGTATACAAATTTTGCAGGCTGATTTCATATCACATTTCCTTCATATTTGCACACTGACTTTTACCTATTCTTAATGTAGTGCATCCAAAGTAACACCCTTGATAAGAAATTCAAAATAAATAGAAAATTTTGCCATCTCCTGAATAACCACTCTTTATAATATACGAGTTTGAGAAAGAATCGATATGGCAACTTCGTGACAACGCTGTACAATACCCACACGGTTAGATAATGCAAGAGCGGCACTGCAACTGTTAGGGACAGGCGTGTCGCTTACCACTCGGCGCATCACTTGTTCGGCCGTCACTTGGTAACATAAACAAAACATATTGAATACATATCTCGTAAAACTTACGATAGAGCTTAAAGTCTTATCAAGCCCTGAAGCCCTTGAATTCGAGCGGCACAGGTCAGTCCCAGCTGGTAGTTTTTGGAAAACGCCTACTGAACTAAGATGATGAGACTTGCACGTCAAAGATTGAAGCATAAACTACTTTTCGATATTTTCTCCTTCGCTAAAGTATGTAACCACCAATTTGCACAAAATTTTAATTAGAAAACTACCGCGAAAATAAATAAATATTAAATTAAATAAATATATATTAAGTATTTTTTTCGTCGAGTCACCGCTGCGAAAGCTCATGATTAAAAACCTGAAGGTCTACTCTCAAACTATACAACCGCAGCTGCGTACGAAATATAGCATAATGTTATATGTATGTTAATGTTGTATGTTGTGTTTTATGTTTATTATCCTACAACCAAGAAGTTACAATAATGTACAAATCCTAGCAACAAGTAGAGCTCAAAGCCTTTCACAGATATACGTGACAATTAACTGTCGTCTCTATTCCGTCCGTCGCGTCACTACGTCATCCGCGCGTCACTTTGTTTGCTATCACTAAGTTGAGTATGCGATTTGGAGACTTTAGGATAATATGGAATTTATTCTAAAATCATCAAGTAAAATTGACTGTTTGAATATTATAATTTTTAAGTTTACTGAATGTCACAATGTTATACTATCATGATATTCATTATATTAGTAGCAGTATCCTTGTGAAAGAGTTCATCTAGGGAAGTACTACCACCTTACCTATTTCTACCGCCAAGCTGCAATGTAAGCATTACTGCGTTCTGGTTTTGGAGGGTGAAGGTGCTGGTGAAATTACAGGCACATGAGACTTTATGTTCAGGGTGATGGGCGCAGTGGCAGTCCCAAAGATCTAAGATTTTTGTTATTTAAAACTCTGAGTGGCACTGCAACTGTTCTGGACAGGCGTGTCGCTTACATTCAGGCACATGACTTGTTCGTCCCGTCACTTAGTATCATAAAAAAAAATATTTTCCTTCATATTTAAAAAAAATCTTGTTTCGCCTTGGATTGGCCATAATCGCCACAATTGTCGAACGGTTTGTTTACCAACCATATTCGCAATCTAATGGACTTCTCATAACTCCACACAACTAATATTTAATTTTATATTTACCATTGGCTATAGAAGATTCAACTTAAAAAGATAACAAAGAATTAAGAAATTTAAAGCGTAATAACTCGTATAAAACAGTGACCCCAAAAACCCGCCACTGTTTGTTTTATACAAACTAATTTGCCCGGATGTTGTTGACATTGCAGCATTTTTCATCCGTGTCATGGTTTTCTGGAATTGTTATGCCAAGAAAAGTGCGCATAAACTAGATTTTTTCTAGTATCTCTTAGGTCAATCACAAGGAAAAAATGAAAAAGTTGATGACTTTACCACTTCAGTCGGCCGCGACCCCCATGGCGTGGCCTGTAAAGAGCGCGAATTGGATTGTTTGAAAAACAAATATACTTGATTTCAATCGGGAAACATTTTCCTTTCCTATGTAAAAAAGTCTCTATTTTCGAATAAAACCTGTACAATCTATTACATCCGTGAATTCACTACTTAATATAGTCTTTACTTCGCAGTATCCATCCCACACATTTTTCCTAAAAAATGTATAAATATTTATACTCCATGGTTTCCCAGTGATGAAAAGGATTTTGTGGGGGGAATGGAAAGGGGTGGTTCATTGGAACGTTTTTATTGATTATGAGTTAATTGAGGTCGGCGTCTTTGGAACGCTGTTAAAAGAATCACTCTATTGACGGGGATAAATACGTAGCTATATCTTATTAGTATGGTGTACTACGACGTAGAAATCGGCGTAGCACTTTTCGATCTATTTATGAGAAAAGTGACACGCCACAGTTTTTGGCACTTATGTTTTATAATTTTTTTTCTTAATTACTTTTGTAATGACTGATTAAGAGTGATATAATTGCATAATTGATTTATCACTTGTCGCTACCTTTGTACAATAACGCATTATTGCAAAATGCTACGATTTTGAACTAATCATACAGCAAAGCAGCCTTCAAAAATTCTTTGACGTAAGAAGATTGGTGATTTATTCGCGATGAAATTTCGCTTACTATGAGCAGAGTATCGTCGTACGCTCAATCGTAGTATTATGCAATACAGCATTATTGTTAGAGTTACAAATCAAAAACCACAAGGAATGACCCTTTTAAGCGCTTAGTTATATTCAGAGCACTCTCGGCTCAGCTGCCCTTGTTTTCTCTTTCACCTACATGAATTTTAAGTATGTAAGAAGGAGAAAGCATGAGTTGTCGCTACGATTTACTTAAGATTACTGGCTAAGAGCAATCGCCCCAAGTTCGAAACGTAATTCACGTATCTTTGAAGTCGTTAAAATGTATTCTATAAAAGAAATTATTATATTATTATATATTAATATAATATATTATTCATGTATTTCTGCGGACAATCAGTAATGTGAACATTACTATATTTCGGTTTAAAAGTTTTTTTTTATGATACGAAGTGACAGGGCGAACAAAGCGTGCGCCTGGTGGTATGCGACACGTTCGTCTGTAACAGTTGTGGTGCCGATCGCAAAGATCTGAGTGGCACTGTCATTGCGCTCGTTACCCTGTAATGTAAGTTGAAAAGTCCCATGTGCCTGTAATTACACCAGTAACGTTACCATTTAAAACCGGAACGTCCGATGCTCACATTACTGCTTGGTGGCAGAAATAGGTAAGGAGTACTGCCGTCATTAGTTGAAACGGCGTTTGTGTTAAAAACTGAAAAAGGTAAATGCTGAAAGCTGATAAAATAATGTTTAAAAAAAAATAATAAAAAATATCAACTTTTCTCTTGCGATATCAGCGTTTTTGTACTGATCACGGCAGTACACTTAACAAGTTTTTAAAATAATCTCAGAGTACTAAAAAACCGACCTCAAAAGTTCGTGAATTACATCTATTTATTATTTGCCAAGTTTTATTGAAATCGGTAACCGGAAAGTGCGCGAAACCGTATTCATCCCCTAGTTTGCCACCTTTAGAGGTGGAATAATTTCTTTAAATTTAAATAAAATCAATACTGAGGTACCCTCTTTGTAATAAAAAAAGAATCATCAAAATTGATTCACAAGTTATCGTTATTGCGTGACATACATGGAAAAAAAGACGATTCGAGAACCACCTTCTTTTTTGAAGTCGGTAAAAAATGACACATGCGCCCTTTCAGTACTTCACTGGACGAATACTTCCTCAAGCCGCTCTACTGCTCTTACCACCAGGCGCATGTATAAAAAAAGGAATATCTAATTCACGAGGTTCTATAACTAGTCATAGTAAAGTCTTCTAGGGAAAAAAGCCTGTGTGCCTACAGCGTCATAGCACCAAGGTTCCAGTATTCAATTGGTTTTATAGAGCCTCCCGTTGACGAATGAATTAATAGCCGAGTTGATTAACGACCTTATATATTAAGAGAATAATCGATTGACCTTTACGTCTCGGCGCTTAAGGCTGTCCATGCAAACAAATATCAGTACACTATACGTGATGGATGACACAGATATGGTAACTTTTTTATTTTAAAAAATACCAACCTCTGAAGTTCGTGGAATTACATATATTTGCTAAGTTTTATTGAAACTGGTTAACGGAAAGTGAAATCCAAAAAACCGGATTCATCCCCTATTTTGCCACCCTTACATCTTTATGTAAATAATTTTATTCAAATTGGAATGGGACCATAACTCCTCAGTTCTTTATTCTTTTTTGTTGGAAAGGGGGGTACTTTGAATAGAATAGACATTTATTGCAACCCCACAACACATAGATACAAAAAAATGATAACACAGGCAAGCAAAACAAAATAAAAAGAATGAATAAACAAAATAAAAAATACAATTAAACAAAAAAAACAACAGAATAAGACAAAACCAACAAAAAGCAAAAACTACACATAAATCGACTACAAATTTTGTACTGTAATTTGGCGTTCGCAAAAGGACTTCATTCAGCAAAAGCCACAGCCATAATCGAATGTGGCGCTGGTTTGGTTATGAGCCCTGAACTTCGTACCCCCTTTCCAAAAAAGAATCATCGAAGTCGATGCGCAAGTATCGGAATAATCCCGCGACATGCAAACATAAATGCTTTTTAAACTCCCTCGGTAGCTGAACGGTTACGGTTTGCCACGCAGAGGTCCCGGATTCGATTCCCAGGCCGGGAGAAATATTTGTATGACCTGCATTTATTTCTCTCATAAGTTTGGGCGTAATTTATGGTCTCTGTGTGTGCACATGTATAGCACCCTCGACACAGGGTTTCCCTATTGCGGTGCTATGAGTGTGTTCGTTATTAAGTACATATACGGATATACGTGTGGCGCACTATAAGTTTCCGGAATGAATAAGAAAAAATACTATAGGTCAGAAATGAATTTATTATTTCTCAAAATATTCTCCGTTAGCGTTAATGCACTTTTTCATACGAATGACCCAATTTTGATAACATTATGCCACTCCTCCGTGACAATCTCTGAAACAAATACATAAATTACATGTCAATTAATTTTATGGTACTTAGTAAATTCTCTAAAATTTACATTTTAATATTATTAAATTTTAAATCAGTTTGTGTATATCGATTTTATAAGTAGATAGATTGATCATATATTCGCATAATTTAAAACAACAATTTTGTTAATATTTGATAGCATATTGTTGTCATTGCATGCTGTGATGTTCCTTAAGTGTAGAAGCACTTAGTTTTTAGCTATCATGTTCGATATTCAATGTGTAGTGTTTTTCTGTGTGGAATGTCCTGAATAAATAAATAAATAAACATATTTTTCATACTCTTAGACAGCGCCTTCAGGTGATGAAAATCGTTGACCGCGTAAAAGTTTCTTAATTCTTGGAAAGAAATAAAAGACACAAGGTGCCAGGGTGGGGACTGTACGCGGGATGGCTCATAAGGTCAACGTTGTTCACTTCCAAAAATTCATTTGTCTGCCTGACCACGTGAGAACTGGCATTATCGTGGTGCAAGATAATATGGCCTTTGAGGTTATTTTTACGGAGTTTGTCACAAACTTCCGGCAAATAAATGGTCGTGTACCAATCACATTCACGGTACAACGATTCTCCAAAGCAACAGTAGCCACGTGTCCAGTTTTATTAAAAAAAGACGCAATCATCCGCTTAGAGGCACTTTGCACGCGCGCCACTTTGGTTGATTTCGGCTCATCTCGACAGACCCATACGCTCGATTGCTGCTTTGTTTTGGGATCGTAACTATAAATCCATGTTTCGTCATCTGTTACTATATCCCACACCAAATTTGACGCTCCTTTGTTGAATCTGGTAAGCATGTAATTGCACCAAGAGACGCAATCCGTTTTTTAAGCCTCAGTCAAATTGTGTGGGATCCACTGAGAGCACAGCTTTTTCACACCCAAATGTTTGTGTAGTATTGATTGTATTTGACTCATGCCTATGCCTAAAAATGCTCGAATCTCATGGTATGTCACATGCCTGTCTGTTTTGATCATACGGCGCACAGTGGACGGGCGACCTTCACGAAATTCGTCACTGAGATTCACACGGCCGCGTTTGATTTCTGCAAACCAGCTATAAATAGTCGTCTTGCATGGTGCTTCATCGCCAAAAGCAGTTTGAAGCCGAGCGAAGCTCCGCTTAGCTGTTATATTACACTCGAAAGTTGTAGAAAATCATACTACAATAATTTTCACGAGTTAAATCCATGGTGATGTAGACAACCAATTTCTAAAACGACGCCACAATGTAAAAACAAGCGGTAGTCAGATGAAACAAACTGTATTCTACAGCCAAAGAGTTCCATTTTCAAATGTTGTAATTACTTTTTAAATATTGTTTGTGTAAGTGGCCAGTTCCGGAAACTGAAAGTGCGCCCTATGTATATACTCGTATATTATAACGACGAGACCACGGAAAAAAAAAACAATGGAAATTATGCATTTAGCCTCGATTACTATCAGAACTTACTACTTGACTATCGATCAACCGTAACCATGGGACCTGTAAAAGGCCTGAAACGCGGTTTAAATCCGGAAAAATAATTTAATTTCTCAAGTGAATAATGTTCATTTACTTTTTTATGCAAAGTAAAAGACAAACGAGCCACTTGATGTGAAAAAGAAATAAAATAAAATATGAAAATTCCGGGTTCACGTGGTTCTGAGTGTTCTCAGATGGGTTGCTTATGTGAGGTCACGTGGCACATAACAGTAAGCGCACGAACACTGCGCCAATGGCAGTCACGTGTCCACAAGTGACCCTAATGTCAACACCACTCGACATGGAAGTTTGAGGGGCGATTTTTGCTATAATAAACTATATTCTGTTCCTTTTACGGTTTCAAATTACAGAAGACATTACTTCAATAGAATTTATCGAGTTCTTAGGTTTTCGCGATTGTTACACATAGGAAATGAAACTATTTTTCCGGATTTAAATCGCGTATATTTGTTTTTTCAAACAAACCGACGTTTCGGGCCCTTTACAGGTCCCATGGTCACGGTTGACTGAGGTGGTACAGTCTTCAACCAGTTATGTCTAATATTAATGCAAACCACCCTATTTTTTCACTATAGTTACAATAGTTATTAATTAAATACCTTATTTTTAATTTTACAAAGAAAACATTCCAATTTACGCTACATTAAGTTTTACAAATTATTTTATTGAATGAATTTTTATTAAGTTTAATTTATTATTAATTATTAATAGAAATTAGAATAAACTAAAACATATTAATTAGTACTGCAGTCTTATGTCTGTTTGGGATTTTTCATTAGAGGAAATACTGGATCCCAAACTGGTGGTACGGAGAAACCATCTTCCCTGTTGAAATTAGGATGTTTTTTAATTTCAATGGCCTCTCGCAGCATCCTGGGTAGATAACGGACTTCTTTTGCAAGGACCTGGGGTTTGTCAAACTTTATTGAATGTGTAGGTTTATCCATGACATGCTCGCAGACTGCAGTCACTCACTGCATCATGATGTATTGATTGTGAGTGTCGCGCTCTTAGAGAATGGAAAAAAAATAAAAGCGGTTACACACGGCGATTTTTAGCAGCGATGCAAACGCAATGCTGTAACGATGCCGGCGCTAATCGTCTACCTTTACACACGAGCGCGATTTTAAGGAGCGACGTTGTTAAAACTCGCCGTTTGTATTCACTAAGAGGTCGTGCTGTACCCAAAGGCACCGTCCACTAAGTAAATTTTAACTTTTAAGTTGGTATAGCGTCTGGCACGGTAAACTTTTTAGTCGTAGCGCCATCTATGAGAAATCTATGACAGATTTATCACGATTTATCTGGCACGGTATGCAAGAAGACGTCGGTTCGAATCCGGCCGGATCGCAGGAATTTTTTCTGAGTGTTCGATCTTTGTATCAATAAATATAACAAACTCGTGGAGTAATTTCACAAAAATAATTGAATATCAATTCAATTTAAAACGATTTTATTTTTTTAAATCTGTCCTTAACGTTTTACTGTGTGATCCAATTTTGATTGTGTCTAGAACAAAATTTCTTAGAATTTCCTCTTCTTTCATGCTATAAGAACAAAAGATACGAAAGAAAAGAAAGAATGCTCAGTGTTTAAAATATAGCATGTACCTAACATTAAAAAAAGATGTTTAGTTGTGCCTTACGTTACGTTATTTTATGTGTAAAAAAAAGTAAAAGAAATAGAAAATTATACGTAACTCTATTGTAAAGGATCCTTTAACACAAGCCACAACTAAACATCTTTTTTTTAAGTTTTTTAATGTATGGAATATGCTATATTTTAAACCACTGGCCATTCCTAAATTTTAATAACACCAATCGATAGAGCGGGAACTTCCAAATCCAATGATATACGTAACTCTTTTTCGACAAAATGTCCCTTACGTTAATTGATACTTCTGGTATCGATATGCGGTTTTGTACTATCCTCGACATACGTGGGGCGCACTATACGTTTCCGAAATGAATAAGAAAAAATACTATAAATGGTCAGAAATGAATTTATTGTTTCTCAAAATATTCTCCGTTAGCGTTAATGCACTTTTTCATACGAATGAACCAATTTTGAAAACATTTATGCCACTCCTCTGTGACAATCTCTGTAATATATTTTTCATACTCTTCGACAGCCTCTTCAGGTGATGAAAACCGATGACCGCGTAACCAGTTCTTAATTTTTGGAAATAAATAAAAGTCATAAGGCGCCAGATCGGGACTGTATGCGGGATGGCTCATAAGGTCAACGTTGTTCACCTTCAAAAATTCATTTGTCTGTCTGGCCGTGTGAGAACTGGCATTATCGTGGTGCAAGATAACACGGCGTTTACGGTTATTTTTACAGAGTTTGTCAATAACTTCCGGCAAAGAAATGGTCGTGTACCAATCACTATTTACGGTACGATTCTCCAAAGCAACAGTAGCCACGTGTCTTGTTTTATTAAAAAAAGAAGCAATTATCCGCTTAGAGGCACTTAGCACGCGCGCCACTTTGGTTGGTTTCGGGTCATCTCGAAACACCCATACGCTCGATTGCTGCTTTGTTTTGGGATCGTAACTATAAACCCATGTTTCGTCACCTGTTACTATGTCCCACACCAAATTTGACACCCCTTCGTTGAATCTGGTAATCATGGCATTGCACCAAGAGACGCGATCCGTTTTTTAAACCTCAGTCAAATTGTGTGGGATCCACCGAGAGCACAGCTTTTTCACACCCAAATGGTTATGTAGTATTGATTTTATTTCACTCATGCCTATGCCTAAAGATGCCCGAATCTCATGGTATGTCACATACCTGTCTGTTTTGATCATACGGAGCACAGCATCGATTTTTTTGTTCTTCACAGTAGTGGACGTCCGACCATCACGAAATTCGTCAACGAGATTCACACAACCGCGTTGAATTCTGCAAACCAGCTATAAATAGTCGTTTTGTACGGTGCTTCATCGCCAAAAGCAGTATGAAGCCGAGCGAAGCTCCGCTGAGCTGTTAAATTACACTTAAAGTTGTAGAAAATCATACTACGAAAATTCTCACGAGTGAAATCCATGGTAATGTAGACAATCAATTTCTAAAATGACGCAACAATGTAAAAACAAGTGACATACAGATAAAACAAACTGTATTCTACAGTCAAAGAGTTCCATTTTCAAATGTTGTAATTACTTTTTAAATATTGTTTATGTAAGTGGCCATTACCGGAAGCTTATAGAGCGCCCTATGTAGACGCCGCAACTGTACCTACTTTGCAAGCCCGATGTAAGCTATAAATTCAAACTCAAAATATTTATTTCAGATTATAAGGATCCATTGATGTTAGTAGTAGTAAAATAAACTTAGAAGCTATTGTTAGTAGGAATATTATATAACATATTACTTAATTAATTAAAATCTAAAATGTCATGTACTTACGAGGCATCTCGTACGGAATCATTGTCCGTACGAGATGCCTCATTACAGGCGCTCTGTAACCCTCTGCCCCAACCTTCAGGATGCTGTTGTTACTCCCCCGAGCCTTCTAACCTACGATGCAACTTTTTTCCGCAAGACGGCATGAAAGCAAATCTTATTAGCCTGCGACAATGTGACAATTAATTAATTATATTGTAAATGCATAATATAATTAATTCATTAACACTGTTACCCTGCAGAACGCGCCCGGCCGTTATCGTAGTAAAACATTAGTTGAAATCGCGAAAAATTGCGCCGTTACAAATGCAAAAACACCACAGCTGTGAGTATATATATATATTTGTTCCACGTATATATATATACACGTGGAACAAATAATAAACTACCTGATCTTGACAGTAGTCTTCACATTCTCAAGTTCATTTAAGGGGCAATACGCTTCTATATATTCAAATTCTAAATATTCAAAATTTGCCTTTGACTAGGTTTATAACTATAATGAAACAAAACTTTATACTAAATGTTTATTATACAGCTTTACTCAAATATTTTATATACTCAAATATTTTATATGCCCGTAAAAATATACATAATTTCAATAAGAAAGAAGATATCCATAATATTAACCTTAGAGCTAAGTCCAAACTCATGGTACCACGATTTCGTTTAACCAAGGTAAACAACTCTTTTATGGGGAACTGTATACGTTTTTACAATAAGATTCCGGAGCATATATTAAGTTTATCATTTCCTAAGTTTAGAAACTACATTAAAAATATTTTGATCGAAAAATCATATTACAAAATTGAAGACTACGTGGTAGATAAAGATGTATGGAAAGACGACATGGCTCCAGAATCCACACAAATTTGATTCAAAGTGTATTCCATAGCATTTAAGTTTATTTGAAAAGAGCAATCCCTAGAGTTTCTTGCTCGTTCTTCTCAGGGAGGTCAGCGTAGTGAACGAGCAGTAGCTTAAATGTGACGTTTTCAAGTGTAAATTTATTTTACCTATGGAATAAATAATCTTTGACTTTGACTTTGACTTTGCTTCTGCGTGCTTGAATGACAAAAATCTGTGGTATAAAAGTGACCCGTTTAGCAGATTTTAAATTAAATATTGTAATAATAAATGTATTCAAATGTATATTTACGCAACCCCTAGAGTTTCTTGCAAGAATGAGCAAGGGAATCTGCATTACGAATGAGTAGTAGAGTTTAATCAGTATGACTATTTCTAGTGTAAATTGCTTACCTGTGAAATAAAGATTATTTGACTTTAACTTTGCCTAAGTATTCGAATACGTTATCGTGCATTATTAAATAATATTTCAGGATGCTACTCACAAATATTAAATAATATTTCACGATAACATTCCGGAATATTGAAATAATAAAAATTTCCACCGATCGATAGATCAGTTAGAGAAAACTAATTTAAAAATTACCCAATTTCATTCGAAGAATTCTTGAACTTCGCTAACGAAAAGTTATTATGCAGATAAGTCCTTATTGCACCAAATGTTTTAAAATTAAAACCAAAGTTATATTCCACCACCAAAACGATCTTAACTGAAAACCAACCGCTCTGCCAGTATTATTTGACTAGTAGTGTAGCTGCGATCGTATTTTTGTACGAGAAAACACTTCGTATTTTCTTCTCATGCACGGCTGGGGACATACAACGCAAATTACGTGGAAGAACTGCCCTCTAGCAATTTTATTCGATCGTAATAAGTAACGACTCGTAAAAACACCGATTCTTTTCCCTTATCTCATTCATGATAGAGATTTGAGGTAGTCCTACGCGTAACCTGGAACAACGTAGAGCACTGTTTAAACAGCTAAGGAAATAACTAATGCGTCTGTAAAATTCAATCAACAGGATCCAAATGGGAAACTAGACCGATCCGGAAAGTAGACGAAATGGGAAATAGACAGAGATGGGCAAGCGCCCGGATTTTAATCGGGTTAAAACCCATTAGTGCCCGAAACCGAGGGCAAAGACTATTTACAACTAAATATTTGCGGTAAACCGAGTTTTGTTCTTTAATAATATTATTACAAAATGTTTATTGCTTTCTGATCCAGACGTTTCGATTTGCCTTTCTTTTGTATCGATACGCTTGAAAATTGCATTGAAACAAATCGAAACAAAAAATTGTTAGATCGTATGCACTTGAATTGATCTTCATAAAAATCGACTCATCCTTAGTAGTGAGAATCCACAAGATTGCAAGGTGGTATTGTGTGGAGTTGCCCCTTTTACGTCTAAGAACATTGACTAAGAACTATAAATTTGTAAATCGAATTTTGTTCAAACGTTGTTCAAATTACAAAATGTTTATTGCTGGCTTACATGTTTTGCCATTGTGTTGAATCGATCGCATTGAAATGAATCGATACAAAAAATCGTCTACGAGTCTATAACTTGATTTTATAAACTTGTGGACTCGTGACTCGATTTTCATAAAAAGCGAATCGTAATGTGCATGCCTAGTTATAGGATAAAGTCCACAGTATTTTGCAATGTGGGTGTTGTGTGGGGTTACCTCTCCGTAGTCCGAAATAACTTTTGCTCGAATTTTCATAACCTCGAGAGTAATTTTGAGGGAAAAATGTTTTTTTCTTTTAAACCTCACTTAACCTAACGTAACCGAACCTAATCGTGGCTTTGCGATAAACATTCAACATATCCTAAAAGAACAACGGTTTAGTTATAATTCGGTTTTCGGTGTAACGAAAATTCGAACAAACGTTATTTCGTTGTCTCTTTTTCGTCCAAAAAATATTTTTTGCATCGAAATTTCTAATAAGTATGAAATTGTACCAAATTCCGTAACTCCGTCGGGAAACACAATTGTAGATCGATAGGGACGAATAGTGAAAGAAAGAAAGAAAATATATTTATTCAGTACAATACAATACAATATGTTACGTGTCCAATGTAAGAATTTACGTTCAAAATGTGTTGCACTGAAAAGAACCCAACTCAGCAAAGACTGCGGCACACAGTGGACCCAAATTGATAATTCTTGGACATAGGAACAACTTGTGGAGTATCGAGCTAATTTTTTTTATATGATAGATAACAACATTCCTAGTAAATTTTATTCTTGTATAATTTCTTGAAAAGTTGATAGTTTCGTAGAAAAAAAAAAATTATTATTTTTTGTATGGAGAAATACACATTTTATTTTTTATCTCAAAATATACGAAAATGAAATGTGCGTGGGTTACTTACAGTATACTTCGCATAATTTTCTGTGTAGTAACTCTTTTATGTACCTACTTTTTTAACAAAATACAAGAGCTTCGAAAAACTAATTTTAGTGTAATTTAGATAGTGTTATAACAATAATACGAAAGTTAAGTAGAAACTAGAAAACTTTTGACACCTTTTTACTCGTAAAGCCACAAGTACCTAATAATAATAATAATAAACAGTTCCTACAACACGCAATGACCAAATGGACAACAAAACTCAGTGTGAAGACTAGTACTACAACACTCAGTACAACACCTATCAAAGATGCACGCGGGATAATCCAAGGCGACTCTCTTAGTCCTCTGTGGTTCTGTCTTGCCTTAAATCCTCTCTCCAGAATACTTAATAACTCTACATATGGATATATCATTGACAGAGAAAACAAAATCAAACTTACACACCTAATATACATGGACGACATAAAACTATATGCAAGTAACAAATCGGAATTAGACCATCTATTAAGACTAACAGAAAAATTCAGCACAGATATAAAAATGACTTTTGGAACAAATAAATGTAAAATCAATAGCATCATTAAAGGCAAGCACAGCAGAGCAGATTCTTATGACTTGAGCTACAAAGAGGAACTATACACAGCATGGAACCCAGAGAGACATACAAATATTTAGGATACCAGCAAAGTACATCAATTAATCACACCAATATAAAAAAGACATTGAAAACTAAATATAAACAGAGACTAAATAAAATACTCAGTACCCAATTATCCGTCAGAAATATAGTCAAAGCCATTAACACATACGCCATCCCCGTCTTAACGTATTCTTTTGGAATCGTTAAATGGTCCGATACTGAGCTTAATGCCCTCAACACCACAACTAGGACAACATGCAATAGACACAACATTCATCATATGTATATACTCTGCTGTACAAAGATTTACACTGAAAAGAAAATTAGGTGGTCGCGGATTCATCGACATTAAAAACCTACACTACACTCAAATAGACAATCTGCGAACATATTACATCAGAAAAGCCAACGACAGCACACTACACAAAGCAATAGTACTCTTACCTCATTCTGGAACACCTCTACAATTGAACAATAACCAATTTGACCCAAAAACCAGAATTCTAAAACAAGAACAGAAGTTAGAAAACTGGAAGAACAAAGCACTTCACGGCAAATATCCCCATCAACTGGAACAAGATCACATAGACCAAACTGTATCAACCACCTGGCTTACCAAAGGAAACATATTTAGTGAGACAGAAGGATTCCTTGTAGCTATACAGGACCAAGTAATTAAAACACGCAATTACTCCAAATATATCTTAAAAGAGTAAATAGAAACCGACAAATGCCGATTGTGCCACCGATACACTGAATCTATAGATCATGTAACAGGAGGTTGCAGCGTACTCGCCAACAAAGATTATACACACCGCCATGACAATGTTGCCAAATACATTCACCAACAACTTGCACTCAAACATAGTCTGAC
Organism: Hyposmocoma kahamanoa; assembly: GCF_003589595.1. Taxonomy (NCBI): domain Eukaryota; kingdom Metazoa; phylum Arthropoda; class Insecta; order Lepidoptera; family Cosmopterigidae; genus Hyposmocoma; species Hyposmocoma kahamanoa. Next base: position 217 of record NW_020654852.1, on the reverse strand, counting down.
AGAAACATATACACCCTACTACAAATACAAACCGAAAAATGTGCTGGAAAATAATAAAGTAAAACTCTATTGGGACCGGCAATATCTATGAGGTAGGTGGTCTTTGTAGATTTAACAATTAGTGTTATATCAGGTCTGTTGCTGAGTATAGTGCGGTCGGTGACGATGTTTCGGTCCCAATAGAGTTTTACTTTATTATTTTCCAGCACATTTTTCG
>NW_020654851.1:0-13134 GCF_003589595.1 Hyposmocoma kahamanoa | reverse complement strand
CGGTTCGAATCCGACCGGATCGAAGGAATTTTTTCTGAGTGTTTTTTTTGAGTGTTCGATCTTTGTATTAATAATTACATAAATGTTGTTTCCACTATTTGCGAACCGCATTTGAGTAAAAAATTAAGTCAAGACACATTTGTGCGGCGAGTGTTAAAATCTGTTTCAGTAGCACGCCCCATTAATAGGAAAGTCCCCATTTGGGACCCGCAACAGGTTGTACAATGGTTTCAAAACAATGTGCCGATTAATATTCCATTTTTTCGAAGCGTTGTGCTACAATATTATTACTTACATCGGGAAGGAGAGTTCATGATTTAACATTGTTATCCATTTCACCAGGTCACATACAAGAGGATAATACTAACATTATTTTGTGGCCAATATTTGGTTCGAAAACAGACACCGCACAACACCAACAATCGGGATGGAAACTTAGCCCTCATGTTCAAGCAATTTGTCCTGTCTACTGGGTAAAAAAAAAGGTCATTGAACTATCGACGTCAAGAGGCTCACTTCAACAACTATTCATCAGGGGGTAGTACTACAAGCAAACAGGTGCACTCAAATGCAATATTGAGTTGTGTCACTATGGTCTCACACAAACAAAAATCGACAACATTAGCTTATTTTACATTATGCACAGATAAAACCACAGACTATTAGATGCTGACGCATGATAAAACACACATTCATGTCATGTCCGTACACAGAATAGGTCTACCTAAATAAAAATAAATCGATTCTCATGAATATACTAGAGACGGAAAGTTATCGACATGACGATATCGATATGTATTACGTACTGGTTAATCACGTATATAAAAAATGTAATTCCACCTTTGCCTAGACTGGATGTAGGGGATTTCTTTTTGCAATTTTGTGAGTAATATAACAGTGGTATTGTTTTACTTGTATTTGCCAGTGGAGATTGCTAATTGACTTACCAATAAATGGATGACAATAAATACAATCCAAAGTCTAATCCAAAAAACACGAAAAAGTCTGGAGTTTTTCCGGATTTTCGCGGTCAGCGTTGGAGCCAATGACAAGCATGGCCGGAGTTAACCTATAAAAATGTAGTGACATGCATGGAAATATAACAAAACAAAAAAAAAACTAAAACATTTAATTTAAATTGTAAAGTCATTGCAGTATTGCTTAATTTTGTTTGCCACAATTTAAAGGCCCAAAAATTATCCGTATTCAGCTTCTACTGGAAATAACAAAATGCACCATATTTAGCTTCTAGTGAAAACTACTTGAACACAAGAGTGATGGAGTAGTCTTAGGGTTGTAGAATAGAATTTGTAGAATAGGTTGTAGAACTCTACTTAATGCTCAAGTCAGGACTTGAGTAGACTTGAGTATGATTTCAAGCACTGGAAATACGACCCTAATGGCAAGGACTTGAGTATGATTTCCGGTGCTTTACATCATACTCAAGTCCTGACTTGAGTATTGAGTAGAGTTCTGGAATACGACCCTTAATGTCAATCTTAATTAATTTTATAGTATTATGTTGAATTTTATGCGAATTCACTTCAAGTAATAAGAGTTGTGCAGATATATAGGTACATACAAATATTATAAATGTGAAAAAAATAGCTGTGTCCCTTTGTTGGTAGTTCTGACGTGCTGTAAGAAATGTATCGATGTTTCGAATTTATAGATTCCAACTAAACGTAAACTCAAAGTTACATAATCTCAAAAACCGATTTATAACAAAACCGTTATGCTTTCAGGGGATTTTGGTTGCTTATTACAAAGAAAAGATTAAGTTAGTTTGTTTTGCAATATTTCTAAAATAATATAAAAAATACATTTGGGATTACAACAATTCGAGCAAACATTATTTCAGGCAAATGTATTTTCGGACTTCCGATTGATAACTCCGAACAGTAAAACGAATATAACCTATTTTATTTTAAATTTTTATTGGATATTCAATTATTTTTTGTGAAATTACTCCACTAGTTTGTTATAATTATTAATATAAAGATCGAACACTCAGAAAAAATTCCTTCGATCCGGCCGAATTCGAACCGACGTCTTGTAGCATACCGTGTCAGATGCTATATTAAGCCACGGAACGAACCAGCGGACCTCACGAATTTTTCTATGTGCTTACGTCGTGTCTCTGTATTTGGTTTTTCAACGACTTTTTAGTCGTTGAAATAGCGACATCTCTCGCCAGGACTGGTAGCTGTAAAGGTACTAACTGGGTGATAAAACTTTCATAGATTTCTCATAGATGGCGCTACGACTTTGTTGTAAAAAAATATTGTAATTGTTTTAATATAAATCATCATATGATTTATATTAAAACAATTACAATTTTATTTTCATTATTTATAATTTGTTACATTATTATTTAATATACAATACGGGAAATCAATTTGAATAAACTTCGCTACATAATCTATCGATAAAAATCGGAGCTAAAAAGCACGTTCGCTTCTCTATAACCAAAAAATCACGTTCATGAAGTATTGCATTTTTTTGTCTGTAGTTGCCATAGAGCTATAATTACTATGGAGGCGGTCCTAACAATATATAGAATTTTTAGTTATACAAATACAATGCATTTCGACGACATTGCAAAAAAACATATATTTGTCTCTTTTTTTCTTGTAGACATTTGCATTTGACGAAAGATATAAACATATTTCCATAATGCATAATTATGGCAACAATCGCCAACGCGCTTTGACATTTGTAGGTGCGTGCCACAATCCGCCATATTATGCGACAGTTTCGTGGTAGTTCTGCTGTCAGATGGTTGTTTTCATTTTAGAAAATTGCGATTTCCCAAGTTATAACTAGTGTTTAAACTCTCAAATTACGTAGGAGTGTGGCGAATCTACAGACTAAGATGCCTGTCTGTTGCATTTTAAAGTATAGTTCGCGGAAAAGCAAAAATCAGCCTCGATTGACGCATCACAGGTTTGTACTTCGATTTCAAGTAATAGCTCATAAAATCATACAAATGCTAACGTAAAACTAATCACAACTATCAATTTATGTTTAAAGTATATGTATCTATTATTATTTTTGTAATAAAACTACTATCTATCTTTATTTTGCTGTTATTTGTTTTCCTAGTAAAATAGGGTTGTGCTTCAATCAAAAATAAGCTTTAAGAAATATGTTCAAAGTATAATAATATCTTTTACAGATTTCCAAAGAATGAAGGATTGAGAAGGAAGTGGTTAGAGGCTGTTGGCGAGGAAAATATTAACCCTCGGCACAAAGAGTGGTATCTTTGCATTTTGAAGAAAGCTGCTTCAACAGAACTCTTGATGTCACAAGATTACGTGATTATGCAGTCCCCTCAATATTTCCAGTAAGTAACCTTTAAATGATATGAATTTTATGATATTCCTTTTAGAATAGGGTAATTATGTAGATTTACAACAAAAAATACTTTCCAATTTATTTTAATTTTTTTTTTTTCTTTAGACATCGGTAACAAAGTCATTGGTTCTGTGTGAAACGGGCAATGTGATGACTGATGTTGCTTGTACATCTGCAAGTTTTTCATCATTACCAATGTTACCAATACAACATCACTCTATGGAAAAACTACAAAAAGAGGTAAGTAATCCATGAAAGAATACATCTTAATAATTTTTATTAGTAAACCAGTCTCGGTGTCTTACAAATAAATATGAATTATTATTCCATCGTATAGAATTATAATAATATTTGTATTGTTGAAATTTTATTAGGGAGTCATACCTAAGGGGTAAAACGGTACCCCATTAGCAAGACTCCGCCGTACATCCATCTGTCAATAGGGTGAATACATATCTCATGAACTCTGATAGGTAGATAATTGAAATTTCCACACATGATGTAAGTACCTAATTATTTCTGTAGCAGCTGTAATAACAAATACTGAAAACAGAAAAAATGGGAGCCCCCACTAATAAATGTGAATTGTTATGCCTTTGCCATTCTTCTTAGACAATGGATCTCTTTGTGTGCAAGTTCAACTGGCACTCGACTGATTTATTTCTGAACTGAAACAGACAAAACAGATTATCCGTCAGTTTTGTAAAAATTATGTCCTTATTTAATTTCACTGTTACATAAAAACAATTAAGTGATGGTGTGGTAGACAAAAGAATGGTAGAATTTTGATTTTTTTTTTTACATCAAAACACCCAAAACTTCCGGTCTCAAGGACGTTACTTGTTGCTCTGTGTATTTATATTAAAATAAAATTTCAGGTCATCGTGGATCAGAAAATTCAGGCATTAGAAGAAAAATGCACAAAGCAAAGAAAGACAATCAAGTCTATGAAAGAAAAACTCCGAAGAAAAAACAAAAAACTTGCTGATTTAAAGGATATTATTGAAGACCTCCGCCAAAAAATTAAAATTATGTATGAATATTTCATTGTTTTATTTTATTCCTCAATATTTTTGTTATCTTGTCATGTTTAAATTAAATATGTCCTTTCGCAGACTGTCCTTTTCTCTTAATGTCCTTTTAATATGCACAATATTTGTCATACAAAATACTTATATCTTTTTATTACCTATAACTTAAAACTTTATAATAATAACGTTATATTTGCCATATAACTTTTTTCCATAGGGTTCGAGGTGTTGCCGAAAATCGATACATATACTTAATCCGTTTTGTAGCTTGATATCCGACTTCCTATAATAATTATATTATAAGATACTTTTTATCTTGGAATAATGCGAGCGAAGCCGTGGGCAACAGCTATATCTTGATATAGTAGTTAGTAGTACCTATTTAATTTAGATCAAGAACTACTCTTGATCTGAGCTACTTAAATTGTTGCATTGGTCGCTTAAGCAGTTTATGTAGGTAATAAGCTGATGAAATGCTTTAATACCTACTGGTCTCAATATAAGTATGTAATAAAAAATACTACTATTTAGTACTTTCATTGTCAATAACAACCTATTTTATCATGACATATTAGGCACCTAAAATAAAACTGGAGAATACTGTGGAGTTGACAACCCTAGGCAAAGGCAGCCATTTTTAGCGCACAGCAGCGGCACGATTTTTTTGTAGGTATTTCGTGTCCATATTGTTTAGTACGTCTATGGTAGTTGCCTGTCAATAATTAAAGAACTTCATAGACATGCTTATGTCAAATGTTTTCAAATATTTTCTATGTAATCGATAAATTTCATCATCGAGTATATAACTTGAAATAGAGACGAAATGTCATTTAATTTGTTTGAAAACTATTCTGTCATATCATTACTGTGACAACTGCGCTCCGATTGGCTAGCCCGAGTTCGAAACAATTGACGGGTGTCGTCAAGGTAAGCGACGTTCGCGTCGTGCGAATCCCGACTTGTCACTCCAACTCCGGGGAGTTCCGGAATTTATTTATTATGATAAGCTATTAGATGTTAAGTTTTCTAAAGATTATTGGAACGTAGTTACGTACGTAGATGTTAGTCATGTACAACCTCATTTAAACACACTAGACTTTATGCTTGAAAGGGTCTCTGGGCGATGCAATTCCTTGGTCTCTTCTCAGACACAGCTCGACTGCGCTAATCTTCTGTCATCCCTCAGATCTCTATATATAAGTAACGTGAGAAAATTTTCTTCCATCTCTTACCTCATTCTGGGCCAGCAAAATAGACCCACGAAACGTGGTCTCATGGATGCTGGAGGCACTATACTAATGACGCTTTTTGGCACTTTGGACTATGGTGACGCTGAAAAGTTTAACGAAGCTATAAACGAAGTACAGTCGGACGAAAGTAAATTAGCACATGTTATGACAGACAATATTCACGTGATAGAATCCACCATAACTACATTTAATAGTACTATCTCTAGAGTTAAGGAAAATGAAATTAGGCTTAATCATAATTTAGATATAATAGAAAAATCCTTCGAACAAATCAGTAATTCAAACGAGAAACAAAAACTAGATTTAACTCCTTGGCTAATGCTATGGAAAGTATTGTGATGACTTTATCGTTTGACATCGATGACGTTAATTATGCTGTCTTATTCAGTAAATTAAATGTTTTGTATCCCACTGTACTTAGTCCATATCAGCTGTATACTGAACTCGAGCAAAATAAAAACAAACTCCCCAAGCATTGCGATTTTCCAGTCTGGGGATAGGATAGTCCACGGCTAGGGTTGGCTGGAAGAGATCTCTTATAGAGATAAGCTCACCTTTGTATATGTCCATTGTAACGTGTGTTTCATGTGTCTTTTCTTTGTACAATAAAGAATATTATATGAACTAATAGACAAATCCTGTCTTATCTCCTATTACCAACATAATAAAGTAGTCATAATATTAAAAATCCCATTAGTCATCCCGCAATCGTATAATCTATATCACACAGTCCCGTTTCCAGTTCTCTATGACGTTTCGAAACCGGACACCTTCGTGCTTATCATACCAAACAAGGCATACTTAGCGATAACTTCGGATAGAATGTTTTACTCACATATCGATAACCTCGATAAGTGTAAAGTGGTGGAAAACAAGTGTTTTGTGTGCCGTTTAGAAAGTGTTATGTGCACAATCGCAAACTCTATTTGCGAAACAGTGTTCTTAACGAGGTCGTGGAAAAACTGCCAAGCGTATGCCAATTCAAATTACTACGTGGTGTAATAGATGTATTTTATAAGTTAAACAATAATAGATGGATTTATGTACAGTCGGAGCCTGGTAAGTGCCATTTCATTTGCGAAAATGAAACTACCGGTTACGACGAAATAATATTTGGTACAGGTTTATTAACTCTGCCTAAAAATTGTAAAGCTTTTTACAAAACCATACAGTTCACCCTGTAAGAGCCATACCCGGCGTCTATTTAAAAATAAATAATAGGACCGGTGTTGGTTATGTACGTGCTTAAAATTATATAATAACTAATATTTGGCCGTTATTAAAATATACGTGAGCGTCTGGTTGTAATGAATTAAGATTGGACCCTCTACGTTGTGTAATTTTTTTTTAATACCGTAAGTAAACGAGTTTTAAAACACGTCGCAAAATTATTCAATAGAACAGGACAGTAAATAACTGCCGTAAGGTAAATAGACCTTAATAGCAAAAAATAAAAGAAACCGTTGCCGTTTAAACCGTTCATGTCAATTAATATGCAAGCACAAAATGTCGTAAATTAAACCAAATTTGTAACTAATTCGTGCAGAAAACAAACAATTAAAGAGCACATAATACCCTATCAGAGGCATATCTAGAAGGCTAACTATATACATATATAGTTGTGAGAGATAATAAAATATTAATTAAATTAGTTGTATATGTAAATACAATATAAATAAAATATGACCAGTTACTCCAGTGGTTCTCGGCAATCCATTGAACAGCAGATGACCTATAAGAGAAACCCGACTTCAAAGAGACCTTTAGGGTAAGACATTTAGTCTAGATGGGGCACCTATCTGATAAACGATACCTGGCCTCCCAGCGCCCTTATAGCCAGTCCTGTATGAGGTTCGTTAGAAGGTCAACCTGAGATTTAGATTTAGATTTTAGATTTATTTATTTTCTTGTAAACTTACATTACATTTATAAATACAGTTATAATATAACTTATTGTTTTACAAGAATCGTCAAAAATTTCTAATTAAATTATATAAAATCAAAATAAATTAATATGAGTACAATTTGTACAGTCACAAGTTAAACTATATATTTTATAATAACAACAAATACAATGAGAAATAAAAAATAATAATTACAATATCACATTCCTATATTCTCCAACAGAATAATACGCATTATCCAACAAAAGGTTTTTCAGTCGACGATCAAATGTTTCATCATTAGACTCATTTTTTAGATCAGCAGGTAGATGCTCATAATATGTCGGGCCTATTACGCGCGGATTTTTTTCAGCGAGTGCCAAGCGTCGTGGCACTATCTGCAGTCGTCCTGTGGAGCGGGTATTATAGCCACTTCCACACCTTTTAAAGGTGTGCAAGTTCTTGCGTACAAAGGTAATTGTTTCATACAAATACAACGAACTCATCGTCATTATCCTGCATTTTACAAATAAGTCTCTACAAGAGATTCTGCGTGATACACCAGCAAGGATTCTAATTGCTCGCTTTTGAAGAACGAACACCCTACCTGAGTCAGTGGAATCACCCCAGAGAATGATGCCATATGACATTATTGAATGGAAATACGCAAAATAGGTCTGACGCAGTATACTATCGGTAACGACAGGTCTCAACTTCTTTAGCGCATATGCGGCACCACTAAGTCTACCACACATAGCATTTATATGTTGTTTCCATGTTAAATTGTCATCTAGAACAAATCCCAAGAACTTACTGTGGTCATTTATGGGCATTGGGCTGTTTAAACACGCAGGTCTCGGAACCGATTTACCGGAGAATAGGATTAGGCTGGATTTTGCAGCGTTTAGTATGAGACCATTAGAAGTGAACCAATTCATTAAACCGGTATAAACCTTGTTTATTTTTGTATTGAGTTCGTCATACGTTGGCGCAAACACAATTACGGTAGTGTCGTCAGCGAACAATACCACTAAGCCATCTGTGATGTGCGACGGAAGGTCGTTAATAAATGTCAGGAAGAGTGTATTTCCCAGTGAAGATCCTTGGGGAATTCCCAGGTTCACGGTACAAGTGGTGCTGCGCAGTTTGTTCCCCGCTGTCGCTACCTCAACTGTTTGAACTCTTCCAGATAAGAATGATTTTAGAAGATCATGTGTCCTTTGTCGTATACCATAGTGGTATAGTTTTTCCAAGAGCAATTCGTGGCTGATTACGTCAAACGCTTTGGAGAGGTCACACAGCACACCTGCTACCTTGCATTTCCCATCCAGCCCCGTAACTATTGTGTCTACTACTCTCTGTGCAGCTGCGGTGGTGGACTTGAGTTTACGATAGGCGTACTGGTTGTTCGCGACAAGATTATTATTCTCCAAATGTGACATTATTTGTGAGGAAAGAAACGATTCTATTATTTTTGAGATATTTGGCACTATAGTTATCGGTCTATAGTTATCGACTTTGCTTCTCTCACCTTTGCCCTTGTACACAGGACATACACGTGTGCTCTTCAGCACGTCAGGATATACTCCCGTGCAGAACGACTCGTTAACTAGGTGTACCAGTGGAGTAGATATGACTGGCCAGATAGACAGAAGTATATTGACTGATATATCATATATGTCCTGTGTAGCAGGAGCCCTACTCAAAAGCTGTTTTAGACATTTGTCAATTGTGTCCTTTGTAATAGTTGGCAATGTGTAGGTTGGTGGTTGTTTACTATCTACATAAGTTGATAAATAGTCAATTGCCCTATTACGGTCACTATGTAGAGAAAAGTTAGCAGCGACAGACAAAAAGTGTTTATTGAAACATTCTGGTACGTTATTAATTTGTATATCATAATTATTTTTATCCTTTAAACATATATTTTGCATTTTACTAGTGGTGGAAATCTCATCGTTAACGATTTTCCACACCTCCTTTGATTTATTCGTGCATTCTTGTAGACGTTTATCATTGTATGCTTTACGTGCAGATACACTGGTTGATTTTATCAACTCTGCATAACGTTCAACACACTGATGTAGCATCTTGTCACTAGGATATTGACGACGCATTTCATTGTAGTTCTTAAAGTTTTGTATATGTTCTAACAACTCACTATTCATCCACGGAATGACATTATTCTTTTTTAATAATATTTTTTTAATAGGAAAATGAACATTTATGTAATATGTCAAAATGCGAATTAATTTACAAAATTTTTCATTAATGTCTAATGTTAAGTCAAATATAAAGTTCCAATCATAATTTTCAATGTCAATGTAAAATAAATAAATAGAGTCTAACTGAAAAATTCTACGTTCAATATGCGTGTTGTGTGAAACGCTCTCATTTGTACCCGTATTCAACACATAACGCTGAGCGTCGTGATCGCCAATCGGGGTGTCGATCGGTGTCGCCGTTACTCCGTCATCACTGCACGCCACTACACCGCAGTCAATGGATGTCGCGCAGCTTGCACACACTCGCGTTGCAAAGTTTACTATATTTTTTGAACCGTAACTAGATAGTAAGTCATCTAGTTTAGTTCTTAAAGGATTTGTACTTAAATAATCCACATTTAGATCGCCTACCAGAATAAACCTTTTGTTTTCGTCAATTACCATACTAAGTAAGGATTCCAATGACCTTAGTGACACTTTGAAGTCACTTTCTCCAGTCCTATATGCGGCTATGACAATTAGTTTTAATTTTAATATTTCAATAACAGTGAATTCACATTGATACTCAATACAAAGACTTTGTAGGTCGTTTCTTTGTTTATACATTAAGCTATCGCGTACATACAATGCAACACCACCGTGTTGTATAGTTTCGCGGCAGAAGCTGTTTGCTAAAGTGTACCCACTAAGCCTAACATGTTTTATTTCGTTGTACCTACACCACGTCTCGGAGCAAGCTAATACATCAGGGGTTTGTTCGCTTGTTAGTAGGTTTAGCAAACCCGTTTTACCCGTGATTGAACGCATATTTTGATGTACTATAGTAAACTCAGCTAGTTTATTACGTTTATTTCGTGGAATAATACTAGAAACGGGCGTGGTGTCGGTGTTAATAACTAGTTTTTTGGACTTGAGTTTACATTTTACATTTTGAGACCCCGATCCTCACACCCAACAAAGCCTTCAGACAGCTAATCGAGCTTGTATAATGCCTAAGTCTCGTTTATACCCTTACGCGCTCCATACATTCTATAAATAAAATAAACATGCAAGTTACGCTTCCTAAGTTACGCTTAGCATTTACGCGCTGCTATTTAACTACGATTCCCTACTTCGAAAGCAGCCGCGGATGTTTGTGTCAAGAAGTAGAGGGTGATGATGATTTGTGCAAGGTAGTCTTAATACTATTTAAGTGCGCCTAACAGTTACCATTCTGTGATCCCCTTACATAAGGTTACAGCTCTAACCAGACTTCACACAAGACGCAAAAGTTAATATATAAAGTTATAAATAAAATAGTATAAACTTTAAGACTTTCGTGGTTATTCACTAAATGATTATCACTAGTATCAGGGGGCCAATCGCGCTAATTGTCAAAGGTTAAACCTAAACCTTCAACCTCGCCAATGTGACACGTTGCGTACCTACATTTCGTATCGCGCTAACTGTTAAAACAAAAACCTAAGCCAAAACGTTAGACGTGTGACACGTAACGCACATTTGGTATCGCGCTAATTGCCAAAGGTAAAACCAAAACCTAAAACGTTGCCAATTGGTATCGCGCTAAATATTTTGACGTTTTAACCTCACATGTAACCTTGGGGGAATAGATTAACCTTTGAAAGGTTAACGTTTGTGTGGCAGTTAATGGAGAGTAACTTTTCACTACGTTTATCGTATATTAAAGATGTTCCATGGTTACTTAAATGTTTCGGAAAGTGTTTATGAGGTGGATGTGGCCTAAGAACGGGCTTTAAATAAAAGAAAAGCATAGAAAGACGATCACATTTAACATGTCTGAGGAGAAATTCCGCAAACGATATACCGTTTGTCCACGGAATTCATTTCAGGATTGGTGGAAGAACTATGCCTACATATTCTCGTTAAAGGACGGTCTGTTGCATTGGATGTGGAGACAAAGGTAAGGGTTAAGTGAAATCCGAAAGTTCTCAGTTTTGCATAATAACCAAAATTTCTATACTGTCTAAATTATTATTAATTTTGTTACAGATTTTAATAGCTCGTATAGTTTTTAACAACTGGGGCGTACCAGACCCCCATTGGCAAGTGCTTATCACCCTTTCCCAAGCCAGTGTCAGAAAGGCACAAGCGGTAGCTGCTTCAAATAAACCAGTTATTATGGATAAATATGCAGCTTTCCTAAAAGGCATGCCGAAAGAGATGGTATTAAAAGGCGGTGAGAAAATAAGCTTAACAATGTACATCATATTTATTAGTTCTTGTCTTATTTCCTGTTATTATTATCAAATAAAAATGACAGATATAGGTAAAATATGTATAGTTGTATAAAAGTATATTACAAGGTTACAATTTATCTCTTTTAACACTTAACTTTATACAACATATCGTCCCCTCACAGTGAAGCCTCACATATGCATTTTCAGTTTGTTTTTACTGATTTTTGTTGAATAAAAATTAATAATGTAATAATATAGTATCTAAAAGAGGTATAATTTAAGTAATCAAAATGCTAACTACACACATTATTGCATTTACTATACTTCACACCATATTTTTATTTTCATCCTAAAAAATTACATAGAAATATGAGGTATTCATTCTAAGATGACGATGTATACCTATTGTAATTGTTTATTATCTTAATATCTAAATTGATGTATACTTTTAAGAGGTTGAAATAAAAAAAAAGTGTGTAGTTTTAGTTTATTTATTGCCTCAATCTACTCCAAATCATCCTTCATTTCCAGAGCGAGCTTGCTTTTGATTCTTCAAAGAAGTCTGAAACAAAAATATGTATATAGTAAGATTGGAGACCTAAATTTAAGACTGTGCCATACCTGTCATGAGAGTAGTGACAGATAAAGCAGGATGGGTAGTTATATACATACAGTATGAAGCCAACATAAACGCCAGAATGTTTAGGGGCCTTTTCAAAATACATTTAAAAAAATGTTTATATCACTGTGGAAATATAAAGGGGACAAAAGTCTACAGATTAGAACTTCGTTCCTTACGCTCTTTCAGATTTCCACAATTGAACATATCATCAGTAGGAATTAAGAAAACATGTTGAAAACAAACCTGTCATTCTTGTTAAATATTCTATCAAAAAGGTTAACTGCAGGCACCAACTCGGCAATTGCTTTGCAAATGGCAGCTACGGATTGGGCATGCAGATCATCTGTTTTGGCAGAAATAATAGCTGCCTCAGCACCCTGCCAGCATTCACTTGCTGCAAGAATGCTTCGCATGCTCGCAGCTCCTCAATGCATAAGAATTCTACCCGGCTCTGCTCCAACGCTCATCAGCTCGCTGTCAACGAAATAATAGATGTGATGTAATAAAGAGTGGGAAAGAATTTGCTCAAATTGAAAGTTACTTTGTTTTTTAATTAATAATAAAGAGT
>NW_020654850.1:0-16365 GCF_003589595.1 Hyposmocoma kahamanoa | reverse complement strand
CGTTCATGGTCAGTTTTGCCTATACCAGTGTCCTTCAGTGTAGTTTGCAGAGATTGGAAGGAAAAATCGTCATCATTTCCCTCAACTGGTGTACAAGATTGTGCACAGTAACTAATTGTGGTGCAGTGTCGGGTACTTGCGAGGTATTAGGCTCGGATACCACACGTATCTGTTGTTCCGACACCCCCACATTTTGTTGCATAAAATTATTTATAAAAACCGTTAGGTCACTAACCTGTTTGCATAACTGACCAAATACCGAAATATCTGAATTGTAGTACTCACTGTGGCGCCAGTTAGCGCGATCTAAAGAGCTGTCGTAACTTGGAGATCTCGATCTGAAGTACGAGCGAGATCGAGATTTGCGTCTTCGTCTTTGTCGGTCTCTGCCTCGTCGTCGGCACTCGCCAGCGCCGCCAGTTGTATCGGAATCCATATCGGTACGCAATCCGACAGGATTTCCCCTTAATTGTGTATTCGCAACGAAATTCAACAACGCAATGAGGAAAAGCGCGTGTCGAGTTTGAACAACGGCCACCGCACCCCCACACTGGTGGAGGGGTGAACAGCGTGGTGGTAAGGATCCAACGCCCAATCGGATGACAGAAGAAGGAGAAAGTCAGTGTTGCCAGTTGTCAAATCGTGTTTTGTACCAAAAATTCAGCAATAGCTCTCTCTCACCAAACCCGGACAAGGCGAGGAATGCACAATAAATTAATTTTATAGTATTATGTTGAATTTTATACGAATTCACTTGAAGTAATAAGAGTTGTGCGGGTATATAGGTACATACAAATATTGAAATGTGAAAATAGCTGTGTCTTTCTGTTGGTAGTTATGACGTGCTGTAAGAAATGTATCGATGATTCGAATTTCCAGATTCCAACTAGAAGTAAACTCAAAGTTTCATATTCTCGAAAACCGATATATAACAAAACTGTTATGCTTTCAGGGGATTTTGGTTGCTTATTACAAAGAAAGATTAAGTTAGTCTGTTTTGTAATATTCCAAAAATAACCTAAAAAAGTACATTTGGGATTACAAAAATTCGAGCAATCATTACTTCGGGCATATGTGTTTTCGGTCTTCTGATTGATAACTCTAAACGAATACAACAATATCTTGTTAGTTATTTATTAATAACATTTAATAAAAAGTAATTTTCAAAATAAGATTAACATTAAATCAACTCTATAGTTTTTGTTCTAAATCTCAATCGCTTGTGGTTCGAAAATTGAAATTGACGTAACGGGTCTCTTTCTGTCTTTTGCGCATGTCTTGTGTAGGATAAGGACAGTTAGCTATTTGGTTATTTTTATTGCTTTTGTAATTTATGTGTATTGTATGTATGTACTCGTATATGTACTTTTTATTTTTTTTCTTACAGTACGGCATGATTTATGATGATTTATATTAAACAATTACAATTTATTTTCATTATTTATAATTTATTACATTATTATTCGTAACATTAACATAACATTCGTGCAGCAACAGAGTGTCTAGTGGCTCGTTACCGGACGTAAACTGCATTCCCAGGAAGTGTCTAAATTACCTGGACGGAAAAGGTTTTTGTACGGAAGTGTCGCGACCCGTCCAATTTGAATGACCTTTGTGATAGTTTACGAACTGTTTTGTGAATGCACGGGTAGCATGGCTATTATTTTATTCTTATGAGAACAATATTAATTTATATTTTATTGAAGTGCGAAATACATAAATGAAACAATTATTTTATATATTAATAAATATTTTATATATTTTAAATATTAATTAATAAAACAAATTAAACACCAATGTAATGTGACCACAACCACATTACGACATTTTTATCAATAAGACTAACTTGTTATCACTAACGATATAAACTTTCCATAGTTCTACAAATGACGCAGCTTGTGTATCATTCTAATTGTTTTATTAATTGATTTAGATATTACTATTTGTATATAAACCGTATAAACGACACTAATAAGTCAGTTGTAACATAGTTGTCTAAAAGTGAATAAACCACTAAACTAGTCGCAAACACTTGTTTCCTTCGTCTGCGACCCTTTACACCAATAGCGAACAAAACCTATGACAATGGGGCCTAAAACTAACATAAAGCAAAACTGTGGAGTTTGTAAAAGACAAGTATCCAACAGAGAGTACCTTAAATGCACTACCTGCACAAGACACTATGAGGTTTCATGTTTAAAAAACCTAAGCGAACACATGCTTAGATTAATGACATCGAAAACAAAAGACAAGTGGCGTTGCCCTACCTGTAAAAAAACGGATGTGACACACGTGACACCATCAACTTCAGCGTCGCACAGTATAGACACGGTTGATCCACCCAGAGATGATAAGAATAAATTAGAGAGTGTTACACACAATACACAAGAGGACAATGACAACGTGACCACGAGGAAAAAAAATATTATAAATGTACCAACTGGAAACTCCTTCCAATCATTATCAGAGGAGGAAATATTGAACATCTCTTCTGTGTCTTTAGAGGAAAATAAATTAAATCGTAGCTGCCCCGAACGTACTTTAAATATGCAATATGATATTGAGGAGAAAAATATGATAATTAATAATTTAGAGAACAAGTTAGGCAGTGCTGAGCAGGAAAAAGACAATTTATTATTGGAAAATTCGACTCTTAAGAAAATTATTACTGAGTATGAGCAGAGACTACATTTCCTAAATGAAATATGTAAGAGCCCATCGACATTAGCAAAGAAAAATAAAAATCGACTCAGCAAAACTGCTACGTTCACTTCGACACCCAAACCCTTTATGAAAGTACTCCATGATGTAAGGCATCAGAGAACCCAACCAAAAGGAATACAATTCTAAACATTGAAAATACTCCAAGAACGCCACCTAGTAAAGAAGAATTTAAGGGTAATAAGCAGCAGCAGTCACACGAAGCGAAAACAGCAAAAAGCTCTGTCAGACACAAGGTACTTCTGCTAGCAGATGAGACAGGAAGACACCTACGTGAGAGGCTTCAGCGAATTCTTAGGGATAAATATCAGGTAACTGCCGTCATAAAGCCAAACGCGACTCTAGAGCAAATTATGCTGAGCAACCTGTCATGGGGTCAGAAGTTCACAAAAAATGACTATATAATTATATTGGCCGGTTCACATGACGAAAATGTAATTAAGTTTCAATTTGCCTTATACAACTCCATTAGTGCATTCAATAATACTAATGTTATGTATGGGGAAATGAGTAAAAACAAATATATTATTAAATTTCAATTAAATAAACTAATAGAGATAATAAGTTGTAACATGGACAATTTTCACTACTCGAAATTAAGTTTTCACAGAAATAATCAACTCGACAGATCAAATTCATGTAGATGGCTTATATTAGATATTTTTTTTATTGGAGCACGCTATTAAACATTCCAGTCAAAACAAAAATTGTAAAAAAAAAGTAGAGACCATATCAACCCAAACTGAGGGTTTTTTTCGAGACTACTAGATTAGACCATGGCAATGAAAATAAAAAAATACACGGTTTAAAGGTACACATCGCACCCTTAGTAATGTAAGGGCACAATCCAAAAAAAGTAGATTTTTGGGAAATCGCGTATTAAGATTCTGGATTCCTACATTACACCTATTTTTTCAAATAACATGCTTATTATTTAAGTTATAAATATGAAATTTGGCAGATTTGTTCTTTGATAAATGTATTATATATAAATATGTATTATGTATTATAGATAAATGTAATAGCAATAAAAAAAAAAATAATATAAATAAATTCTATAAGTTTCAAGCAAGTTAAAAAAACACTTTCAAGTTAGACCCATATAGTACAAAAAATATAACAGAAATATGGAGCTATTTAAGTTTGATCCCATTTATTATTTAAGTCCCTATCAATTCCCAAATTTCCCAAAAATCTACTTTTTTTGGATTGTGCCCTTATATTACTAAGGGTGCGACATATACTACCAAAATGCTAGAGGGCTTAGGACTAAATTATCAATGTTATATGAAAACATATGTACATCTCCCGCGGACTTATGGGCAATAACTGAGAGCGGTATAAATGAATCTGTCCACGACGGAGAATTGGCCCCGCGCGAATACGGCGTGGTGCGGTGCGATCGCGCGGACGGGCGCAAGCACGGCGGAGCCATGCTGGTGGGTTCGCCAAAGCTGTGTCTTCAGCCGCTGCCACTGCCCGGCGCGCCTGACGTGGACGCAGCCGTCTTTGAACTCGTGTGCGCGGATGTGTACAAAGAAAATAAGCGATTGTTTACTTGTTGTGTAGTATATATCCCACCAAATAGTAGGGACTGTGATTACATGCACCTGTTTCACGTATTGGAACAATGTTGTATAAAATACAAGAATTTAATTTTAATTGGTGATTTAAATATGTACTCCGCGAGTCTGGAAATACAATGTTATTATGAATTTTTTGTTACTGTCTGCGAATTTAGGCAATACAATGAGATCACTAATTGTAGTAACCGCATATTGGACGTAGTACTATCAAATTCGCACATCTTTCAAATGAAAATACAAGCAGAATTAGACCACTTGGTACCCCCCGACCCGTATCATCCTCCATTAAGCATATATTGTTCTAAAATGAGAAACAATAATATACAGAATCGTGAGCCTCTTCCTTATGTTTCTAGTGTTGATAGAATTGATAAAAGTAAATATAATATAAAATGGATTTTTTTTAAATGCAATTTCCAAATGCTATATGAGTCATTAAGTACAATTAATTGGAGTTCTTTGTACGAAATCAATAATGTAAACGATGCAATGGACTTATTCTACTCAACTTTATATAATGTGATCAGCAGTTGCACACCTCAGCGTAGGTCAATCAAAAAGAAAGCACGCTCGTACCCGGAGTGGTATACCGCTGAAATAATTCTATAAAACGCAAGTCGAAATGCCATAAATTGTACAAGGCAAACGAGACTTCTGAGGATTACAAGTTGTTTTCATATCACTGGTAAAGAAGAAAATACAAACTGCATACGCGAATTATAGAACTCGAATTGAAGATGAAATTAAAAAAGACCCTAAATCCTTTTGGTCCTACATAAAAAATAAACGCTCGAGTCGAGGTAAGCCTCGCGTCACAAGAAACGGCGTAGTACTGGATAACTCACAGAGTGCTCAGGCTTTTGCGGAATATTTCCACTCGATTTACAATGTCGAAACACCCTTACTTGAAGCGGAGGATACAGCCGCAGCGGCTGGTAGAGAGGCGACGGCCGAACGCGTTCATGTTGCTTGTCTCTCTTTACAAGACGTTCGAAATGCTCTTAGATGTCTCAAACCCAAGCAATCGGTAGGACCGGATGGAATACCACCATATATAGTAAGGGACTGCGCATCAGTTTTTGCCCAGCCCCTTCAACATATATTTAATATCTGTCTGAACGCCAGTGTTTACCCAGAGCAGTGGAAAGTTACGCGTGTTACCCCGGTACCGAAAAGTAGGTTCAGCACAGATGTCTACAGACTACAGACCAGTAGCAGTACTATCCACCTTTGCCAAAGTGTTCGAGTACATACTGTACAATAAGATCTTCCCACAAATTGATCCATACTTGTCAAACGCGCAGCATGGGTTCCGGCCAGGGCGATGTACAGAGTCAAATCATATGTGTTTCATGCACTATGCAAGCACAGCCTTAGACAGACGGGTAGGTGGTCAGGTGGATGTAGCGTACTTGGATTTTCGTAAAGCTTTCGACACGGTCAATAACGACATATTGCTGACAAAGTTAGCGTCCGCTGGATTCAGGACACCGTTGCTTAAATTTTTTTCTAACTACCTAAGAGATCGGAAACAGTACGTAGACTATGAGAGGCACACATCGGAAGCGTTTTTGACACCGTCAGGGGTAAGTCAGGGCAGTAATTTGGGTCCGCTAGAGTTCATTCTTATGGTCAACGACTTGCCAAAAGTGGTGAAAAATTCGGGCTGTTTATTGTTTGCAGATGACCTTAAATTATACTTAGAAATTAATGACGCCGAGGACTGCAAACGTTTACAGGAAGACGTGGACAGGGTGACCGAATGGAGCCAAAACAACAAATTATTGTTTAACACATCTAAGTGCAACCTTATGTCTTGCACACGTGCACATAATCCACTCATATACGGCTATACGATTGATGGAACGGCCCTAAATAGAGTGGATTCAGTGCGTGACTTAGGACTATATTTTTCGAATGACTTGACATTTAGGAACCATATAACCAACCTCTGCAAAAAATCCTATCGCAGTTTAGGATTTATACAAAGACATACTAAGTTTTTAATAAGTATAGATACTTTAAAAATTCTATATAATGCGCTAGTTAGAAGTCAATTAGAAAGTAGCTCTATAATATGGAATCCCGAGGAAAAAAATATAGCTTAATGATTGAAAAAATTCAAAATAAATTTTTAAGGCTTGCGTACCTTAGGTCTTATAAAGTGTACCCTATGTTCCCCAATATGTACCCGACACCATTTGTCCGAGGAATGGTTGGCTATTATACGCTCGAAGCACGAAGAAACTTGGCTCTCGTCACTTACGTATTTAAAATTTATCGTGGCTTACTGTGCAATCCGCAAATACTGGAAGCAATCGGCCTCCTCGTGCCAAATATGCGCCTACGCCGCGAGGTGCGACAGCAGACTCTAGCGCTGCCGCTATGCAGGACCAAAATGCTGGAGCATGCGCCGCTCACTACCGCTTTGCGTCTTTTAAATGACATTTCTAAGAAAATTTATATTTTTTGTTGTTCGATGTCGAGATTCGCAGACGTAGCCCTTGACACTATATGTAAGAAATAGTTATAAGAAATTGAAATGTCTAAATTATTATTTTTATTATAATGGTTATGAATGAAAGCTATTTAGTAATTTATTAACGAATTTATTTTAAAAATTAAGTACAAAAAATACAAAATACAAAATACAAAATACAAAAATACAAAAATACAAAATAATTTATTTTACAAATGAACTTGTGCAGGCACATTACAATTTAGTTACGACAAAGAACCAGGTAACACAACTCAATTGTAGCGTATATCGCGTACAGGGAATTTCCTACGATTCCTGCTCTAGGCAAGCCTGTCTCGCAGGTAATCGATAAAAATATTTGTTACTGTTTATTATTATTAAAAGGTTTTTTTTTTGAAAAATTGTACATATTATTAAACACATTCAAACAAACATATTATCAAAAATTATTATTATTATATAATACATTATTTTATTTTATCTTATCATATTTTTATATTATTATATTAGATTATATATATATATTGTATAATGTATAATATTCATTGTATTTTTAATTCAATGCCAATTACCTTATATAAACATTTATATAGGATGAGTGTGTGTCTTTATGGCATTGTGTGTGTGTATGTGTGTGTGCGTAAGTGCGAGGGTGGGTGCGTGCGTGCGTGTATGTGCGCGTGCGTGCGTGCATGTGAGTCGGTGGGTGTGTGCGTGCGTGCACGTGTATGGATTAAGGATTGAGGCAGTGAACTAGCGCACCTCCTTTAGCAAGTCCTCTATTTCATTGTATGTCAACGTGCGTAGCAACTTATTGACCCCATGCTTAAGTTCCGAATTTGAGCAGAGCTTGACGCTGTACAAGGTGTTAACTCTATTGTATATATACGGATGCATGAATTTTGGAAATCTTCTAGCGAAGGTGGAGTTTATAGCTGGTAGATGAAGTTTAAAAAGCCTGTTTTCGAGTAACTTACAATAATTAGGAGAAGAAGTCACTTCACGATGCACCAGAACCATAACTCCGAGTAGAAAGAGACCGCGAACGGATAGGACCCCACACTCCTCGTATAGAGTAGTAGTTGGATATTTGATGGGTTTTTTCATCATTACTTTCAGAACGGATCGTTGTGCCCTCTCAATCAACATCATGTTTGGCTTTCCAGCGCCACCCCAAACAGTGATACAATAGGTAATAATGGATTGGCATAGAGCCTTGTATATCATCCCCAGTAATCTTATGTCGGCCGCCGCACGGAGATTCCTAAAAAAGTATATTAATTTACGTACTCTTTTGGCGGTGGCAACCAAGTGGTCTCCGAAGGTGAGCCTCTGATCTATAACTACGCCAAGATATTTTACATTTGCGGCCCGACTGATGCTTTGACACTTGCAAGACGCTCGCTTTTCAGGGTCGCAAGAATAAACCGGGATTTCAGGGGAGTACAAAAGAGCAGAGGCACTTGTCTTATGGAAACACAAAAAATGGGTTTTCGTCAAATTTAGCGTCAAGAGATTGCCACGAAGCCAAGCAGCTATCCGCGACATACCGCACTCGACCAAATTATATACATTGGACCAATTAGGACCACGGAAAATAATGGCGGTATCGTCTGCATAGCACACGGTGTCAGTGTGGTCCAGAACAGAAACAATATCATTTATGTACACAGTAAAAAGGGTGGGGCCCAGCACACTCCCTTGAGGCACCCCAAAGTCAATGGGCGTGGGATTGCTTAATTGATTTACAATTATTGTGCTTTGGGAACGACCAGACAGATAGCTATGAAACCAGTCGAGTGTCATGCCACGAATACCAAGAGATTCCAACTTTCGAACAAGAATGGGTGTAGACACGGTATCGAAGGCCTTCGCCAAATCGAGAAAAACCCCCATACAGGCCTTCTTGCTGTCCAGGTGATCCGATATTATGTTAGTAAGCAAAGAGACCGCATCCTGAGCGGATTTTCCGCGTCTAAAGCCGAACTGTCGGTCAGATATTAATTTATTTTTTCCTTGAAAATCAACAAGACGGTTAACTAGTTTTTCTAGAATCTTGGAGAAGCAACTTAATAGGGAAATTGGTCTGTAGTTATTGGGATCATATTTGTTCCCAGCTTTAAAAATCGGGATCACAGTCGCAGACTTCCACTGAGTAGGAAAGATCCCTTCTGTTAGGCTAAGATTACAAATGTAAGCAAGTGGCACGAGAAGATTGTTTTTGGTAATTTTTAAAAATCGATTGGAGATACCATCTTGGCCTGGGGCGCCGTCAAGCCTCGTACCGTCAATTAGAGAAAGTACCTCTGCTTCATCTGTTGGCAGCATGAAAAAGGAGTTAAGAGGCGATGCTTTAAGTTTCACTTTGGCTGCAAGCGATTCCTGTGTCTCCTGAGTGGAGGTCAGTATTTTGTCTGCAAGCCTTTTTCCTACATTCGCGAAGAATTCGTTACAATGGTTTACCGAATCAATTGTGCTTTCTTTGGTCCTTGTTAATTCAGATGATGCATGGTTTTGCCTTTTAGAGTGAGTAAAAGTTCTAATAGAGTCCCAAAGTTTTTTAGGATTATCTTTATTTTGTTCTAGCACCAATGTCTCATGCTGCTTCTTCAGTTTTCTTAGTAAATTATTATGAAAGTTTTTGTAAGTAAGTTGGTACAACGTTAGGGAGGCGGTTGCCTGCTTTGAAAACAAGCAACTAACTTTTTTTTGAGTTGTACATGAAAGTGTACAACTCAAAAAAAGTGAGAAGCCCTCCATTTGAAGTATTATAGAGTTTTCGTTTAGCCAACATTCCGTAAGTATCAAAACATCAAATTCAATGTCCAGTCTTGCAAATGTCAACAACCATTCGACAAAATTGTGATGTATGCTTCTAATGTTCACAGTAAGCACTTTAAAGTTAAACTGATCAGTGAATAAAGATTTACATGATTCAGGCTGTTCGACTATATGGCAAGGTAAGTCAGACGAGTCGAGATTCCTCATGTAATCTAAATTAGCCATTATCATAAACTATTCGTACATGGAGCTGAAAGATATTAAAGATGACTATTGTCATGTAAAGACCAGTAGTAAGTGCCTGAGTATGATTAAAGGTTATACGAGGGTAGTTACGTGAGGGGTTGTAATTGTAGTAGGTCCGGTATGTGTGGAGTGGAAGAAACTGTGCGTGCAAGCGAGTGTGTGTATCTACGATAGTTGTGTAAGTTATTGAGATAGAATTTAAAACGTAACCAATTAAAATGATGTAAATGAACCATGGAATAAGAGATCCAACAGTCCGCAGAAACACTAGCCGCAAACTGAAAACTTTAGCTTCATCAACTGCTGTGACCTTTGCTTCCGGATTCATTTTCTCGGAGGATACGGTTGATGTCGGCGTTTGATCTAATGACCAAAGACTCGGAGCCCTTACCCCTGCCTTCACGCTTCTTGACGTAAATGATTCCACCGCTTGTCCAGCAGAATTTAAATCCTGCTTCTTTAGCTTGTTTTCGGCAGTCGCGAAACAACAGCCGGTTTGCTCGAGTCAACCGTTCATTTACATAGATATTGGTTGTAGAGGCGCCTTCAAACCCAACATCCTTGGTGGTTAATCGTCGCACCTTAGCTGTTTTTAGAAATTGGTCACGTGGTACACGCCTCGTGAATCTCACAACCAAAGGGCGTGGTAGGGAATGATTAGTACTCCGACGTGGACCGACTCGCTGAACGTAATCAACATCAAAATCAGAAAGTTTGACGCCTATCAAGGAGGACATCGTTAAAATAATATGGTGAGGATTTTCATTTGGAGTTTCCATCACACCAGTGACTTCGATCTCGTTTCTTAACATGCTTTGTTCTTGGGAATTGAGTTTGTCGTTCATTACATTGATTATACATAGCAAGTCCTCTACTTCAGATGCTTTTTTCTCGGCTTCTATTAAACGGGTATCATAAGCGGACATTGCCATAGATAATTCATCTAATCTTGTTTCGCAGCGATTAAGGGCAGAGATGGCCATTTCAAATTCAGTCTTCATTGACGAAACTTCCGCTCTTAGTAGCCTAATTTCGCCTGTTAGTTCGTACAGGGGTGAGGCTTCTTGCTGCGACACTTCCAAGGGGCTGGCTGGTTTTAGTTTTCTCTAGGTGATGTTCTCTGACGTTCTCACCGGAGTTGCTGAGTTGTCGCCCCCTTTCCTCATAGAACTACGGCAGTCTCGACAAACCCATGAGTCATTAGTGGGGCCTCCCAGACCAACACAGGGATAGTGAAAGTTCTTGCCACATCCATTTAGGGTACATTTGACGAATTTCTTATCCGTGATACTACTTTTGCAGCCGGCGCACAACAGACTCTGCTTAGACTTCATCATTGCTTGTACTTCTGTCACAACAAACCAGTGGCGCTCCAATGATGCTTGTTTCGAATAGATCTCACGGCAACGGTCAACGCGACGTTGAGTGTAACTACCTGACAACTACGGTTGTCTGCGTGAAACGGATTGTATTTACGTGAACGCAGCCGTAAAATTAATTATCCATATTGGCAATACTACTTCACCGTCAGTTCTGTCTACGCCCACAGGTGTCACACGTCCAATCAGCTGAACACTATAATGGGGTTATCTGTGATTTGTTGTGCTGGTGGAATATGGAATTCAAATTGTGTTAATTAACAGTAATTTTCGTCGTACCTTAACGAAATTGAGTTGTAAATACTGGATCTCCAATTGTGAAAACAGTAGTTGAAACTGATGTAATCGTGAGTAAACACTAAGATTTTCGTAATAAATCTTGGAAAATTTTTGCAACGAGTTGTTTACAATAAGGATCACGTTCCGTTCCCGAATTCGAAAGTGATTTGACATTATCGAATTAGATTTATATCTGTAATGATAAATGTGTTTGCACAATGTAACTTGAATAAATGAAATGAAAATGAAAATGAAAAATGAAAGCACGATTCCATTATGAAAACTTTGGGCATTGGATGGAAAACAGCGGAAGACGTTTTTTGTTTTAATTGGAACATGCCGTGGTCAACAACTATGGAATATCAACTTAGCGTGGGATGAACAAGTACCTCGTAATGTAGCAACAAGTTGGGAAAAGATTCGAAACGAATTAAATGAAATAACAAACATATCAATACCTAGATGGATAAACGGCACAAACGAGCGTATCGAGCTTACACGGCTTCAGCGACGCAAGCGAAAAGGCGTATGCATGCGTCATATATACAAGGACTATCAATGACCGCGGTGAATACGTCACTACTTTACTTATATCCAAAACAAAGGTGGCTCCTTAAGTGGAGCAAAAGACTTCATTACCCAGATTAGAGCTTTGCGGAGCTCTTCTACTCGCCAAGCTTATGGAGAAAGTTATACCAATTTTTTCCCATGATCAAGTCGATGTCCACTGCTGGACAGATTCACAAGTGGTGCTAGCTTGGCTGCAGGGAAGCGATAAAAAAATAGGAATAATAATATATAGCAAATAGAGTGATGAACATCACTAGCATCGTGCCGGCTTCTAGATGGCGTTACGTAAACACCAAAGAGAATCCAGCGGACTGCGCAACGCGCGGCCTGTTCCCCTCTCAACTATTAAACTATCAGTTGTGGTGGGAAGGAGGTCCTTCCCCGAGCATTGGCTCCGAATTGAGTCTCGTGAAAAGAAAGCCTGCAAAACCTTTTCGACCGACGAAGGATTGACGTTCGAATGCTGTGCCACGCAACAGAGCAACTATGACGTTAGCGGTGACGACATTATCAAACAGCTGTTAGAACGTCATAGTTCGATAACACGTGCCACTCGGTGCCTCGCCTGCGTATTACGTTTCGCCGCGAGAATACGTCACAAGGTACAAGCGTGTAGCGACGACTATTTAATAAACACAGAAATAAGTGACGCGGCGATTCGTATCTTAAAACAAACGCAGCGCGAATACTTCAGTGAGGACATAAACATGTAATGGTCAGCTCCAGTCGGTTTGAGTGAGCATGAGACTGGATGGTGGGTGTGAGTTCTGGTTGACCCGATGATGCGTGTAAAATTTATAAGCGAGGAGAAGGAAGGGCGCCTTACACACAACGAAAACAAGTTTCAAGTAGAAATAACCAGAATGCTTTATTTGAAATTTACATTAGTTATATGTCATAATTAAATTTATAGGTACAGCATGAAGAACTAGTATTTTTACTTCCCGAGTTTACAAAGGGAGAGTATGAATAGGTTTACTGCCCTTATTAGTTACATATAAAAGGTTACCTTTAAGTATACTTAGAGCTAATACACTGCACTAAGAGTTTATGAAAGTACATGAGTGCCACATGGACACTTCACTTATACGTCACTGACCTGGAGTTTACCGGATGTACATTTAAATCACATACCAGAATCCGCTGCGAAGACAGCGTAGTTGCTACAGGAGTAACGTAGTTATAAGTAGATGCCGACCACCCGTGGAGCTCATGACACGTGGTCGGGCACAGCCGAACAAAAGTTACAGCAGCATAGTCTCAGCCATTCAGTTGATGACGAGATTCGAAATTACATGTACCAAAGGTACAAAATAGAAAGAAAAGAAAAACTAAAACCCTGCAACAAAATAGATTGTTACAGTACATTGATATAAATGACGAAGCATCTAATGAAGGAAAGAATCCAGAGGTCAACTCACCATGCGGTCCGGTGACACGGGTTTTACTTTTGGTACAGGGTTCGGAGACCCATTATTACGGCATCTGGCTATTCCTAGTTTATTTTATAAAAAGAGGCATTAGGGGACCATGCCCCCAATGGGATAAATCACCGTAGTAGATGTAAAAACTGGAACACCTTGCTCGCCGACGTGTCGAACAGAAAAGATGAGTTTCCGCCGAATTCCTCCTAAGAGATGTTACCCGCGAACAACGCCACAGACAATCTATCGAATCATCCAGATACAGCTCCCAAGTCTTATCACCTAAACCCGCTAGAATACATGGCGATTCCAGGTTTACGTAGATTTCCTTACAGGAAGTACTTGGCAACCTAAATGGCGGCGTTCAACATGGAAATATTAAAGAAAAGCTATAATTTACATGAGACTCGACTACAGAAGTAAAATCGAGTTAATTGGTACGCAGCACTAGTTTTCTGTGATACCAAACAAGAAAAATTAGCCAGGGTTGGTGTTTTCAAAAATATGTCAAACTACAGGGTACCCATTCACGATATTGATTTTATAGAAAAATCGTTCACCAACAGGTACTACATATGTGAATGGTTTAAAGAATAGATTACACCAACACTTAAGTTTCAACTAATTTACTAAATATTTTTAAACTATAATGTCAAAGTGACATGTTGTACAAGAATGGTGAAATTACCAAGGAGAGAAGATAAATTTTTGTTTTTGTTTTGGTATTTAAGAGATCTACCAAAAAAATGTGTTACAAACAGCTTACGAAAAAATGGGTCACCACACAATAGAAGTAAACTGCTGAACTTAACACCACATCTGGATGAAAATGGCATTCTATGAGTTGGAGGACGTCTTCAGAATTCTAACTTATCTGCCGAAGCGAAGCATCCAGCGATACTACCCCACACGAGCCGTTTGACAGAACTCATTATTGATCACGCCCACAAGAAGACTTTACACGGAGGAGTTCGCTTGACATTAGGCCAAACTAGGCGGCGATACTGGATCGTAGGTGGCAACCGTGCAGTAAAAGGTATTTTACGCTACTGTGTCAGATGTCACCGATTCAAAACGACAAAGAACTCTCAAATTATGGGTAATCTGCCGCAACAGAGAGTCTCAGCATCCAGACCATTCACTCACTGCGGTGTTGACTTCACGGGTCACGTCAAAGTAAAGCTTAACAAGGGAAGAGGGGTGAAAACGTGTAAAAGATATGCAGCAATCTTCATCTGTCTTGCGACAAAGGCCGTACACATTGAACTGGTTTCAGACCTAAGTACTCAAACGTTTCTAGCTGCTTTGAAACGTTTGTGCGCTAGACGAGGAACGCCCAAGCATATGTACTCAGACAACGGTACCAATTTCAAAGGGGCAGCCAAGATCCTGCATGATGACTTTCAAGAGTATCTAACGATAACTTCACCAGAATTCTTCAACGCTGTCAGCGAACAAGAAATCGAATGGCATTTTCTTTGTCCAAGTTGGCCTTCTGTAGCTAAAATTTGGGAGGCTGCAGTGAAATCGATGAAATATCACCTTATGCGAGTCCTTGGAGAACAGAAACTTGACTTTAAACAATTCACTACACTACTTGCTCAAATCGAGAGTTGTTTAAACAGCAGACCGCTATGTCCACTAACGGAAGACGTAGACGATCTCGACTACCTGACACCCGGTCATTATGTCACGGGGACCCCCGTAATGTCAGTGCCTCAAGATAACTGTAATGAGAACACAATTGATTTACGCAATAAATGGAAGATAACTGAGCTCATGCATCAACATATCTGGCAGCGGTGGTCAAACGAGTATCTACACCAACTGCAGATGAAGAGCAAGTGGTTAAAACCAAAGGAAAACTTAAGTGTTGTCGATCTAGTCATCTTGATGGAGGATAATATCCCGGCAGGAAAGTGGGCAATGGCACGCGTTACGGACTTTTTTTTTTGACGGGGGGAAATCTTTATGGATACCCCTATATATTGGGGACTCTCCCTCCAGGCTGGAGTGCCTAACCCACTAAAACCCCCCCGGGTTTCCCTCTCGCCGGTTGAGTCGGCGCCGTGGGATCAGTGAACATTCACCACGACGCCGCCCGGACGCGTTACGGACCTGCATCCGGGAGCTGATGGTTACGTTTGCGTAGTAACTATCCAGACGCAGAACAGCACTCTAAAGCGACCTATTACCAAACTAGCTCCGCTACTAAAACGAGACTCATCAAACTTGCCCGACCTTCTAGCGAAAACAGTTAAAATAAAAAAGTAAAAAAGAAAATAAAAACAAACCACTCAAATTACAAAAGAAAAAACTGAGCAATTACCTAACCTTGCTCATTCTTTCTTTATTTACATTCCTATCGAGTACAATGGCACTACCGCAACCGATGTTCAACGCTACTCAAATTACAAAAACAATACCTATGTACTTCGATGAAATTGGAGTCGTACAGCTAATTCATAACGAGTGGACCTTGTTAGTTTATTATAATTTGACTACTTACTGGCAAGGAAATATTAAATTCCAGAAATATATACAAAATATAGAAAATATATGCAAGCGAATGGAGAAGATGCCGTGTGAACCAGTCATAGCGCAACTGAAACACGAACAAAAACAAATTAACGACTATAACGCACTTTTACTAAGTCAACATCTGAGCCGAAAAAAGAGAGGATATTTCAATGGGGTTGGCAACCTCGCCCGCACTCTTTTCGGTGTTTTAGACGAGGATTTTGCCATCAAATATCATGAAGATATCAAGAAAATTCAGGGTAATGAGGACTATTTACTAGAGCTAACAAAAAATCAAACAAGCATTGTTGAGACAGAGAACTATATTTTACCTTTTAGTTACATGGTATGAAATAAAATACGAGTCGTGGATATTCAAT
>NW_020654849.1:0-13353 GCF_003589595.1 Hyposmocoma kahamanoa | reverse complement strand
AAAAATCGTGCCCGCCATCTTGGATGTAGAAATGAGTGCCATATTCGTCATGAGCATCCCCAAGTACCTCGAAAATGATACCCATATTGCATTTATTTCAAAACTCGTGTCCGCCATCTTGGATTTAGAAATGAGTGCCATATTCGTAATGAGCATCCCCAAATACCTCGAAAAGGATACCCATATAGCATATTTTGAAAAATCGTGTCCGCCATCTTGGATTTACAAATAAGTGCTATATTCGTTTTTCATCGACAAAACCGAGCACATCTGTAGGCACCTGATCGACAATGTCGGGCAAATCTGTAGGCACCTTTAACTTAATGATGAGTTAAGCAAGATACAATTTCCCCACTTTTGAGGGAAATGTTATTCCATGGCATCATTATTTGTATATTTGTGTGCGTGCCGACGAGCGTAGTTACAAGTTGCTTACGCCTACATGAATTTGGTTTTTGCCTCACTTGTGACAGTTCGTTTGATATGAAACTATCATTCTATGCGTTATTATTCTAAGATGGTAACCATAGTAACTATTTTGTTAACATTATCCCTACTCTGTTATTGTGTAGTCAAAACACTCTGTTGCTAATTAATCTATGATATTGAAGTGTTGTGTCTTCACCGCACATCAGTGAAATACAGCACGGTAAGCTGCATCTAGTACGCTAGTACATAGAGTTGCTCTAGCCTAATTCGACATAGAATGTTTATTCACAAAACGTTGTTAGACTACCAATAATGGCATAGAAAAAAATTTTTTTTGTCAATGCTCATTACTTGGCTAGTTCTGTCCATGACCTGCGCGTAATTGGAATTTAAATTGGTAAGTAAGTAATTGGGTTAAGTAGAAGCAATACTTACCTGGCCAATTATTATAAATTAACAATTGATACGCATTTTTTAAGAATAAAGTAATTAACTTTCTGATACCTACTGATGTTTAGTGCTAGACAGTAAGTAATGGTAGATGAAAAGGAACAAAATGGTAAGATTTTATTTTATATCAATTTACTACTACTCATCAAGCGTCAATTTCCGATTCTGAACTTGAATTACTATTCGAACTTGAATGTTTACAATCTCTCCCTTTCAACCAAAAAATATTAGGGATGACACAGTTTCATAAAAAAATAATTACCAGTAATTGTTATGTTGGTTTCAATTCACTTATTAGTATCTTGAAACTTCTATTAAACAAAATTCATTACAGACGTGACTTCAAGATTAATATTATCAATAGCCTAGCTAACTTAATCTCGGAGAAATTGTGGTAACTTGAAAATAGTCAGAGGTGAAAATTATAAAAATCATAGTTTTTGTTTGTTGACATTTATTCCACATAGAATTTGACTGGAGTATTAGGTTATGCCTGGTTTATTAATGTGCATGACTGTGTTAATTATTGTTTCAACTAATATAGCAAAGTCTATAATTTTGAAATTGGATCTTTACTACAATCAGCACTGAAGAATCGATATTTAATTTGCAATTCACTAACAATCCCCTATGTACACGAAAAATGTGTAAAAAGAATTTGAATGAGTGAGTAAAACCTAATAGGAAATACCGTGAATAAAAAGACTTTAAAAGTAACGGTTATATATGTTATATAACAAAATATATGAACACAGTGCGTCTGCAGATTAACACAATAAACACTGAATTGAAAGGTTTATTTTTCATTAACAAGCAAATGGCGATATCAGACATTGAATTAGATTAACGAGCTGCCTCTTAGGTGCATGTGTACTGCCAACGGCGGCGCCCGGTTACTAAACAAATGCGGTCGGCCCACTGTGGACCAGTAACGCGATATGGAAATACTGGAAGTGACATACTTTTCATTCAATTGAGTACGACATGTTCTGTACAGTGTGTGGAATAAATTTCGTCCACACTTTACGATGCTATAGAGTATACAAACGTTGAAAATATAATTATTAATCTTTCAGTTACGTTTTCTATAGTAAATAATGAAAGTGGGCTGATATTGTAATGTAGAGAAAAAGTTTGTCGTGAAAGTAACAGATAATAAATACAATTTGACTTATAAGATAAGAGCATCGCGACGCTCTACCAAGTGAAGGCAAGATAAGCTGTGGCAGCGTTCGCGAACTGACAAACAGTAGGCATTAGTGTGTAAAATTTGTAAACAATAGGTATTTGATGGATGGTTTATCTCGCGAATACAAAGTATATTGGCATCGGTTGACTATCAACCTTGACATGATGTATCACATTCCAGCAACGATAACATTTAGTCGTCAGGTGTCAAACATCGAGTGGCAGATACTCGAGAGGACGATAACAACCACATTAAGATAAGCATTGTTTAAGAGACCACCTGGGTCACAGTTCAAAAAACTTTTCGTACTTAAGGCAGTCAGCTTTCGAGCACATGTGAAATGGATGATGTAGCAAATTAGGCGAATTAATCAAATTGATGCCATTTCCATTAATCATTATCATGATGGCGCTATGTTTACAAGTAATTATCAAACCGAGACCGCCATTTTATCGTTGACCTTTGTGCCTGTGAGGGTCCAATTCGACAGAGGCCTAATTTAGGCGTATGGAATCCGACACCCCGAGTCTATTTGGCAAATTGACGTTTTAATAGCCTACGTGGTTTTTCATTAGGCACCCAAATTTTGTTATCACTACTGGTTTATTTTGCAAACGTAAATAGGAATATAATAAAATTTTTCGAGCATTCCATCCATTCCATTCCAATTCCATCGTTTTTAAGATACTTTCGATAGAAAAGTAGTCGCTTAGGTTCTGAACGTTTCAATGAAAAAACTTTCATGCTTATCTTTCGTTCTATGACTCTCGGCCTACAATTATAAAACGTACAGTTGCTGCTTACAATGAGGTAATTGGGTGAAAACAAATTACAGTTCTTGTGAAGAAAATAAAATCCTCTTGTTATACATCGGTAGTACTAAAATATTTGTTTATATAACTAATTTCTAAAGCATTAAAACTTATCGAATTTGTATCGAAGAATGATGTATAAAATAAAAGTGTGGGAAAGCAACATCAAATTTAAATGGCTTCTCAATTATTCACTTTTTTTATATGTATGTAATACTGTCGATTGGTTTTCACTAACCAATTCAAATATGAGCTCCTTCTCATCAAGCTGCCTGAGTTCGTGCCGTGACCGTCTCTGTGGCCGGGAGGGTGTCGCATGCGGTGGCTGGTCTCCAAGGAAGGTAGGCGTGCCGTCCACTGTCGTCACCAGCGGCTTCAGCAGACCACCACGCTCAAATTCGTGAGCTGAGATCTTCCTGCCAAATTAATTACATAATTTCAAACACTGTACATATATTAATTACATGTTCATTTCAAATATAAGGAAAAGAAGACATAATGAACATTTTTATTTTTACGGTTTTAATGTTACAGTAGCTTATAGGGTCGAAACACAAAACTGCAATGCGACGTCGCATCGCAGAAATCTACGAGCTCGCATGACGCATCGCAAGAATTTGCGAATTGCTCCGCATCGCGCATTTCTGCGATGTTAATCTTCTTTGTGTTTTTTACCTATACTTTCTTATCAATAACAGCAGTGTAATACTCTTTTCACTCTTTTTACGATCCGTGTCGCTACCTAGTTTAAAAAATAAGTTTAGTGCTGTTTGCGAAGGTCGAAGGAATCGTTGCAGCATTCTGCGTGGCGAATTCGCAGTTTTGTGTTTCGACCCATAACACGACTTAGTTTCTAGACGATTTATTTGTAATTTAGTTAGTAAAACCAGCTTTCAGGTTGCCTAAGAAATTAGATAATACTTTACGTTCTGTAACAAGACTATGCAGTGATGGATTAAGATTATTTTTACGGACCTTAACCAGGAGAATGTTTTGAAAAAGATGCAACGCTATATTTAATAAAAACAGGCCGGTACACCGTAATGTATTATCATCTAGTAACAACTAAGTAAAATTCTGTGCAAAGTTTTAGTAGTTTCGTAAGTATATATTCCCCGGTTACACGAGTATATAGTCGCCAAATGAGTAATTGTAAATTAGGTACTAAACATTCAAGACCACAAACACGAATGAGACCCTTTTACCGGATCAGCATGGTGAGAGTGAAGCGAAGGCACCTCGCGATTTGGAAAGCGTACTCAGTAAGACATCCTTTATTAGAAAGTATAATAAAAAAGTAGTATTTTCCAACGTGTTTCCTATAGGTAACGGTTTTTAATTAAAAGATAACTCAGAAACACGGCCAGCAGACGATTCAATTGACTCATAATTGCCAACATAATATTATCTGAAAGTAGTCGCCAGAAAACATCTTTGTTTGAGATAAATTTTGTATTTCTGTTATACGTCTTAAGGTGATTTTCACTACGCGATCGATGATACAATACCTACATCGACATCGATGTAGGTATCGCCCGAAAGTAGTAGAAATACGACGAACTAATGATGCCAAGTCTCACACGTCGGATGACTAACTGAAATTAAAATTAATCCCGTTTAATTCATTCGTCCTAGTGCTAACTTTAATACACGTACTATTATTTAATTCTTTAAAATTATCTTTGTTATATTCAACTGAAATATCGACAACTAACCCCTGAGCCACATTCCGCTTATAACTTTGGTCATCTGGTGAACAGTAAATTTAGTTGGCGTTTCTTTACGATACATCGTGCAATTAGTAGTTTATACAATTACCCATTTTAGGAAAGTACACTCAGTCTTATGAGAGTACTTACAG
Organism: Hyposmocoma kahamanoa; assembly: GCF_003589595.1. NCBI lineage: Eukaryota > Metazoa > Arthropoda > Insecta > Lepidoptera > Cosmopterigidae > Hyposmocoma > Hyposmocoma kahamanoa. The sequence continues at coordinate 8,612 of NW_020654849.1, read as the reverse complement.
AAATAAACGTAATAGCAAAACGGTGCCAAAGAGAGTAAAAAGAAACTTGCTGACCTCATTGCGGTTGTCTACAGACTGCTTTTATTTCAGCCACAAGTCGCATTGCAGTTTGCTTAAATCGTAATACCCAAACAATAGGAAACTAACACAATAGGATCAATTAGTACACTGGGCATACGCCAAGGAAATTATCTGGCTTCTATATTTCGTATGAAGAAACTTGTAACCGTAAGAGGATCCAGAGAAACTTCCGAGCTATGATAAGAGGCGTAAATCAGAAGTCCGGAAAGCAAAACAAAGTATTCAATAAAACTTTTTGGTAATTTAGAGGAAACTTTTCGATCTATCTTCAAAATAACATCAACAAGGGTCTAATGCTGTTATTGGTCTCAACTATACGTTTTCTTGACACTTTCAGACTCGTAAATTCAATTTTCTCAAACTTTTGCCACTCTAAAAAAATTTGTGGCAAGTGGCGTTGGTTATCATTTATCAAAGTAACCTTATAACGTAAGTATCGATTTTTTACTAATATCAGTTTAAGCCATCGTCCGCTAAGAGCGTTATTGACAGGGCCAAATTGGATTTGGTTATCTTTGACGTGCAATATGCAGCATGATTAAAAGGGTTATGGGGAGCTCAATATGCTACAAAGTATGGGTAGGTTTCAACGTTTTGAGTTGTTTTAGATTTCATATTTTAAGAATTCATATTTTAAATAACCTTATTTAGTTTTTGTTTATGATAAAATGTCATATTTCGTAAGTATATATTTAATACATCGAAAATTCAGAGAAGAAAGTTTGTTGATTAAGTTAGATTAAAATATTTCATGCTTCGATCTGTGTACTCAAAATTCGTGATCCGATAAGACTAGATTTTTTTAGATAAACATTAAGTAAGTATAAAAATTAATTAAGATATGCACCAAAACGTCTTTAATTCTGAGAACAATGTGCGTAGGTTTTTGAATTCTTCTACTATTTCATGAAAGACATTATCTTCCTCTCTTATCGAAGTACAGTTTCACAGTAAAATGACAAAGTTTTAGCACCAGATGGAAAACTTTTCCAGATAATTCAGAAACGGACCAGAAGTTTATTTGGGCCGATTTTTCAATAGGTACGACGTCTCAAGGATCCGCAGAAATTGTTCGATTCTTTCTCTTGTGAGAAAATCTAAAGGTGTAATAAATCTTTTAGACTCACTTCAGCCAAAATCCATCGAAATGTCTTGTTTTAAAACACTTCAGCACGTTGAAAAGGAATCCCTCATGAAATAATTTGATTTTAGTTTTAATATAAATAAAAAAAAATATATACATTATATATATATATATTATATATATTATATATATACGACACATGCTTACTCGAACACAAAATAGCACTTAAACGTATACAGCTACATATTACGAAAGGTACGAAGAAAAAACGTACATTTTTGTTTCGTATGAATTCGTAAGGAGGCAATGTTATTTGTACTGCGTTCTTTTTAAAATTTAGAAAAACCATGATTACTTGGTACCAAAACACTCTATGACAGCTAGTAAAGGTTCTTGCAAAGACTTGCCAGATGAATGAAATCTTCAGAACTTCAGTATTCCACATTCAATGGAAATTATTCTAAATTAAACGCCATTATGTAAGAAAAGAACCCATGTCAGATAAAAACCGTCTAAGGGAGTATCCAAGAGATTGATGAAGGAATGTGACACCAGCAGGTTGTGATAGGAGAAAATTTATCGGATACAATCCTTAAACAGTTCACAAATTGTTTGCGGTTTTGACTTATTTTGGAATTAGGAATTAGGAGGAGGAAAGGTAGTGACCTCTTCTACCCAACAAGGTTAAATTATTGGTTAATGTGGGATATTTTACTACACACGGAAACAAAACGATCGTCCGCAGCAGGGTACACACTAGGACATGCAATAAATTGCCATCATCTTAATTCAGTAATACGAAAATCTTCCAAGTTCCGAAATAGTTAAACATCTTACCTGACAGGTGTGGTGGCTCCGGATCCAGAACCGGCTCGCGAGGGCGAGGCAAGCTCGGCGCTAGGCGGTGTCGCGTGCGAGACGAGCCACGCGTCCACCACTTGCCGCGTCGCCTTCCTGTCCACAAGAGAGCATTAAACTTTATTAGACAGGTTCTAGTATTGTAAATCGTATCACTACATAGAACACTTATAACCTACTAAATTCCTATGTGTACCACGTTTTTTGGATAAGGAGTTTGTCCTTTTCACTACTCACTCGGTTTTAGGGTCCACTAAAAATCAGCGTCAAAGCCTTTTCTCGGCGGTGACATTAGCTGAGTGGATCTTTTTACATACGCCACGGCCGCACACATGACATCTACTTAATACACAACAGTGTTGACTATGTTTGTGGTCTTTGCAGTCCCATTACTAAGATTTTATTTTTAATTTATTTTTATTATTTATTTTGTTATTCTATTTTATTTTCGTTTTAATTTAGCCTTATCTTTTTTGTGCTGTGGCGTTTTGTAATAAATGGTTTCTATTCTATTCTATTATTTTTGCCCCACTTGGCGGCCGTGTTGGCTAAAAAAGTAAAAGTGCGTTTAGTACGCGAAGGCGCTACTGGAACTACGCTTAGTTTCTGGGGGTCCCATCTGGATACTTAAAAACACAACTCAAGACAGCAATTTTAATTAAAACCTCACGATGATTCATAATCCAGGAACTTCGAACGTCTGGCGAGTGTCACATGCCGACCCTTGGGAGTTAAGGCAGGTGTGAATAAACTCCGTGTGCAGTTGCTGGTCTGCCATCGGACGCGTCCCCAGGTGGCGGATAGGGGAACGACTCCCAGATATGGGAGTTACCGGCTTCGGCCGGCGCGGACCAAAACCAGCACTGGGAGGGGAGGAAGATAGCGCAGGTTCTGTCCGGCGCTATCTAACTCGCACCCGAGGCGGTGGGCGGTGTTCGGTCTTAAGATCGGCTCCGGCCAACCCGTAATCCCGCATGGAGCGGGACCGGGGGTCGTCCTCACTGAGAGGGGGGCCGCGAGGAAGAAAACCTCTATAAAAATTACCCCAATCCTAAGCTCTAGCGCCCGGCGATGGGATGAATGGCTGGAGGGTATCCAGCCGTTAGGGCGCCCCAGTGGGGAGCTCACCCCCTTTCAAAGCTCACACAACATGGAACAGGCACGTTTTGAAAATGGTCCCCAGGCGGGTCCCCGAAAGGGGGAATCCCGCCCATCCGCCTCGGCGGGTGGCAGCCCCTCGTACTCTGGGGGGGGCAAAAACTGCCTCGTGGGTCGGCCAGAAGTCGACCCTCGTGAACACGAACATCGCACTCGAACGGACAATGATTTTGCACACAATTTGGATCGCACGAAGGCCTCCAATGTGGAGGTGAGGATTCTCTCCGATAATGAGTCTGAGGGTGAGACGATGCTCTCGGCCTCTTCAGACGGAGAGCCCACCCTCTCTAAGGGGAATTCACGCGCGGTTTCGCGCTCCGGGTCAGCCGGAGAGAAGGGATCGTCAAGGGCCGCCAAGCGTGCCGCCCCCCCGTCGAACGAACCTCAGGAGCCCGAAAGGGCACCAAAGATCAGCACGGCCCGTAGGGGCAGGCCCAGGGTCCCCGGGAAGACCCACCCCGGTCCGGCGGCGGCAGGGAGAGGCCGTTCCAGCTCAGCAGAGTGGAACGCCCTCCAGAAAGAGACGGATGCCGCATTCTTCAAGGAGGCTCTTAAGCGCCCAGGAAAGGCTGGGGAGGCTGAACCCGAAGGTACGGCGGGCATCATGAGCGAGGTCCAGGCCCAGGAGGCGCGAGACGGCCTCGCGACAATATTGGCGGAGACCGCCAAGTCCTCTAATCTCAAGGGGACGGTGATCAAAGCAATTAAAGAGGCCGTCAAAAAGGTGGAGAGAGCCATTGACTCTCTCCATCTTGGAGAGACGGCGACGGAGGCGGCGCGGCGGATGTCGGAGGACAACCGCCAGATGAGGAGGCAGCTCGCTGCCCTAGAGGCGGAGTTCAAGGCCCTGAGGGGGGCCTACTCCACCGCCACGGCCAAGGCCAAGGCGCAGGTGGCCCCACCGCCGTCCAGCTCCGCGGTGATGCACGCGGGTGTGAGGGAGGCCATCGATGACCTCAGGCGGGACATTTTCTCCTCCATGAGAAATATGATGGACGCCCGCTTGGGGGACATCGAAAGACGCCTCCCCGCGGAGTCCCTAAGGCCTCCCCTAGGCGGCCGAAGTAGTGCGCCCGCCTCCGAGGCGACGCCTGCTGCCACCGCCATCGCCGCAGCCGCCCCGAGGTTGCTTCCCTCCGCCGCGGCCCCCGAGTCGACACCGGGCCTCTCCCCGGCCCGAAACGCGCCTACTGACCCGCGGCCCAACAAAAAGGCCAAGAGGAAGGCTCCCCCGCCGAAGGCTACTGCTGCCCCTCCTGCGGCGCCACTCGCTGTTCCCGCCGTCCGTGCCGGCCCTGACATGGCGGCCTCCATGCCGACTGACCACGCAGAAACGCCCTGGTCACAGGTAGTCGGCCGCAAGGCCAGGAAGGCCAAAACGGCAGCTGCCGCCATCCAAGCGGCACGGGCCCCCGCCAAGGCGGCCCCCAAGACGGCTCCCAGACCCAGGGCTCTCGCCACCCCGAAATCATCGGCGGTGGTGATCACACTGAGGCCCGAAGCGGTGGCGGAAAAAGGGGTCACTTACAAGGGGGTCCTAGAGGCGGCGACCGCTGCGGTCGATTTGGGCAGCCTCGGCATCCCGCACGTGCGGGTGCGGAACACCCAGACGGGTGCCCGCATAGTCGAGGTGCCCGGGGCGACCAGCGCAGAGAAGGCCGACACCCTGGCGGCCAAGCTAGAGGAGGTGATAGGGGGGTTGGCGGCAGTAACGCGGCCTACCAAAACCGCCGATCTAAGGGTCACCGGCTTTGACGAGTCGGTGACCCCGGAGAAGATCCGGGCGGTGGTGGCTGCAAAGGGCCAATGCCCCCAGTCCGCCGTGAGCGTGGGAGCCGTCAGGCTGGCCCCCAACGGGAGGGGGTCAGCCCTCGTCCGCTGCCCGGTGACGGCGGCCCAACGGGTGGCGGCTGCCGGCTGCCTGTTGGTGGGGTGGTCCTCCGCCGGGGTCCATGTGATGGAGCCCCTCCCCATGCGCTGCTTCAGGTGCATGGGGATTGGCCACACCAGAGCCCTCTGCCCGTCTAGTGTGGACAGGAGCGGGCTCTGCTTCAGGTGTGGCCAGGTGGGACACTCGGCCTCCGGGTGCACGGCGACCGCGCGGTGTTCGGTCTGCACCGCGGCCCGCCGTCCAGCGGACCACGTAATGGGGGGGCGATCTTGCGCTCCCCCCCCCCACCAAGGGCAAGCCGGCGGGGACCTCAGGCCCCCTCCCTATTGAGGGACAAAGTATGGAGCAGTGATGCCAGCACGCCACCATACTATACTGCAGGGCAACCTCAACCACTGCGCCAGGGCACAGGACTTATTGGTCCAGGCCATGGCGGAGTGGGGGGTTGCGGTGGCTGCTGTGGCGGAGCCATACTTTGTCCCCCCTCGGGGGAACTGGGCGGGGGATCGGGAGGAGACGGTGGCCATAGTGGCGTCGACTGCCGGGAACTCCCCCCCTCTAGCGGTGAAGGAACGCGGATCAGGGTTCGTGGCGGCAAGGTGGGGAGAAGTCATCCTAATTGGGGTGTACTTCTCTCCTAATCGCTCCCTGGCCCAATTCCAGGCTTTCCTGGAGACCCTAGAGAGGGCGGTGAGGAGGGCAGCTCCGGCGCCGGTGTTGGTGATGGGGGACCTCAACGCCAAGAGCGCTGCGTGGGGTTCCCCGGTCACCAATGCCAGGGGGCCAGAGTTGGAGGATTGGGCGGCAGCCTTAGGGCTGGTCGTCCTCAACCGGGGTCATGCCAGCACGTGCGTGCGGCGAAATGGGGGGTCAATCGTGGACGTCACGTTCGCGACCCCCTCACTAGCCGCGCGAGTATCCGGCTGGCAGGTCCTGGAGGACGAGGAGACCCTCTCCGACCACAAATACATACGGATGAGGGTCTCCCACATGCCGCTCACGACGGCCTCCAATACGGCCCCCGGGGGGGGCTTTCCCAAATGGGCACTCACCCGCCTGGACCTTGAGCTCGCAGAGGAAGCAGCCATGGTCCAGGCGTGGTGCCCCCCCCCACCGGCCACCGTCGACGTGGAGCAGAGGGCGGTCAAGTTCAGGGAAGACTTGACCGCCGTCTGCGAGAGGGCCATGCCCAGGGTCAGAGGGACCCCGGGCAAAAAGAGGGTGTACTGGTGGACCGCGGAGATTGGGGACCTCCGCACCGCCAGTACAGCAGCCCAGCGGGCCTACGGCCGATGCCGTCGCAGGCGCCATACCCGGAGTGAGGAGAGAAGGCTCCACAGCGCCCTTCAGGGCGCGAGACAGGCCCTGAAGGTCGCAATAGGGCGGGCCAAGGACTCTGCGAAAGAGGAGTTCTTGGCCACCCTGGACGCGGACCCATGGGGGAGGCCGTACAAAGTTGTGCGCAACAAAATGTACGGCGCATCTCCCATGGAGTCACTGGAGCTCGATCTCCTCAACCGGGTGGTGGAGGGCCTCTTTCCCGAACCGCAGCCCTTCACCCCACCGACCATGGTGCCCCCTAGAGCAGACGGGAGGCAGACTGAGGAACCCCCCCCGGAAATTACTGAGGGGGAGTTGGAGTGGGCGGTGGGACGGCTGCGGGGGCGGAAGAAAGCCCCCGGCCCGGACGGGGTACCGGGACGAGTCCTTCGCATTGCCCTGAAGCATCTCGGAACCCGCCTCAAGCATCTCATGGATGACTGCTTGAGGACGGGGTTGTTCCCGAGATGCTGGAAGGAGGGAAGGCTCGTCCTGGTGCCCAAGCCGGGCCGACCTGCGGACTCCCCCTCGGGGTTCAGGCCCCTCGTCCTGCTGGACGAGGTGGCGAAGATCCTGGAGCGAATCATCGCCTCCAGGATCAACGAACACCTGAGGGGGACAGGCCCCGATGTGTCGGAGCGGCAGTTCGGGTTCAGGGCTGGACTCTCCACCCTGGACGCCCTGGAGTCGCTGCGACACATCGTGGAGGAGGGTAACGGCGAGGGGGAAGGCGTGGTGGCTGTGTCGTTGGACATAGCCAACGCCTTCGGCACTCTCCCCTTCGCCGTTATCAGGGAGGCGCTGAGGTACCATAACATCCCCAGGTACCTCAGCCGTCTAGTGGAGCACTACCTGGAAGACAGGGTGGTGCTCTACCAGACGAGGGAAGGGAGGCGCGCCGAGCGCCCAATGAGGTGCGGAGTACCCCAGGGGTCCGTATTAGGACCACTACTGTGGCACCTGGGGTACGATTGGGTGCTGAGGGGCGCACTGCTCCCCCGGACGGCGGTCATCGCGTACGCCGATGACACGCTGGTGGCCGTCCGGGGGACCACCTTCCAGGAGGCGGCCCGAAGAGCCTCAGTAGCGGCGGACATGGTGGTCCGCCGAATACAACTGCTGGGGCTCGAGGTCGCCGTGCCGAAGACGGATGTGGCCGTCTTCGGCGGGAGGGGTAGAGGTTGGGCGGTGCCGGCAGGCGCCCACATCTCCATCGCGGGAGTATCGGTCCCGGTCAAGTCCCAGATGAAATATCTGGGACTTGTCCTGGACCGGCGATGGAACTTCGGGGAGCATTTCCGGCAACTCGCTCCCCGAATAGTGGGCGCCGCATCGGCGATGGGCCGTCTCCTGCCCAACCTCGGGAGGCCGGGAGCCTCGTGCAGGAGGCTATACGCCGGGGTGACCCGGAGTATGGCCTTGTACGGGGCTCCCATCTGGAGTGGGGCCTTATCAGCGGCGACGAAGTCGCTGCTGAGGAGGCCCCAGCGGGTGGTCGCCCTGCGAATGTGCAGGGCGTACATGACGGTGGCCTGCGCTGCCGCATGCGTCCTCGCCGGTACTCCGCCGTGGGACCTCGAAGCCGAGGTCCTGGCGGAGGTCCACGCCTACCGGCGGGGAATGAGGGACCGAGGCGAGCGCCCTGCTCCCCAAGAGGTCGAGCGGGAGCGCCGCCTCGCGGCGCAGCGCATGCGGGACCGGTGGAAAGAGGGCTTGGCGGATCCCCCCTATGGCGCTCGTACCATAGAGGCGATCCGCCCTGTCCTCATAGAGTGGGTAAACCGGTCCCACGGGCCACTGTCGTTCCACCTTGTGCAGGTGCTGACCGGGCACGGCTGCTTCGGTCACTACCTGCACAAGGTGGCGAGGAGGGAACCGTCCCCGTCGTGCCACGAGTGCGGCGCTGCGGATGACACCGCGCAGCACACCCTAGAGGTGTGTAGCCGGTGGGATGAGTAGCGCCGCACTCTGACGGGGACTGTAGGGCAGGACCTCTCGCTGCCGAGCGTGGTTGCCGCCATGCTCGAAAGCGAGGAGTCCTGGGAGGCGGTGGCCTCCTTTTGCGCAGAGGTTATGTCGCAAAAGGAGGCCGCGGAGCGGGTGCGCGAAGACGCGGCGGACGCGCACCCGCTCCGGCGCAGACGTACGGGGAGAAGGCGAAGGCAGTTCGCTGCTCGCCTGATCCCCTAGTGAGACCAGCGGGCTCTGGACAGGGACTCC
>NW_020654848.1:0-10222 GCF_003589595.1 Hyposmocoma kahamanoa | reverse complement strand
CGTAGAATCGTCAAGGGACTGGAATTTCCCTAGGGCCGACTTTTATTTATTATATTGTCTTATCATTGATTGCGACTGGAGCGGCATTTGTGAATGTCGCACAGTAGACGACGTCGTTTCTAAATTTAATGACGCATTGTATAATATTTTCGATCACTATATTCCCAAAAAAATACGGAAGCCGACGTGTAGTCGTTCATATCCTGTCTACTACACGAAAGCAATAATCCATGACATTTCCTGTACAGCTCGTTTGCATAGGGTGTGGAAACAAACTAAAAATGACAATGTTCACAAACAGTTTAAAGTTTTACGCTCATCAATCAAGGATAACATTAAGGCAGCCTATAACAATTATGTTCATAATGTTTCTAGTAACCTCGCAACCAAGCCCTCATTATTTTGGCAATTCGTTAGTACCTGCCGAGGAGGAATCGAACCCGCGATCACTTATGGCGATTCTGAGTATCGAGGAGCCGAGGCCGCTGCTGCATTCGCGAAACACTTCTAATCGGTTTTCCTACCTGACTTGCCCACTCTCGATCCACAACAGGCCGCGTCTATGGTCTCCGCTTTGGATGGTGAACGGCTGGTCGACATCCGGTCAATCAGTGGAGATGCGGTGCGCCGCGCGGTTAAGCATCTCAAAGGTTACACATCGGTGGGTCCGGATGGCATATGCAAATGGCATGACGGCATTTGTCATCAAAGGGTGCATCGATAGTTTGATTGCCCCGATAATATTTATTTATAACTTTATATTGACTGCTGGAGAATACCCAACTATATGGAAAATATCACGCGTAACTTCAATACTTAAAAATGGATCTAAGCTTAGAATCGAGAACTATCGGCCTATAGCAATATTATCTGCATTGGCTAAGTTATTCGAGATGGTAATGCACGAGTATCTCCTCCCTCAATGCCGGCCGTACATCACTAGCTCCCAACACGCTTTTTTGCCCAAAAGATCCGTAGCCACTAATTTGGTCGAGCTGGTCGATGTCATTTCGAGGGCGATGGATGCTCGACATCAGGTAGATACTGAGTATCTTGATTTCCAAAAGGCTTTTGACCGGGTTGACAACGATATTTTACTGCAGAAGCTAAGTAGAATGGGATTCGTCCCCCAGCTATTAAAACTGTTTGCCGATTATCTGAAAGACCGGAAACAGTTCGTTAGATATGGACCATACCAGTCAAAACCATACCATACACGTTCTGGCATAAGTCAGGGATCAAATTTGGGACCATTCCTTTTTCTTATTTTTATAAATGACCTTCCAACAGCTGTTAACAAGGCCACGGTTTTATTATTTGCCGACGATGTGAAAACTTGTCATGCCCATTAAGTCGACTCAGGACTGTTATGCTTTGCAACAGGACATCCTCGCAGTGAGCAAATGGAGTGTGGACAACAAGCTGCTATTCAACAATGGTAAATGCGAAATTATGACCGTTTCGCGCTCCCCGTTGCCTCTCCGCTATGACCATCGATTACCTGGTCAAGTGATTGTTCGTGTGAGTGAAGTCTGCGATCTCGGCGTTACCTTTGACCCGTCCCTCGCATTCCGGACTCATGCTCGAAATGTCATAAAGTGTGCGTATCGAAGACTGAGGTTCGTGTTACGTAACGCTGCTACACTAACACCTTCAGCAACGAAAGCGCTGTACATGGCTCTGGTTCGAAGTATACTCGAATCGAATGCAGTGGTTTGGGCTCCACATGAAAATAAATATATTCTCATGTTGGAGCAAGTCCAAAAGAAATTTTTAAGATATTTATATAAAAAAATGTTTTACTACTACCCATTCCTGTACCCAACACGCTTTCTACAGGGTCACTTGGGCTATGAGTCCTTGGAATTGCGTAGGAATGTCGCATCACTTAGATTCATTATAAATGTATTAAGAAATAATATTGACAGTGTGAGCCTAGTGGAAAAGATCCTTAGGTTCAGGGTTCCTGATGATTACTGCAACAGGCGACGTGGTGTGCCCCTCTTGGCAATCGAGCCCTCTCGCACTGAACTGCACCGACACTCGCCTATTCCACGTACGACTGCACTCCTCAACTCCATGCTCGCAGCATCGCCGCAGTATGATGTGTTTGTGACTGGGATAGAGAGACTGATGACGGAATGGAAGAGGGTTTTGGAGAGATGTATGAATGAATTAGTAAGTAGATAATTTTAAGTTTATTTTATTGTTCTATTTCTTTTTGTTTTGTGTATTTGTTTTTTCTTTTTAAATTGTTATTAATTGAATTGTCGTAACGCCATGGTGCAAACTGTTATGTTACACATTTTGTCTATTAATAATAAATAATAATAAATAAATAATAAATAATATTGAAACAAAATAATGAGGCTCAACTCACACTGGCGCGGAGTCGAGTTCATATCTAGTTTCCCATTATTAAGGTACAAATTTGTGTTATGCAAATATGGAGGCGAGCGGCTTCGCGCGTCGACGCGCGTTACTTGGGCGCAGTGAGGCGTCAGACGACGACCACACTGTGATCCGGGTGCACTAATGCGAGTGTCGGAACAAAAACCGATGTTTTTTATATATACGAAGTGACGGGACGAACAAGTCGTGTGCCTGGTGGTAAGCGGCACGCGTGTCCATAACAATTGCAGTGCCACTCATAGCTTTAAATCACAAAGCTCTTATGGGCACTGCCACTGCGCTCAATACCCTGAGACATAAGTTGACAAGTCCTATGCGCCTGTAATTTCACCAGCAGCACCCTTGCTTCTCGAAACCGGAACGCAGTAACGTTCACATTACTGCTTGGCGGCAGACAGGTGGCAGTATTCCCCTGGACACTCTTTCACAAGGAGTTCTAGATACTGCTTCTAAAATCTGTCCGTCATCAAAATTTGTTTAGGTACGGAATGAATGAACTGACCCAAGCCTATTATAGTGGCCGCCATTAAGGAAATAATTATAAGATTGAAAAAAAAAACAACAAAACATGTCGAAATATGGATTTTATATAAAATGAGTATAATCACTACTAGGAGTAGTGAACAGCAAAGTTTAGAGAAACTCTCAGTGCGATAATTCTGCGATAACTCTGAGGAGAGAGATGGAAATGAAAGGAGTTCGTAGTAGTCACACAATATCGCGTCTGCTACTAGCATACGATGCCTATATACATAAATTTTGGGACCAGTTTGTCGACCTCAAACTTTATTTACCTAGGTACTTTTTAATGTAGGAGTGATAACGTCAAATTAGTAAAATCATGCCAACCTTCATAATATGCATGTCTTCTCATGATGGCTTCAAAGTTGTGGAATTCCACTTCGTTTCGCTTTACTCCCTGGCTGTACAATTGTATCAGGATGTCTTAGGTCATTTTTAGTGTAAGACAAATCAGTAAGTAAAATCATGCCAACCTTCATAATATGCATGTCTTCTAATAATGGCTTCAAAATTGTGGAATTCCACTTCATTTCGCTTTACTCCCTGGCTGTACAATTCTATCAGGTTAACTGCTATCTGTTCTCCGCCAATATTAGATATGAATTTGAATATGCTCTCTCTGAAATTTAAATTAAAAACATGTCCAAGTTTATTATTAGGTACTTCAATTAAGTTAAAAGAAACATTTTAACAATAGGGAGGAGACAGATTAAAGAAAGTACTTAAATGTTTCATTTAATGGAATGATAGAATTACTGGCAAATAATACTTTGTAACATGATTATGAAATAGAGGTGAGAGAGAAAAGAAACAATAATATGTAAATCACAAAATAAAACATACAAATAAATATGCTTATCTGTAATCAGCTTCGTCTACAGCACGATAGTGGTCCATCATCGGTTTGAGGACATCCAGAACTGAAGGGCACATAAGCTGAATATCATCAACAATTATCAAACTTCTCGGACAACTCTTCACTATGTTCTCCACTGTTGTTCTTAATGTTATCTATTTAGAACATATTAATAGTATGTATTTTATCCTCTAAGGCTGTAGGTATATGGATTTTATCTACGGTGGCAATGACAACGTAATAACCTTAATTAACCATAGATTATATGTTTAGGTAGGCATACCTACAATAATGCTAATCTAGTGATTATCTATTATGAAATTAAAAAGCTAAATTAGATTTTAAATCTTAATTGGACAATGGTTTAACATATTGACCACTCATATTTACTGGGTAATAAACCGTATTGTATTCATAAATTATTTATATTCTTGAAAAGAGGCTGAAAACCTTGAATTAGGGACTAAACAAATGACTATTTTTTGCCGCCAAATTTTATGTATTTATTGAAGAATTCAAGTGAAAGTACTAATATTTATTTAAGTAATGCAGGGTGACAATTGTTTGAAACCCTGTAATTCGTGCGGGAAAAGTGACCACGCCTGTTCATTGAGTTCAAAGTGCTTAAATCGAAAAAAGCGTGTTCAACCACAGTGGACAACCACGAAGTGTCAGTATACTGTATCAAAAAGGGAACTAAGTCTTTATCTGTACGCTGGTAGATAAAAGATTAGAGTTATTGAAAACGATTAGAAACGACGTAAAAGAGTTATTAAAACTCAGGATTGAATTCTTGTACTTATTTGGTGAATTACTTTTTCAAACACTACTGCACTGGTGATGACTTTCCTCAACTGTTTCCAAAGTTTGAACCTTTACAATTCACCTACGTATTGAAGGGCAGACGACGTAAGCTACAAGATCCATTGGGTATTATTGAAAAATACAAGCTATTGAATAACAACGTGGTATATGAAGGAGCGCCTACAACGAGTACCTACATTACAATTTTGGAGACGAATATACACGCGCACGCTTTCAAACGCTTACCTACATATATTTCAAGTTTTTCGAAAATTTAACATTACACGAGTCGTGTTTCAACGCGTTCTATAAAAATACGTACAGCTATAATGAAATGGGTGATTGGTTCAACGCCAACAAATTTTTGGAAGTTTATCCCGCTGTTTGTAAATATTCAACACGAGCTTTCGGAAAATAATAAAAAGTCGTTCCATGTATTTCCTGTGTAGTCTCACGAGTTGAAATACCTCACCTACGACTGGCGGAGTCTCATGAACTTTTACGCAGAGTCGATCGACAGAATACACCATCGTCGTGGACGCTTTTTTCAGAAAATATCAAACAATCTTAGAGTAAATATTTCAGCCTGCCCAAAAATTTCGGTTATAGTTTTTGCTTTGACGGCGTTTCCGTTTTAATGTCGATGAATAGATTAATTGAGAAAGGGTACAAATATAAAGCCAAACAAGTGAGAAAAGAATAAGCAGTTGAAAACAACAATAGTTATTATACGAAATATAATAAAGTTATAGCCGTTGATCCGGGCGCCAAAACCCTGATAGTTACATGCACGACAATCAGAGACGGGTTTGAGTACAAAACGCTGAAAAAGGGCGAAGTTGTATACGAAACTAAAGAGCGGCACCGAAAAAAAAGAGATTACGATTCGTCAAAGATATAGATGTAAAAATTAGAAATGATAGTCTACAGAAAAGCAGTTGGGATGTGTAATCTCTCGCAAACCTGCACACGTAGAAGAATATACAAAAATTCCAACTCAAATGGTTCGACAAGAAACAGCAACGCTACGAACAGAGGCGGGTGCAGCGGTTAAAGTTTGAAAAGTACCTATATAGGAGTGTATATACACGATCAAAAGGTAAACCATACGATTGTCGACGTGTATTTCGGCAAAGAGGCCGGCACGTTCGTGGTTTCCGGCGCCGGGTTCGATTTCATGAACAAAGGGAACTTTAAGGGTCACTGTAAATTTAGACACAATGATATTATAAAGACAATAAAAGAACAAAAAAATTTGTCAATCTATGCTACAGCGAAACGTTTTTAACTAAAAACTGCAGCAAATGTTTTGAAGAAAACATACAGCAAGGACTGCACGTCTCTAAATCTCCACACCGTTATGTATACTGTAGTGTATGCCGTAAAGGTATTCATAGAGATAAAAACGGGGCAATCAATATTCTACTGAAATACGAATATAAAGTTCAAAATTTGCCGTGTGTACCTTCGTTCATCGTCCATTATCGTATCTCTTAGCCGGTCGTTAAGACCGGTTAAGGTTTACACACCGATACCTACATTAATTAGTAGTGGTGTTAGTATTTTCTTTTGATGCCATGTCGTGAATAGGTACATGGGTGTTATATGAAATATCGAAGTCTCTGAATTATTCAAATGACAAAAATACCTATAAATTAAATAAAATATAAATAAAAAAAAATACTTTGCTCTTTTCCAAATCCGTACAATCAAAATCCTTTTTTCCCATAAAAAGTATTTTTAACACATTTGCTATTCATGCCTTCTTACAGTGAAGTGCTTCAGCAATCATACCACCTTAGAATAATAACGCATAGAATGATAGTTTCATATCAAACGAACTGTCACAAGTGAGGCAAAAATCAAATTCATGTAGGCTAGTTTTAGTAGTAGGTTAATTTTGTCGATTTTAGTGAATATTTACATAAAAATTCAAGTTGAAACGCGTTACTTCCTTGTGGAATGTGATGTTAGTATCTATTTTATATTTATCTGACATATTTTTACACTCATTTACAGCACATTTCGTCATTTTTAGCTAAAATTCTTGGGTCTGTTCGCAGTGCAAATTGACCTTGAGCACTGAAGGCCCGCCCGCTCGTGTAGGCCCATCGGGCGCGCTTCAATTTGCCTCACTTAGCGTGTGCGGACTAGGTTTCTATGCGTTATTATTCTAAGGTTACCACATACTCGTAGTTTTTCCCAACTCCTGTCCATCCGTGCATACTTAGTACTAGAGCTTTTTGATTTCGTTTATTCTCATCAAAAATAACTTTCTTGTGACCTTTGAGAATGTTCACCAGTTCACTCACTAGAGGCTGACCAAATAATTTTAATGATAATGATTGTTTTAATTCTGAAAAACTTTATTTTACGTGAGCTATAACTGTGGGAACTTCATGCCTTACTTGTAATGTAGAGACGAAATAAGGGCCATATCGCTTATTTGGTGCTACATTGATGTAATTGTAATTTTGGCAAATTTGGATAAAGGATGTTAATATGTAATTAATTAAGTCTTAATTCAATTATGCCAAAATTGCAATTAAGTCAATGTTGCACTAAATGAGATATTCCTGGTAACACATTAGCGATACAGCTCTAATAAATATCAACTCCCGTTTGTTTTGGATTTGGGTTCTATTGTAGGTAGCTTTTGGAGAGGTATTTGTAAAAATATATTCAAGAAAGATGTGTTTGTTTTTGAAGATTTTTTAATAGAGAGACAAAGTCATACAGATGTCATACAAAAAAAGGAAGCTTTTAAAATTCGAAAAATATATACCTACATTAAGAATAATTTTCAGTAGCCAGTACTTACTACACAAAAAAAAAGTACTTACAACATGCCCTTAATGAAAATTATCCTAACAAAAAAAAAGGAACTACACAACTAAACCAATGCTAACTGTACATTTATTATGAGCAATAGGCCCGAGAGGTTTCAGGCATGTCACTGCTCTTTAAATATTGTAAACGTATAATTCCGTCGGACACTTTTCCCTAATAAAATTAAAACGAGTATGCTTCGTCCTGTTGTGATGTACAGGATTGTGAACTAGGTTTATAGCACTCTGACTGTCCGACAACAACGTAACTGAGCATAGTTTACCTGTAATTTCAGAAACAAACCTACGTAAGTAGCAAGCTTCCTTTGTCGCTGTTGTTAGCGCCATGTACTCGGCTTCGGAAGACGACAGGGCCACAGTAGGCTGTTTCTTGGCCTCCCATGCCACTGTTCTGTCGGCCAACTTAAATACGAAGACGGTGTACGACTTCCTATCTATAGGGCAATTTACCCAATCCGCATCAGTATAACCGACTGGGTTTTTTCCTGTTTTTCTGTAAATCAGGGAATACTTCAGTGTACCTTTCAGATACTGTATAACGCGTTTCGCAGCATTCCAATGTTCCTTAATAAAACACGTATTAAACTGACTAAGGTAACTAGCCGCGTATGCAATATCAGGCCGTGAATTTACAGCCAAATACATAAGACTTCCAATAAGGTTTTGATAAGGCAATAGCGGTAACTCACCATTTGAATTCTTTGATAATTTAGTCTGCGCTAAAGGAGTCGTCACCGTTTTGCAATCACTCATATTGAACTTTTCTAATAATGACAATATGAAATTCGATTGACTTACTTTTATGTATTCTTGGCTCAACTGTACATTACCATCGCACGAGTTGAGAGTTGAAATTAATATGGTGAATAGATTACATAGTTAGCAGTCTAATCCTAAAAAATTAGCTTTAGGAAACTCGTAGTTTTGATAATAAAAATTATTGAAATATTCGAAAATAAATGATAGGAAACACAACTGTACATTACCATCGCACGAGTTGAGAGTTGAAATTAATATGGTGAATAGATTACATAGTTAGCAGTCTAATCCTAAAAAATTAGCTTTAGGAAACTCGTGGTTTTATTAATAAAAATTATTGAAATATTCGAAAATAAATGATAGGAAACAGGTTTTGTAGGTTAGGAAAGCACAGCGTTTGGTTGTTGCAGTATTTTTTTTGAAATAACGCAAAAAAATAAACATTTTCGTAAAAAAAAATTAACGAAACGCCGCGCGCGCGTCGAAAATGTTTATTTTTTTGCGTTATTTGAAAAATTTTTCGCAGTATTGAATTGAACAGCACAAATTAATACGTAATTGTAAATTTAACATAGAAATTTACTATAATTAGTATATAAGCTTTTATTTTCGAACAATTATTTTTTGTTGCAAAAAAATAACGAAACGCAAAAAGGACGCCATGTTTTTTGTTGTTGTTTACTGTTTGATGTATACATTAATTAGGATTTTGCTTTTTGCCTGGATTTAGGTTAAATTTAGTTTCTCATATAACACAGGAAGTGGGGACAGGGAGGGGGGGTCTGGGGGTGGGTTTTTCCCGCAAGGGCTTCGGGGGGAGGGGTTTACCCCGCTCTTTGGTGCGAAAACATGATTTTTTGAGGTTATTTTTTTCGAATTTTCAAAAATTAATATCTCAAAAACTATTAACTTCCTAACGTTGAAACTTTACACAAAGGGTCCCGTAGGACATTATACTATGGAAGTAACTAAAGTAAACTAGTCTAGCAGTACTAACATCGGTAAGCTCACGTATTCTGCGGACTGCGTATGCAGCGGAGCTTAATCAGCTGGCCAGGGACGATATATGTGGAAACCACTGAAGTTTACTATCTAAGGTCACTCCCAAGAAGACTGCTTTATTAACAAGGTCTAACTTTTCTCCGTTTATTTCTATGCTTGGACTAGTCGATTTTACGTTAGGTAATTCAAATTTAACACATTTTGTCTTCTTGGCATTAAGCAATAAATTGTTAGCATTACACCAATAAATATACCCGTACTAATGATATGACCGTATTAATGATACCCTCTCTAAGGTAGTTACCTTAGAGAGGGTATCATTAATACGGTCATAGTTAATGTCATGTCTGTCTGTTTTAAAAATCAAGGATGTTGTCATCAGCAAACAACACTATTTCGCAATGGTCCTTAACAAAGAATGGCAGATCATTAATATAAATCAGAAATAAGAAAGGTCCAAGTATTGAGCCCTGCGGAACACCCATTTTTACTGGAGAACCCAAAGAAGTCACTCCATGTATTTCTACTTTCTGAATTCTACCGTTGAGATATGACGAGACAAGTTTCGACGCCTTGCCATTTACACCGTAATGTTCCAGCTTCCTAATAAGAGTATTATGATCAACGCAATCAAATGCCTTTGAGAGGTCACAGAAAACACCAATAGCGTTCTGGGACCTTTCCCAAGCATCAAAGATGTATTTTAGTAACGCTACCCCCGCATCGCTAGTCGATCTACCACTAGTAAACCCGTATTGTTCACTATGAAAAATATGATTCCTACCGAAATAGGACAGTAATTGAGTTAGCATAACCTTTTCGAATATTTTACTTAAAGCTGGTAAAATTGAAATGGGCCTATAGTTGCTAGGATCAACTTTCCTACCGCTTTTGAATAAGGGAATAACCTTGCTGTATTTCATTAAATCGGGAAAAACACCTTCGTCAACGCACCTATTGAAAGCTACAGCTAACTGTGGGGAAATGAGATTAATAACTGAGTCTATAACTTTAGTTG
>NW_020654847.1:0-24827 GCF_003589595.1 Hyposmocoma kahamanoa | reverse complement strand
CAGGTGGCTGTTAACATTGGTGTAAAGCTGGATATGCCTGAATTGAAGTTGGATGACATTCAGCGCGCTCATCGTTTGGGCCGTCCTTCTACTACAAAGCCTCGCCCACTTGTGGTTAAGTTTTGCTCACAAGAATTGCGTGACCGAGTCTGGTTTGCCAAGACTGCACTGAAGGGCAGTGGGGTCACTCTGTCGGAGTTCCTGACTCGAAGACGCCATAATCTATTCATGGAGGCCAGGACAAAGCTGGGAGTGTCTAAGTGCTGGACCAGCCAGGGGCGTGTTGTGGTGCTCGGTGAAGGTGGTAAGCGGCATTCTATTAACTCCTCGGCCGAGCTTGAGAAAGTCCTGCCGGTGGAGGCCAACAATGCTCGCCAGGAGCACATTAGTGGCACCTCATTGTCAGGACCGGTGGAGGGTTTGGCTACCCGTAGAAAGCGTGTACCTACTACAAAGAAATAGTGGTGTATGTAACAATCTTTCTTGAATTACTTCTACTATAATTTGCAACTGTTTATCATAAGTACTTACTATACTTACTCATTGTTTTTTTTGTTCATGTATTTATTTATTGGCATTGTCTTGTAAGAGCATGATAATACTATAATTTTTGTTTTTCGCAATGCTATGGTAAATTTTAGTACGATTTTATACAGTAATCGATTTATTTTTATATGAATCCGCTTTTTTGTTCTTTTTCAGTGTTATTCGTTAAGTGTGTTTTTAAATTCGCATGATGTAATCGTATATATCTATCTCGCTTGCACTTTTTGCCATGACTTTTTTAGGTGTGTTCCATTGTAGTTTTATATTTATTTTTCTTATCGTTTCATGTATTAATTGTTTTCTTTCTCTCTTGCTCATTATAAAAATGAAACAATTGTTTGTGTATGTGTAGTAGTTTAAAGTTTTAGGGCTTCTGGGCGGCTGGCGGATACGAAATTTTATTGTACTTTAATTGTTTGTTTTTTTTTTTTGCATTTATATTTATTATTAATTTATTTATATACACACACTTAATATATACGTATAGTATTTATATAATATTTCTTATTATGGATATATCAATTGGTTTCCAAGATGACTTATTTTTGTCTTGTTCCTCTGAGTCTCTGGATGACAGTTTTCAGAGCCTACCTGCTCTTGATGACTTGCTCACTGACACTTTTTCAGAATTACCCAAGAATTTTAATGTAGTTCACATTAATGCGCAAAGCATTCCGTCACATTACGCTGACATGCTTGCCACGTTTGACAACAGGAATATTCATGCAATTCTTGTGTCTGAAACGTTCTTAAATCCTTGTCTTCCTTCTACTTCCTTTGGTATTCCGGGTTTCCAGCTTATTCGTAATGACCGTACTAGTTCATCCCACGGTGGAGTAGCCATTTATATTCGTTGCCATATTCCCTTTGTAATACTTAGTACATCTCCTCAACCACCACCACCCAACAGTGCAGAACATCTATTTATCGAAATTACTCTGTCTGGTCATAAAATACTTCTAGGAGTCTACTATAGTCCATCTTTACACATTGACTACTTCTCCTCTCTTGAAAAACTCCTTGAAGATTTTTCTCCTTCCTATGACCACACAATTCTAATGGGTGATTTTAATACATGTCTTCTCAAAAATGATTCTCGGTCGCGCAGACTTTCTTCGGTCATCAACTCCTCTAACTTACACATTCTTCCTTCAAGCGCGACGCATCATTTCCCCAACTGTTCCCCCTCACTCCTTGATTTAAAAATAGTTACTTCTCCTGAACATGTCATTAAACATGGTCAATTTCCAGCCGATGCTTTTTCGTATCACGACCTTGTATACCTATCATACAGGGTGCGTGTGCCTAAGGCTAAGGCAAAAATCCTGCTGCAGCGCAATTTTGGGGCCATGAACCTGGATCGACTGCGAGAAGACGCAAGTGGAATTGACTGGGCGGTGGTGAATGACGCTGGTTCGGTGGATGAGCAGGTTGAGTTATTTACATCACATTTGACTCAATTGTATGACGTGCATGCTCCTGTCCGTCCAATTCGTGTTAAACATCTCCCTGCGCCCTGGCTGTGTAAAGAACTTCGCGATTTCATGGACAAGAAAAATCGGGCAAAGGCTAGATTCAAAGCTGTGTCCTCTGATGACAACCGTGAGAGGTATCACCGGTTACGCAATCGTTGTAACACGATGATTAGGGATGCTCAGAGACGACACATCCACAGTCAAGTTGAAAATGGCAATCCGGCAAAAGTCTGGAAATTCTTAAAATCACTAGGAATTGGCAAATCTCGCTGTGTTACTTCTTCTCATGATCTTAACTTTGATCAGCTCAACAATCACTTCTCATCGACTTCTGTCTTAGACTGTTCAGTTAAAGACAAAACTTTGCAATTTCTATCGTCACTACCTACTTCTAATTATTCTTCTTTTGTTCTTAATCAATTTACTGACTGTGATGTTGAGAGAAACATTTTAGCTATTTCATCTAATGCTGTTGGTAGTGATTGCATTAGTCGTAATATGATCGTTCCTCTCCTTGATGTCCTCACTCCCGTCATTACTAAGATCCTTAATTCATCTGTTTCCACCTGTGTTTTTCCCACTGCTTGGAAAGATGCTTACATCATTCCGCTCCCTAAAAAATCCAAGCCGAGTACGTCGTCGGACTACCGTCCCATATCAATTCTTCCTTTCCTGTCCAAAGTCCTAGAAAAGCTTGTCCACTATCAGTTAACTCAGTTCCTAAATCGTAACAACCTTTTCAATCCTTACCAGTCTGGTTTCCGCACCGGTCATAGTGCGACTACTGCACTCACTAAAATCACTGACGACATCCGTGCGGGCATGGAGAAACAACAAGTCACTATTTTAACACTCCTTGACTTCAGCAACGCATTCAACGGTGTCGACTTCGATCTTTTATTGGGAGTACTACGTTCTCTCAACATATCTCCAGCAGTTATTGATTGGTTTCAGAGCTACCTATGTGGACGTCGACAGCGGATACTTTTTGATGATTCCTTCTCTACGTGGTGTGGCACCTCTGCCGGCGTCCCGCAGGGCGGCGTTCTTTCTCCTCTCTTATTTTCTATTTTTATCAATTCTATTACTCAATCGATCACCTCTTCCTATCATCTTTATGCGGACGATCTGCAAATTTACACCCAGTCGTCTCTTAGTAATATAACATCTGCTGTCAATGCTACCAATAACGACCTTAATTCTATACTTCTCTGGAGTCAGTCTTTTGGACTTAAGGTTAACCCGTCCAAAACTCAGTGCATCGTTATTGGTAGTCCGTGGTTTGCATCAAGAATCGATTATAGCTTGCTTCCACCGGTGATGTTCGATGGTGTCCAGATTCCTATTTCGGAATCAGTTAAGAATCTGGGGGTTATTTTTGATAAATCTCTTTCATGGAAACCGCACGTTGCTGAGGTTAGCAGGAAGGTGTTTAATGCACATTTCTCACTGAGAAGATTAAGAAATTACCTGCCAATTAAAACCAAAATTAACCTGGCTCAAAGTCTCCTACATCCGATACTGGACTATGCTGATGTTTGCTACCCTGATTTGACAGTCACTCTTCTTAATAAATTGGAACGGCTCCAAAACATGTGCATACGCTTTATTTTCGGACTCCGGAAATTCGACCATGTTTCCCAGTTTCGCAAACAACTTAAATGGCTACCAATCCACCGTCGTAGAGACCTTCACGTCCTTTCCCTCCTTTTTTCAATTCTTTACGACACCTTTGCTCCTCCTTACCTCAAAGAACGTTTCGTCTTTCACGCTTCTACTCTTGACCGTCCACTTCGCTCCTCTCAAACCCTTTCTTTAGAAATGCCCTCCCATTCTTCTGATTTTTTCTCTAACTCTTTCACTGTTTCTGCTATCCGATTGTGGAATTCTCTCCCTGAAAATATTCGACGATCCCCCTCTTTACATACTTTCAAACGACGTGTCAAGGAGCACTTCCTTGAGCAGTGACTTCTTTCCCTTTCTGCCTTTAATGTCTTTGTTCTGTTGTTATTATAATCCTTCATCATAATATAATAAGTAAATATTTTTATAATTATTTATTTATGTATTTACATTGATATCATTGTGTATTTTTTTTTTTTATTTATTTACTTTAAAATGATATATTATTGTGTTTATTATTAATATTTATTTATATTATATACTATATTTATTATTAGTATTTATTAATATTGTTTCTCAATCTATCGCTGTGGTATCTTGTATCTTGGTTGCACCCCCTTCTAAGTACTTTTCCTATCATAAGGTTGCCTGGAAGAAATTGCTACTTAGCAATAAGGCCGCCTGTTGTGCGTATGTTTATCTGTACATGTGTTTATGTTCGTGTGTTTATCTGTGCAATAAAGTATATTCATTCATTCATTCATTCATTCATTCATTCATTTTTTAAGCTACTGCTCGTTCACTACGCTGACCTCTCTAAGAAGAACGAGTAAGAAACTCTAGGGATTGCTCTTTTCAAATAAACTTAAATGCTATGGAATACACCTTAAATCATAATTGTGTGGAATCAAGACTCTTGCGCGGCGTGTCGTTCGCTGGGCAATTTGGGACAAATGTGAATTGAATAAATAAGGGTTCAGTCGAAGTCAAAATTTGAGAAATCTCCATATAAAAATTATGTACAAAGTTAGATATTTTATTAATAAAGCATGTCGGTAGCACGCTATGATGGCCTCTTTGACGTTTGTCCACTGTGTTAAGTTTCGTATTAATTCATAACTACGTTGAAGGAGCTAATTGATGTACATTATTGTCAATAGTGACGTGTAATAATACGTGTATAGTTTTAAGGCACAACTCGGCATTTGTTTTTCAAAATATGAAATTTTTAACAATGAAATCTAATAAGATCGTCGCTTATAGGATCGCTGTCCAGCACATCTTCCACCTCCGCTAAAATCGCGTCAAAGCTCATTGCAAACAATGCAGTTTCAAATTGACGATATATTATGTAAACACTTTTATTTTCGTTTTATTAAAACTTTTTTTCAGCTACCCCTTGCAATACTATTTACAAATCTAAAAACTTATAAATGCGACTCACATTTGATTCGATTCGATTCGATTTGATTCGATAGTAAATTGCCATCATAGTGTGCCAGTACTGTAAATCATTTTTATTTCAGCCTCTTTTCAGGATTTTATACAATAGAATTTATATAAATGACGTCAATCCTATTGTGTAACACATTAACCCATTCTTTACACAAGATCCTTAGGTATATCGTATATTTTTTATAAGATCGTTATTTAATAGTAAGTACCTAAACTATTTGAGTCAGCAAAACAGTTATTCCCACTTATTCCGCCTTAAATAGGAGAATTTCAAAATTTCACATATACACAATTTGCTTTATGTAGTTCGTATTTTTTTTACAACACACTGACTCAAAGCATTTTGAGTGTATGACCAAAGAGTTCGTCCAGGGAAGTTCTGCCACCTTGTCTATTTCTGCCGCCAAGCAGTAATGTCAGCATTACTGTGTTCCGGTTTTGAAGGGTAATGGTGCTGGTAAAATTACAGGCACATGGGACTTGTCAACTTATGTCTCAGGGTGACGGGAGCAGTGGCAGTGCGCCTCAGATTCTGCGATTTAAAGAGCTGAGTGGCACTGCAACTGTTATGGACAGGCGTGTAGCTTACCATCAGGAGCACGACTTGTTCGTCTCGTCACTTGATATTGTAAAAAAAACATGCGGTTTTATTCTACCAAGGGTACGGAAGTAAGGTAAAACCGGGATAGATGCCGCATTGGGATAGGTGCCTCGTTTTCAAAAAACCTAACTTCCCCAAATCGCAACAAAGGATAATTAGTTTAAATAAAGACTATAGACACCACTCATCAAAGTTCCTGCAGGGCTTCCTGTGGAATAGACGCGTTTAGCTTGTGCATGCGTTTATCTCCGCGACGAACACGACAAACGGTTCGAAATTTCAGGCGCAAGTATTTACTGTCGCACATCTTTGCAAGTTATAATAAATTCTGTTTTATTTTTATTATAACTATACACTGGTTCATTTACTGCGCACCAAGGTGTCAATAATCGCTCTTTTGTATATGGCTTAGTTAAATAAAAAAGAGGCATCTATCCATATCGAATAGGATAGTCGCCTCGATTTTTCGCGGTATAGATGCCCTTGGGGGCAAAGGACAAGTCAAGAAAGTTAGGAAAAGAAAATAAAAAATACATTATTTTATTGAAAAAGTCAAGTAAATGGTAATAGTTTAAAAGTAAGTAAAAGTACCAAAAATACAAATTCACAGTTGAAACAGCGATCGTTTTTGTATAGAATGTTTTGACAGCTACAGAAATACGAAGTGAAGTAGGTAGTAACTTTAAATACTTATATATTTATTATTAAAGATTACAAATAAAACTTATAACTATGAATTTTACTAATTTTATTCTAAATGGCATCTATCCTTCTTAGTATATTCATCGTGAAGCATCTATACATAAAGGTAGGCATTTGTCCTCAAAAAACGGTTGGAAAAAAGTCAATTTCTTCAAAACCATTCAATAGATTTAATGAATTCAATTTGAATTTGAGTAGTGGTAACTTCTACGCGTGATGAATATTTTCTTTTTATGATAAATGTACCTTGTGTTAAGCGACACGCCTGTCCGTAACATTGGCAGTGCTACACAGAACTTTCAATCGCAAAGATCTGATATCATAAAAAACCATAACCCAATTTTAGAATATTGAAATCGTTTAATGATATTACAGCGTCATATTATGCGTCGTTAGGGTAAGTTCCGATAAGTTGGACACGTTACTTAACTAATTTGTAACTAATTAAATTTTTATTGAATTCATATTCAATTCTTTTTTGTGAAATTACTCCACTAGTTTGTTATAATTATTAATACAAAGATCGAACACTCAGAAAAAATTCCTTCGATCCGGTCGGATTCGAACCGACGTCTTCTTGCATACCGTGCCAGACGCTATACCAACTAAGCCACGGAACGAACCAACGGACCTGACGAATTTTTCTATGTGCTTGCGTCGTGTCTTTGTACTGGTAGCTGTAAAGGTACTAACTGGGTGATAAATCTGTCATAGATTTCTCATAGATGGCGCTACGACTAAAAAGTCGTTGAAAAACTAAGTATTTGTAACTGTTTGTAAAAGATAATTTTGTGCTCTATTTTTTGCTGCTTAAAACGGATATTTCATTATATGTCACTTGGCCGCGTTTTCGTTAGTGGACGGCAGCGCTGCAGCCGTCACCCTGAGACATAAGTTGACAAGTCACTTGTACCTGTAATTTCTCCATGTCTTTGTCTTACTGGATTTCATCGCTCTAGCTATCATTCGATCGTCCTAAATGCTCGTTCCACAGGCCAATCCCGTCCCAATCTCTCAACGTACTTTCTTTCGTCAATATTAGTGTGTTATTTTTTAAGCTGACTTTTTAGCAGGAATCTTTTCGCACACTCTCGTGTAACCAGCTCCTTTATTCCGACATAAAAGATACATACGGCTACTAATTGGTGAAAAGTGCAAAATCATGTACCGATAGACCAAAATGTATGTTTACGAAAAGACACATTTGACGGATTTTCAGGATTCCTATCTGTTGAAGAACTCCCCTAATATCTTGCTCCATTGGCTGCGGGTTGATTATGATAAATGAATCTTTTAACATGTACGGGGTGGGGGCTCATTGTAGGCTTTTTGCCAGCCAAACGAAAATGTACAGTCGTGCTTACAAAAAATATTAAAAAAAAATAACGAGTTGTCCTTTTAATTTGCATGGGATATAAGAAATCCTCATGAAGGCCGTTTATAAGGACCAGATGGTAAACTCAACTTTCCTGGAACCAGTACCTACGGACTAAAACCTCATCTACTGTCAGTTACGCCAAATACTAATGTGAGCATTACTGCGTTCCGGTTTTGAAGAGTAGCTAAATGTGCTGGTCAAATTTTAGGCGTATGAGACTTATCAACTTATGTCCCTGGGTAAGTGTGTTCCTCAGATTTTTTCAACCACAGACTTACCTCGAAATTTCACAAGAAAACCTCTGTATTCAGTACGTACTTTACATAATAATATACCAAAGACTTTCATTAAAACAGTGGAAGTAGTAGAAAAAAAACCGTCGAAGTGCCTTAACCCTCAATTACTATGAAAACCTATATCGCTAAAACTCTCACACTCCTAATTTGAAAAAATATTGATATTGATTGGTCGTAGTTTCAAATTTACAAACAAATTCTGGGTTGTGAATATAATTTAAACTTTACCCTGTTGGCATATCGTTGAAAGTTTAATACCATCAATACCAGTTATTGCAAATAGGAAATGAAACTATTTTTCCGGATTTAAATCGTGTATATATGTTTTTTCAAACAAACCGACGTTTCGGGCCCTTTACAGGTCCCATGGTCACGGTTGACTGAGGTGGTACAGTCTTCAACCAGTTATGTCTAATATTAATGCAAACCCATTGACTTACAATTATATGGACGTCGGGTCCGCGCTAAAAAGTGTCCGCACTTGTAATGCGCTAAAATCGTACACAGAGCGCGACACTCCGCTTTAGTCTTCATTTGTTCTACTGACAGCGCGATACTGCGATGACATTACAATTTAAATTTCGAATAGGTTGACTTGGGACATTTTTTCGTGGTTTTTGTATTAGACCCGTCGTCCATTTATTTGTAAGTCAATGTGCAAACCACCCTATTTTTTCACTATAGTTACAATAGTTATTAATTAAATACCTTATTTTTAATTTTACAAAGAAAACATTCCAATTTACTCTACATTAAGTTTTACAAATTATTTTATTGAATGAACTCGACAGTTATTGCAAGTTACGACGTTTTAATATTATACTGAAATTTCAATCAATGTGCTGCCATCTAGCGGTTAATTGCTGAAAGACGACGAATTGGAGTTATTGATTCAGTTCTCCAAAAAAGAAGCGACCATATTGCAGGGGTATAAGCTTTACTTTCGTTACTTGTAACAAAAAATCTATCATTTTTTGCACTCTAAAACAGCACAATAATCCATTTTTCTAGGATTTTAAAGAATTTGCACAAAATAATGACATACCAATACCATACAAAATGCGAAAATGGCGGGCTAAGCCCAGACAGGTCTATCGAGACCTATAGTTGGCCCCCGCGTAGGACGCTAACTAACCACTTCTACTGTATTTATTATTCTGTGTGTACACTTACGGTCATTCATTTAGTAGACCATGAATATTGAACGAGCGATACAGGATTATTAATTACTAATGAGTCGAATATCGCAACATTCGCAATGGCGAATCGCTGCTGCTCAATTAAACAGAAACCGTCAAACTAAACTTTGTTGCAATTATTTTGAATAGTGCTAAATTATAGCTCTCAGACAAAGACATTTCATTTCACCTTTTTGAAGTCTCCCTCCGGTGACCAGAGGACAGGCAGCTACTTCCGCCAAAGAACAAGAAATAATTGGATGACTACCAAAGAGGAAACGTTGCCTACCTAGGCACGATGCTTCCGGGTATGCTTTTAGATATTTTCTACGTTTAACGACAGACGGGCTTAAATTCTATAGTACATTATTGTAAAATCCGGGAAATATGCGACTGCTGGACGAGTATGAGTTACAAAGGCCTTGTGTTTAACGGGTCAAGCGATCTCCGTCCCCGCCGAGGTATGGTGCTTTTCTTAAACAATGTGAGGAAATAATAAAAGACGAAGAAGATGTATCTATAACAGAAAAAGTAAATTAAAATTAAAAGTAATAATAGTCATCACCATTATCATTGTCAACTCATTAGTCGTCCTTCTCCTGAACATGGGTTTCTTCTACGGACAAAATTTGGGCCATTTTCCGCAACGCAGGCCCAATGCTAGTTATAGACTTCACGCCTTCTCCGAAAAGCACATCATTCATCCCATTACGAAATATTTGTTCAAAAGGAGTTGTCGCTACTAGCATATTGTTAGGTAGCAGTAGAGCTTCATGTGAAAAAGCTCGTCTAGGGAAGTACTGCCACCTTAGCTATTTCTGCCACCAAACGGTCATGTGAGCATTACTGCGTTCCGATTTAGAAGGATAAGGGTGCGGTCAAATTACAAGCACGTGGGACTTGTCAACTTATGTCTCAGGGTGACGGGCGCAGTTTTTTTATTGATAATACCTACCAAGTGACGGAATTAACAAGTCGTGTCTGGTGGTAAGTGACACGCCTACCAGTAACAGTTGCGTTAAAAAAAAAGATCTGATGGTCACTGCCGCTGCACCCCGAGAGTGTCGACACTCTGAGATACGTTTTTTTTTATATCAAGTGACAGGACGAGCACATCGTGCGCCTGATAGTAAGCGACACGCCTATCCATAACAGTTGCGTACCCTTCAAAACCGAAACGCAATGATTTTCACATTACTACTTGGTAGAAATAGGTAAGGTGGCAATACTTCTCTCAAACTCTTTCCAACTTGTAGAGCTCCTTGTGAAAGAGTTCGTCCAGGGTAGTACTGCCACCTTACGTATTTCTGCCGCCAAGCAGTAACGTCAGCATTACTGTGTTCCAGTTTTGAAGGGTGAAGGTGAAATTGCAAAGGCACATGGGACTTGTCAACTTATGTCTCAGGGTGACGGGCGCAGTGGCAGTGCCCCTGAAATCTTTGAGATTTAACATATAACATAATATTTATGTTAATGTAATGTAATGTTATGGACAGGCGTGTATCTTACCATCACGCACACGACTTGTACGTCCCATCACTATATATTATAAAAAAAAACTTTTAAATTTCTATCGTAAGGTTACCAGGATGAAATTGCTACTTCTCATTCTTTTAACTCTACTGTCTCACTCTGTGATACTTGCATTACTATTCTGTGTTGTGATTGTAATTTTTAATGTGCAATAATAATGAAAATGAAACCTGAGCAAGCGAAAGAATTCGCTCGTGGTTCAAATGTAGATTCCTGAGCGTAGCAAGGGTTTCAAGACACGAGACGCAAAACACCTTTGCTGCCGAGCGTAACACACAACTTTTCACCTCACTATAGCGAGGGAAATGGTAGATGAAAGAAAAACAGTTGAACCAACCTTTTTTAATGAAAAGAAAAAGTTTATCTTCGGATGCGTTCTGAATTTACACCTCATAAATTTTTATTTTTGCTTGTACTTATATTTGGTGTGATTAAGTGATTATTGAAATTATTTTAGTTCTTCGACGAATTAAAATAATTTAATAACGCAATTAGTTATCATTGTCAATTTAATGTCAACAATAATAAGAATAAAATATACCAACGGATTTATGTTACATAAATAAGTAATGTACGACAAATCGCTTAATTGAACGTGCCATTATTTTTTTCATCAAAAGAAAAAGTTACGTGCACCACAGTCCATCGTCAAGTTCGAATTTCAAAAACCTGTTCCACGTTAGCGTGCAAAAAACACTTTTGCGCGCAGATTTCTAATGAGAAAGAAAGCCTTTCCGAGCTAGTGAGGTGAAAAGAATATTTCATTCATCCCCTGGATAAACTCTATCAGAAGGAGCTCTACTGCTTACCCTTACCCTTCAAAACCAGAACACAGTAATGCTGACATTACCGCTTGGCGGCAGAAATAGGTAAGGTGGCAGTACTACCCTGGACAAACTCTTTCACAAGCTCTACTGCTACTATAATTAAAACACGTTAGGAAACCTGCGCATCGAAGCCAGCGTGGCAGACTATGGCCTAAACCCTGAACTGAGAGGAGACCCGTGCCTGGAAGTGGGACGTATAAATAGAGTGATGATGTGTGTGGTATTTGTTTTTATAAATATATACTGACCAATAATAATATCTTACACAATTGTATACGGCCTTGTACAATTGTGTCAAAAGTGAGTTTATGGTCTTTGGGATCCCCGGCAGAGTGATGTCTCATGAACCTAGAATTAATCTTAATGAGGTGGCACTAAAGAGGGTGCAAATTTATATATCTAGGACGTTACTTCACAGAGGATCTTAAAGACCAAACTGATATTGATCGGGAACTCAGGACGTTGGCTGCCAGATGTAATACGTCGGCACATGGATTCGCAAGCTGTAATGAAGAAGCCAAAATATTTCTTTTGTATAATACCAAAGGACGAACAAGCCGTGCCCCTGGTAGTAGCTACACGCCTGTGCATATCAGTTGCACTGTTACTTTTAAATCATAAAGATCTGGGGGCACCGCCTCTGCGCCCGTCACCCTGATGCATAAGCTGACAAATTCCATGTGCCTATAATTTCACCAGCACCCGTACCCTTCACAACCGGAACACAGTAATGTGACCATTACTGCTTGGTGGTAAAAAGAAGAGGTAAGGTGGCAGTACTTCCCTGGACGAGCTCTTTCACAAGGAGCTCTACCGCTACTAAAAAGGCTTTATTCAGGGCATGATTGTCAATCCTTCTTTACGGGAGGTCTTTGGGTTAATTACACGCAGAAGGCAATCGGCGCCCAGCGCGTTTAATATAATAGCGGTTTCAGTATGCTGTTGGGACTACAGCGATACTGCAGCGCATCGTCGGTGTTTGCTCAAGCGGGACTAGATGACTTTTTGCTGTGATGCGAAAAAAGATGGCGTCACTACTGTCTAGACTGCGTTCTAGTCCTAACGGCATCCTGAAAACATTTGCGGCTGCGCTCGATGCTTCGTCATTTCATCCAGGTTCTGATGAGGTGATGGAGTAGTCGGCGCCTCGACCGTAATAATGTGTGTTTTATGTTTTGTTTCTGTATTTACGAACAAGTGGGTCTTGGATGCCAAATAAATTATTAATTTATTATAATATTGTCATCTTACCGAGCGCCCAGAATTACATATATAGTGGTGTTTGTGTGGTTATAGAATTTGTGGTTGTATTTCTGATTATGCATTTGTGTTTTTTATGCGAACGGTACACCACTACATATGCCATTCCGAGCTTTCGTTAATATCACTATAAGTATTAATCAACTAAGTACAAAATCACACAACATTTTACGTTCGCCACAGCTGTGAGATATTAAATGGGTCGGTTAGTTGAAGAGCTATCCTGTAGTTTATTAATTGCCCCTTCCGTCATCTTTTACGTTTCAACAGACGTCAGCCAACTTTTAACAGACTTAGTTGACTACTTGACGGATATACAGGGTGCCTGATAACAAACTGCTACACATTCGTTAAAATTTTTTTTTTTTCATTTATTTTTTGTGAAAATAGGAGTACTCTACTAGTTTGTTATTATTAGTGTTACAAATATCGAACAAACACAAAGAATAGTTCCTGCCTCACACAAAAATTGCCTCGGTTACCATGCTGGACTGCCACGCAGAGGTCTCGGATTCGATTCCTGGGCCCGGAGAAATATTTGTATAGCTTTTATTTATTTATCTCGTAAGTTTGGGTGTGATACGTGATTACCTATCTGTGTTTCCATGGCACCCGTGATACAGGGTGTCCCTAGTGGGTGCTATGAGTGTGTGCATTATTATTATATTATTACTTAGACTCGAGACAGTATGCGAGAAAAGTTAGTTTTCTACATTGACCCGGCCCGGGATTGAACCCAGGACCTCAGAGATGACGACGCCTTTAACAGTGGTGTGCAAGCCACTTGACCACGGAGGTCGTCAAATAATCAATAATAATAAATGCATTAAAATTTAGCTTCAGCCTGCGTTATATTTATTTTTAGAGCAAATGTAGAAGATAAATTCTTAGATCATTTTCCCTAGAAGCAAAGTAACAAGATTGCCACAGAACGAACTCCATTTCTTTCCTAATTAAACTTTAATATGAGGTGCAAGATAAATCAACAACGAAACGGAGGTTCATTTCTGCTTTTTTAAAAATGCAAGCGTTATTTGTTGTTTCTTTTTTCAAATCTGCGAGTTCCGGTTTCAGGTTCGGATTTAATGTTACGGAACAGTGGACAAGAAAAACAGAAATAAGAATTATTCACGTGAAATGAAACTGATCTTTTTTGGCAAATAAAAAATAAAACTACGTAAAGTTTTGTTTTCCTGGTCGGAGTCGATTTATAATCACGTAATATTGAGAAAAATATTAAAGCTTTTTTTATACACCATTAATGTTCAGGGTTCAGAATAAATGTGTTTCTTAATGACAAGAACAGCAACTAGTAATGTATACAGTGTTTTTATGTAAGATTGTTTTTAATTTACAAAAAAGCATGACAAAATCCCGCGTATTTTGTGACCCAGTGTTTTTGACGACGTGCATTAAAGAGACTATCAATACTTGTGATTCATAATCAAAACATCAAAAAAGCTAATTGAGTACAACCTGTAGAAGCTAGGGTTATAAAGTTGATATAGGTTATGTTTATAACATTGTCCTGTATTTCGCTTATATATGTTTGTTCTTAGTAGTAGAGAACATCAAGTATTCAGTTTGTTCTTAAAAATAATAAAGAACTTGCTGAATATTCCCAAATCTGCAAAACTCTGCCACTGTTCTCAATCTCAATGTGACATTGACATTGGCAAGAGGCCTCTTGTCAAAACGTTCCTTTACTAACTTTCTTAATTCTCATTTAAATATTGTCTAAATATTTTTGTGACATTGTGTTTTACTTTTTACTTTATGTCATTATTGTTTAATTGATTATTTGATTAGATATTTTGTAGCTTTACTGTTATATGTGTGTACTATAAAATAACCAATACTTTAGGTAGGTAAATATTCAATCATTCTTAAAATGAAACGTACTACAAGAACGTTACCTAATCTATGGACGAACTGAATCAATTGCGTTGTGTTCTTGCATCTATTTTAAACTATATTGTTTCGCAATTTCTTTATTCTCGACTTCTAAAAATATACAAAAATATATTAATAACTAGGCATAAACTAAACCGTAAAATTATACCAGCAAAGTCCATGAACGGCACTTCGTTGATTTTGGGTTCGCTTTCGCCATCCTTCTTTATTCGTCTTTCCTATACTATGAGGTAACGCCAGATAGTTTGTGTCTGAGCTCGCATCTCCTTTTGCTTTCCCATCCCAATCCGTGCTACGCCAAAGCCGCATAAATCGCCAGTGACTTTAAAATAGTGTGTGTGACAATATTCAAACTGAAGAAAAATTGGCATCATCTCAAATTTGTAATTAATTATCCGCATCTTCACCCGGCATTGGGCTATGTACGCAAGTTTTTTTATGGTGGCGTTATTGGTGGTCGGCCGCACGTGAAGCGTTACCCTTCGACGTTTTGGGTATACAGGTTGGTTGGTAGCATGGCTTCCCTTCCTTTAACTGTGCGAGATATTTATACTTCACTTTTCTTCTTCCTTTGTAAGTATATAAGCATTCCATATTCTTATTTATTTATTGTTATGTATCAATATAATATGTATGTATATATCTATCTATGTATATTTTTATTACTACTCATTATGTAGTGCACTTATGACGATATTCTTTCGTTGCACCTCTTTGCATATCCCAAATGTCTATCCTAAGGTTGCCTGGAAGAAATTTCCACATGGCAATAAGGCCGCCTGTTGCACATTTACTTAGTACTATTGTACTTAAGTTATTGTATTGTATTTTAACTGTGTAATAAAGAATATTTCATATCTATAGCTTATTTGTTAAGAGCATTAGCCACAATGTGACAACAGATACTGGTTCGTGTGCAATTGGATCGAAAGAAATTTTACTTTTGTATATTTCCGATCTCTCGATCAATATGAATAACAAGCAACTACAGTATTTTCACAAAATATATTCGAATATCATTATAGTAAAAACATCATGATGTTGAATAAAAATTTTCAACGACAAATATTATTATAGTATGTATATCTATTTGTGTTTTTAATAAAAATGAAAATTAAATTCAATTTTGTCCAAATTATTCAAAGGCACAGGTTACAATAGCATCTGAAATATTCATAGTACATTAATAATAATAATCTCAATACAAAGTACCTACTAAAAAACCTCAAAAGTCATTCATCCCATTTGCCACCCTTAGGGGTGGAATATTTTCTTCACATTTAAACGAGACGACTACTGAGCTACTCTCTTTCTAACAAAACAAGAATCATCGGTTTAAAAAGAGTTATCGCGTAACACACATTCAAAATAAAAAACACACAGTCCTATTGATAATACATTTACAGCCGTTAAGACGATTAAACGCCAATGTTTAATTTTTCTAATTGAATATCAACTGAAAACCCATAATTTATGATATTTTAAAACGTTATTCAGCCCTTTCAAACTCGATATTTTGATAACGTATTTTTTCCGTCAAGGATCTCTTTAACCCTGACTGAGGTCAAACACCTCTCTTTCTACAATTTGCAATAAAATCCTACACTTAAAGAAACCTCAAACCCTTTTCTCTAACAAAAAACGAAATAAAACAGAAAGTAAGTGGCAATGAAGCTGAATTCAACAATATACGTTGTAAAGAATGGTACACGTGCACTTCGAAACCAATTAGTCTCTATTTACTGTTCTCACTGTCACACGATACGGCATTCGAGTACATAATAGAAACTCCAGTAAAATCGAAATAAGCTTTTAATGTAGGTAATAGTCACGGATCGGAATAGGTAGAGATTTTTTACCTAAACTTCGAGGAACATAGACAGAAAATGAAGACTCTCTTACGACATCTTACGACAATATTTTTTAGGTCCTGGACCTTTTCGGGATTCGGGAAATCACTTAAGAACATTAAAAATTGACGTAATTGGGGGCAAGCAGATACACCATATTTGTCTTAACTTTGCGATGCACAGTGGGTGGGATCTGCGATATTGCGGACACTGAATTTTTTTTCACAATATGTCTCTAAAATAATGCGAATCGAGAGATCCTATTGTCCTAATTAAATATTGTCATATCACTTTTGCTCATAAATCTAATAGTTTAGTAGGAACAAAATAAAATGTGTATTTTTTGTATGGGACCATACCTTTAGTGCCCCATCGGTATTGTTACAAAGTCTTAGTCGATCCAGGCTTGGAATCACTACAGACGTATTATTGAAGCTTTAAATCACAACGATCTGAGAGGCACTACCACTGCGCCCGTCACTCAGGTGGTAATAGGTACTTCTCTCAAACTCTTTCCAACTTTTAAATTTCTATGCTGAGGTTACCTGGAAGAAATTGCTACTTCTCACTCTTCTAGCTCTACCAGCTTGCTCTGATCCTGAATTAAGTAACTAAAGCACTTGTGTTATGAAAATCGGAAATACTCGACGAAACTAATTGAATGATCTCAATACAATATTTCTCTTAACTAAGATAAAGATAAAGATAAAATATATTTCTGTATAAAATATTAACCGAAATACATACATAAATCTTATTAAATAATCGCGCCAAATTGTCGCAAACAATGAAATTATTTTATGTTTACATTACTTTAATTAAGGTTAGTAGTGCAAATTAATCTAGGTGATACCTAAACTAAGTAAAATTGTTTACTTGTGTCTTAGGTATCTAAATGACTACTGTCTTGGTTGTGGTCAGATCAATGTTACTATATTATTACAATGTCATCGGACTTCCATAGTACGAGAAAAAATGTTCAAATTTCAAGTCGATCGCATAAGCGAAAGTAAAACAAGAATACTTATGACGCGAGGGTCACGAGCTGCCACGCTCCTACCGAATTCGCTTATGCGTGAAGCACAGACGATAGCGGGTGCGGGTCGGGTGCGGGTCGGGTCCTATTCGCACCCGCTCTCTGTATATTTCACGCTATATTACTACAAGCGTCGGCGTCGAGCGTCAACGACAAATATATGATTTTATTTCTAACAGGCCACAAAGTAGCGCCGCAACTTGCAGCGAAATTCGCTACTAGTGAATTTGCACGAGGGTTACGCGCGTGCTTTGCGGGTGACCAGAACGATTAGTTATATGAGAAAGTTCCATAGTGTGCACGAAACTGTCGCTCCGCGCATCAGCGTTTGAAACAATTTCTTTTGTTTTTATTTATTGTTTGGTTACTGCTGAAAGAAAATAGCTATTAATGTGCATTATTATTATTAAAAGTATACTCCACCAAAAATATTAAACAATATTAACTATTTATAGTTCGTAAAAGAATTCTACTTAATTCCCCCCACCACGGAAGACGCTGTAAGCGAATTACCAAACTTGGTGGGTGTATTGTGACGCTTTAAAATTGACGTTTTAAGCGAATTGACGCTTCAATTCTTGGTCTTCCTCTCTCACTTTTATCATCCCCTCAATTAACACTCTCACAAATTCGTTATTACATAATAAAAGTCCAAACATTTTCCTCTTCTCCTCTCTATTGCATTTTAAAGACTTCTCTCGTCCCCAACCTTTTCCAAAACTTCCTCAATTGGTGTCTTTCCAATCCATTTTATTTTATCCCCATCATTTCATCGAGGGTTTTAAAATGCGAGAATTAGTGAAAAATATTCGCTTTTATAATCTGTTCTAGATCATATGTCTTAATTCATTAAAACAAAAACGACAGTTGTCATCAGTGTACAGTCTACATCAGTCTGACTTGGCGACGCTTTCGTAACGCATGACAATGAGTACAGGTAGTGGTCTCCGTGCTGCTAATTAAATAGGGTATTCCGCATTTGTACATCCATTGTTTACGCTGTAACGGTCCACAACCTTATTGGGTACTCTAATGGACTACACTTTACAGATAATATAGGGTGAATAAAAAGTCCATTAAAAATATTATAAAAAAATACAACAAACAGACGAAAAAAGAATTCAAGGTCAACGCAACACATACGGTTCAATTTAAAATAACCTTGATATGATTGATTGTTAAATAGCCATTGTAAACCTTTTAGTCTGAATGTTGACAATGATTGAAACACGGGCAATGTTTGTCAGTGTCTCCTGTAAGAGGGTAAGAAAAAAATATAAACAAAATAAAATAAAATTTATTTCAAAGAAAATATTGAAAATTTCATATTCACCACGGTCCCCACACTAGGCAAGTGTGAATCGTGGTGTCCCCTTACCCTTCAAAACAAGAACAAAGTAATGCTCACATTACTGCTTGGCGGCAGAAATAGATAAGGTGGCAGTACCACCCTTTATGAACTCTTTCACCAAAGAGCTCTACTGCCACTACACTACCTATACGTACATATGTATAGGAAATTCACAAAAAAAATCTTTTTCCGACGTATAAATTTCACTGGCATATATAAAATCGACGACATAAAATCGACGTAAAAAGGTTGATTGAAATTATTTTGAATATATTTAAGCACCTGAAAATACTAATACCGCCTAAAACATATCTATATTTGAAGTAAAAATTGTTTTAAAAGCAACGTATATAAACTTAGGAGTAAATGAAATTAGTGCCTAACGTACCCTTTTGTCGTGTAATGGCCTATAGAGTAACTCCTATAGGACGTTCAGTGGCTAAATGGTTGCTTAGTGTAATATCCTACTTATTTAAGCTTCGTAACAAATGTAGTGAAAAAAAACACGTTTCTGGAATTGTCATTGTAAGTCCGCCTTCAAATTAAATGCTTGTAGAAGTTTTTGTTTACTGTTAATATTTTGTAATAGATAATTAAAATTAGATAATCAAGGAAACTCGAATAATATATTGTGCAAAAACACTTTGAATGGCTTAATCAATCATTGCACTCCAAGAGTCCGGCCACTCGCTAGACGCTTTTCCTTCTGCTACTACTACCGGCATTTTCTGAGGGCCGAAATCATTCGTATAGCTACAGACCCCCGCCATGATGTAAGTGTTGCTTCCCATATGGGTGTCCTTACGGCAATGACATAAGTGCTCTGGGCCACCACGGTCTTTCCTGCCAGCCGAGCACCGGCTGTATCTCCTGCCACGCATCCCTCAACAACATAGTCGCAATTAACGTGCCCGCTGTACTCGAGGCAAGCGGCATGTTGCGAACTGACACCAAACGCCCGGACAGAATGACACTCATTCCTTGGAGTATGAGTCGGGCACTTGTGTGGGACGCCACGGGAGTCGACACATTTGGCCCATCTCATCTACGGCATACCAGTAAGAGGGTTGGCCTCGCAGCAGGACCTCGGCTCCGACTACCTATTTACACTTACTTATCCTTGGTCCGTGGGGCCCCAGTTCCCCCGTCTTTTCAAATTTTTATCAAAAATATGAATAGACTGTTTGGGAAACCCAAGGGCCGGCAGCCACCATGCCCAACGTATTGAAAGAAAGAAAGAAAGAAAGAAAGAAAATATATTTATTTGGTCCACATTACATTGACAAAAACTACTTTACAACAAAAATAAGGAACCAAAAAGGTCACCACCCAGCATGTGCCAGTTTGCTCACGGAGAAACAGACCGGCGCTGATATTCTGTGGCCACCACAACAGAAAGGACACCACTACAACGAACATACACTTTAACAACAGGCACATATACATACATCAACTTAACATAATATAAAATATATAGGTTTTTAAACATCACAATAAACAAACAATCATTAAACAATGACAACTCTTACCACATATAAAAAATATATACACTATAAAATAATATAACATAACATATGCTGGCCTAAATAAACTACACAAAAAACAGACAAAAATAAAAAAACAAAATAAAATGAAAATTAAAAACAATAATAAAACAAATCAAGAAAAACACTTCACTTAAAAAATACCCCACTCGTCGTACCTCTTTTGATTATCCATTAAATACAATTTAAAATTTCTCTTGAACATGGCAATCGTGACATATTGCCCCGGGGACCCAATTTTATTATTTGAATTTAAGTCTAGTTTTAATTTAAAGTATTTAAGTTTTTATTGTAATGTATACTTTAGTTCCTTTAAATTGAAATAAAACACTGATTAAAATTGTAGAAAATGAGAACCTCGTCCTTCTCCAATTCCGTTAAAAATAGAAGGTTTAGCACGCCTGCATTCACACTTTGACAATGACATTTCTTTGTTTACATTTTGGACATCGAATTATGATTCATATTATAGTAGGAATTTTCTATCTATTTTCTCAACGTTTTGGCCAGATTGCACAGGCCGTAGTTACGGGCTGATTGGTGATGCAGTGTTACATTTCACACTAATAATATTTACTATGAGAAAATACCGAAAAAAAAAAAACAACTAAACCATTAAAAGTAGGAACTTTCTCACTTACTTCACGTAATTGACGTGAGATAATTGATTTTTGTTCCAGGTATTGATAGGGGGTTACCAAAGATCTCCTTTTTTTATTATATCAAGCGACGAGACGGACAAGTCGTACGCCTGGGGGTAAGCGACACGCCTGCCCATAAAGTGCCACTGCGCGCAGCCACCCTGAGATATAAGTTGACAAGTTCCAAGTGGCTGTAATTTCATCTGCACCCTTCAAACCGGAACGCAATAAGTTTCACATTATACTGCTTGGCGGTAGGAATAGGTAAGGTGTCAGTACTTCCCTCCAACTCTTTCCAACTTTTAAATTTCTATCCTAAGATTGCCTGGAAGAAATTACT
Organism: Hyposmocoma kahamanoa; assembly: GCF_003589595.1. Classification (NCBI taxonomy): domain Eukaryota; kingdom Metazoa; phylum Arthropoda; class Insecta; order Lepidoptera; family Cosmopterigidae; genus Hyposmocoma; species Hyposmocoma kahamanoa. The sequence goes on along the minus strand of NW_020654847.1, from coordinate 3,277 downwards.
ACTTGGAAATAAGGCCGCGTGTCGTATGTTAGCTTACTCTGTGATACTTGCATTACTATACTGTGTTATCGTTGTAATTTTCAATGTACAATAAACAATATTTCAGTAATTCCCTGGACAAACTCTATTACAAGGAACTCTACTGCTGTCCGGCAATATTCTTATGTTCCATATAATATATGTCGCACTATTAATACGATATTGTACTATCTGAAAATGTGTATTTTTTCAAAATCAATGAAAAACTAATTACTCACTTTCCGTGAAATATTATTAAAATTTATATTTAAATTTATATAATTTATATTTAAATCTACACGGTTAAGTTTTAACAATTTTCTATTCGCCAAATATACTGATATTTCCGTAAAGACTTTCAAAAAGTTTTGTCGCATTTTGAGTTAAGTAGATATCTTTCAATTGTTTCTTACAATATTCTAATGACGCTTTTATTGACACGTAATGAATCAAATTTTACGTTTAGCATTAGTATAATCTCGAATTTCACATATTTTGAGTTACAACACTATTGTAATAGCAGTGCGATATCTTAAGGAGTAACATACATATCATATAAAAACTCAATAAGTAATCTACACGAATTGCTGTTGTCGGCGATGTGTGACGCCATCTGGTGTCAGGTAACAGGTCGCTTATTTTAATTATTGGGTAGTCATCTCATAAGATAGCGTAAAATAAAAAAACATAATCGTGCAAAGGTAACTCATACAACAACAACAACGACAATGTTCGACAGAGAACGCAGACGGGGCTGCTGAGGCCCTTTCATCACTCATACATCATAGTTTATTAGGACATCATGCATCGTGTGATTTTCTATAATAAAGTTTTAATATAATTCGTATTGCCCACATCACACTTCCCGTACAATGATTCACATTTTACGCAACTCCATATTATTTCCTAGAAAGTGCTCCAAAACAAACACGTGGCCACTGTACTATCAATTATATTGTCAAATAAGGATTGTTATAATTGGTCCCTTATTAGTTCACGGACTCCTGGAGTATGACGAAATAACATTTGAGGAATTCCTATAATAGAGTGCATTTGCATCGAGAATAGGAACAAATCGGATATTGTAATGTAAGAAATACTTTGACAATATCGAAAGAATCAGACACACAGAAAAACATATCTACACATAGATGCGCTTTTAGCGGAACGCTAGTATACAACGATCGAACGCTCAGAAAAAAATTCTTCGATCCGGCTGGATTTCAACCAGCGTCTTCTAGCAAACCGTGTTAGACTTTACGAATTTTTCTATGTGACTGTTGCAGATCTTGGTTTTAGTTTTTAACGACATTTTTGCCAAAGAAAATTATTGCATAATTATGGTGGTAATACCTCCTGGCATTCTATAAACTTAATTAATGTAGTGTTTTACAAAAGACTGTATGGTTATTTTACTTTTTGTCTTAAGTCGAATTTTAAAATGAAAAAAAATAGCCGAGCTTAATTGTTTTCATTTAATTAATTTTCTACTAATACCGGTTTGTCGAGTGATTCCAGGTCGATTTTGCGTTATTAAAGTAAATTTCATGTACTAAAGAATTGATTTGTCCAATCTTAAACTATTACAATTTTTGTTTGTACAATTTGTCGCCAAATGAAAGAAGTGCATTTTGTTAAATTTATCTTTTTTCCGTAAAAGTTGAATAAAACACAGTAAAACAAAGTCAATGCTAATATCTTATTTATTACAATACAAACGTTACTATGGTATATTCTCAGTTTTTTGTTCCGCTTAATGTGCTGGGGAGTGTATAATCCTAGTAATTCGTCGTATATTAGAATAGTTCTTTTTTTCATTTCCTTTTATTTTTATTTAAAAATACGTTAAGGACAAGGCAACCGCTAGCTTCACAATTCTCTTAATTACGAACAGGCACCAACGAAAAGACTATATAATCTGTAATCTCCATTTGTTAATCTTACTAACCCAATAAGGGACCAATTAATTTACATTTTCTTTAAATAAACTTCTACAAAATATGTGAAAGTTACGTTATCTAGAACATTCACGTAATTAATAGTTGCTTTAATGTTCTATCACATGTAACGTTATTAAAATCTTGTAATTAGACAAAATTAGATAAGCAAATTGTTCGAATAAGTTAGACCCCACAAGGTGAGAGCGATTCATCAATCAATCAAGATTGATAAAGAATTGAAAACTCTTGTAAGACACAGTACATACATTAGACAATTTATTTTAATTTCAAGTTGAGTAGGTAATGGATAACATTCGTGCGTCACGGAAGTTGATAAATTTTCTGTTTTTTAAATATAACATAATTTTAATTAGACAACATGACGTGGTATATGTTGCTCTGATCTCAAAGTACGTAAGTAAAGCACTTGTTTTATAGAAATCAGAAACAACGACGACGATACCATAAACAACAAACACCCAGACCATAGACAATATAGAAAATTAGTCTTCTACATTACCCGGCCGGAGATTGACCCCGGGACCTCAGAGATGGCGACACCATGAAAACCAGTGAACAAACCACACGGCGACAATTTCAACTGCTGGTTTCTTTTTTTTATGAACACAAGTGGTGGCTTCCCATCTGTAAACGCAGGTCCTTAAGAATTTTAAACACTCTTTTGTCCGTCTTGTTCGACCCGGCTGCATTTCAATTTCAAACCACTCGGCCGGGATGCGAATTTCAATCTTCCCGTCTTCTTAAGCTCTCTATTCCTTCTCACCGCACTGATTTTTTGTCTAATTCTTTTACCCTTCATACAATCCGTCTTTGGAATGTGCTCCCGCTCCATGTAAGACAAGCTCAGACCAAATTATCCTTCAAGCGCATGTTGCGCAAGCATCTGTTTGACAATTGTCAAAATCGAGACTCTGCTTAATGTTGGTTTGAGCTTAGAATAATAACGCGTAGAAACCTAGCCCGCACACGCTAAGTGAGGCAAATTGGAGCGCTCCCAAAGGGCCTACACGAGCGGGCGGGCCTTCAGTGCTCAGCTCCAGAATTTTAGCTAAAAATGACGAAAAGTGCGGTAAATGAGTGTAAAAATACGTCAGACAAACATAAAATTGATACTAACATCACATTCCACAAGGAAGAAACGCGTTTCAACTTGTATTTTTATATAAATATTCACTAAAACCGAAAATTAACCTACTACTAAAACTAGCCTACATGAATTTGATTTTTGCCTCACTTGTGACAGTTCTTCTGATATGAAACTATCATTCTATGCGTTATTATTCTAAGGGTTTGAGTAC
>NW_020654846.1:0-10647 GCF_003589595.1 Hyposmocoma kahamanoa | reverse complement strand
ATTCCTCTCGTACTTCCACATATCTATAACTTATATAATATAATCCCATTACCCATTCCTTATGACATATCGAAATCCGACACTTTTGTCCTCATCGAGCCGACTAGCTCACATGTAGCAATCACAGCTGATCGCATGTTCTACTCACCGATAAATGACGTCAACAAGTGCAAGGTTATCAGTGAGAAATGTTATGTGTGCGTACTCTCTAATGTGTTTTCAGTGATCGCCATTCCTACGTGCGAAACGACTCTTTTAAGTGAAGTGGTTAAAAAGCTTCCGGAAATATGCGTGACGAAATTGATACACGGTTCAATCGACTTATTTTATAAGGTGTCTTTTAATCGCTGGATTTATGTCCAGACGGAACCAGGGAAGTGCCATATAACTTGTGATAACAGAGATGTAAGTTCAGATGTCATTTTATTCGGGACTGGCATCTTAGAATTGCCTAAAACTTGTAAAGCATTTTTCAAAACCTTACAGTTCATTGCCCTAGGCGAAACGTTAATCAGTAATGTAACAAATAAAATATCCAATTTTAATATCTTACAAGATGACTGTTGTGACAGGTCAAGGTTAAACAAAACCTTAAATCGATTACCGTATACTAAGTTAAATAACTTGAACAACTTAGATTCATTATTACACGCCAGCATCCATCTTAACTCTTTTGAAGAAGAGCTTAATAAATTAGAAAATTCTTCTCATTTCGAAACATATGGCACTCACTATATGTCCCTGAGTTTCATAACTAGTATCTTAATTTTAATATATATGTATATTGTATAAAAATCGCAAGGCTCTTTTTAAGCCTAATTCGTCTTGTTGCATACAAATATTCAATCAATGTCATAACTCTAAAACTAACTCTAATCCTATATCTCATATGGTGATCCATGGGGATTCACCGAGATCCTTAGAAGGAAATGATTCTGAGTCTGTAGAGGAGGCTACGCAAATAACGCCAACCCCTACTAAAAGAAACATTCTACTTTCTAAATATCATAACAATTAACGAAATATATTAAAATTGTCTACTCTAGTATTTCCCAATATTTAGTTGTAACCTTTTTCAGTTCTTACTAGCCTTAGTTAATTTCTCTATTAGTTTATAGTCTCCATTAGTTAAAACTAATGAATATAACTTGTATGTATACTGTCTGCCAAACGGAAATCCAATTAGGATTCATCTCGCGTCGATCTTGAAATCTCTCATCACTTTAAGATGTGATGATCGATCTTAACGGGGGGTTGTTATATCCGAAATTACATGGGTTAAAATATAAAATAAAATCGCTGAGTTTCCCATTGCATTTACGTCAATGCAATAGGAAACCGAAAACGCGTGCAACCGGGCATGCGCGGAGCAGGCAGTTCGGATTGGATTTGCATGAGGCACAGACCTTTTCTTTGAGAATAAAGTTAAGTGTTTTAAATATAGTTTTTTTAAAAAAGCTTTTCCTGACCCGCCCCGTAACAGTACCCTTGCGATAGTCCAGAGCAAAATCAAAATCCTGAAGGTATACCCACCACCGGGCCACCCTGGGCAATAAATATTTCTTGCGTTGAGTAAGCTTCAATGCATTACAATCAGTGACCACAGTGAAGCATACACCCACAAGATAGTGTCCGAAATGTTGCAGAGCTTTTACGACAGCGAGGGTCTCGAGCTCATACGAGTGATATTTCGTCTCTGCGCCTTGTGTTAATTTACTATAGTAGGCAACCACTCGTTTGTAACCACCGTCGTGAACCTGGAGTAGAACTGCCCCATAGCCGATGGAACTGGCATCAGTGTGAACCTCGATTGGTAAAGAAGGACCATAGAATGCAAGGACGGGCTCGCTAGTAAGACACTCAATTATTTCCTTATGAGCAATCTGTTGTTCCGTCCCCCAATTGAAATCTACACCTTTTTTGTCAAACCGACAATGCAGGCAGCTTTCTGGGCGAAGCCAGGTATGTACCTACGAAAATAGCTGGCTAGGCCCGTAAACTGACGAACCTGCTTCACGTTCTTTGGCTCAGCAACATCTTTTAAGGCTTTGAATTTATGGTGACTCGGCCGTAACTGACCTTCACTAATACTACGACCAATTTCCGTGGAAAGAAAAGTACATTTTTTCAAGTTAATGGAAAAACCGGCTTCAGTCAACGTCGTGAGAACGTTGCGCAATCAAATAAATCCCTGGTCAATGGTCTTACTCAGAATCAAAATATCGTCAATGTACACCAGAATATCACCAGACTCGATAAACTCACGTAAAGTTTTCGCTATAATTCGCTGGTATACTACTGGGGCATTGGCCAAAGCATAAGGTATTTTTAAGTACTCATAGTGCCTTTCAGGCGTTACAAAGCCAGTAAAAGAAACGGACCCCTTTTCTACCGGGATCTGGTGAAATCCTGTTGCCATGTCGAGGTTTGTAAAGTATTTATTGCGGCCCAAACGATCAATATGGTCGTCGATTCGCGGCAATGGGAAACGATCCGTTACTGTTATTTCATTTAACTTGCGAAAATCGACACACATACGATCGGAGCCATCTTTCTTTTTTATTAATAAAATTGGACTTGCATAGTCGGATTCCGATTCCTGAATGATTCCCTTATCTAAAAGATCTTTAATAATTTCACGGACACGAACTGTTTCGGCGTGAGAAAGACGATAAGGCCGATAGTAAATGGGTGTATTACTGTTCAGTCTGATAGACATACCACCCGTATAGACAGTCGAAGTGGCCGTACCTGATATAAAGTACGAAGCGAAATCATTAATTATTGCCATTAATCGCTGTAGTTGTTCGTCGACAAGACGTGTAGTGATGGGTACCGACACACCAGACTGAACAGTCATCACCGTCTTCAGTTCACCTGTTTCCCTGATTAGTAACTGTGATTCACGCGTACGAATATACCGGACACCTTCCCTATTAAGGACGTCTGTACTATGACTGGCGTGTTCATAAAAACAGAATCCACAACAAACAAATCGACTTCGAGAGTTATGCCATCGAACTCGATCGGCAGTGTAACAAATGAAGTGCTTTCGAGGTCCTGACTACCCAGGCCCCGTAGCACGCGAAACGCAGGCTTACGCGCGCAATTAAAATGTTTCAACAAACATGACGAAATCAATTATATAGTTGACCCACTATCAATAAGAACATCTACAGGTACTCCCTGAATAACAGCCACAATAACATCAATATTGCGGGTATTTACATTTTCACGACAAAAATTTACTTTATTTTTATTACGTGACTCTGAATCTCGTGAATATCGGGAAAATAAAAAGAAGTCATACCGTGGTAAGAAACCTGATACTAGTGATAATCATTTAAGAGTTTAGCATTTGTGGCAGACGCCCGAACTTGCGGATCAGTGACGCCGCGAATTATTATTGCCGATATCAGTTCGTCACTGAGTCCTCGCACTATACGTAACCGAAGCAGTGAGCGACGAGCGTAATCAGCATAAGTTGAGTAATTGTCCGAATTCGTGCACATTACATCGTATAAAATGTTAGCGACGTCAGGTGTTTTGGGACGTAACGGTATAAATTCCCTTTTGAAATTACTCCAAGTACGTTCGCTCGTTACCCACTCGTTCAGCCATGTTCGAGAATCACCTTTCAAACAATTGCCTATACGGGACAGACACTCATAGTCACTCCAACTATTCAAAGATTTTGCGCGATCTACCTCCTCGCACCAATCTTCGATATTATGCAAATGATAAACGCTGGCTATCATGCTTCGACCCTAAAACAAAAGAATATAGAAATTGTTAACAGATGTAGAATTAGAAAAACAAATTGTTAACAAATATCGGCAATATAAAAAAAGATTGTTTCTGCGAAAATAGAACAGGCGGGTAACAAAAGAGAGGTTATAAAATATTGTCGGCAAAGTAAACAGGAAAAGAAAACAAAGCTTTTGAAAGTTTGCTCCACACGTGGTCTAGGTTACTGTACAATACTAGACATTGAGATTCTATATTTATTTATAAACTAACAAATTATTAATTTTAACGGGCAAGTAAACCTAATCTAACCATACTATTAATTATTTTGATTATTCCAAAAAAAGGCTTACATTATTTTAAATTCATATAACGCAACAAAAAATAACGATATATTACTATAAAATAAAAATAATGTCTTATTATTATTATAGAAGAGAAAATTACAATACCTCACTACGGACGACTTTTCTTTGTTTTGTTTCCATGCTGACGGTACTCATTTGGACAATCTGACGCGAACACAATTAGCACAAGTGATCTGGACGAGCTCGAGATCGCAACTGAGCGCTCCTGAGCTTACGCACACTAAAACAATGTGCATGTACACGCGTAACAACACCTTTGGCTCACCCGCCTTCGTGAGATAGAATATCTGTACATTAAAACCTGAGGGAGTAGCGTTACCGTGAGTCCGTTCCAATTATCGTGTCCGTTAGATTGGTATTTAAATCTTAATCATTTCGCACTTTAAACGCGAATTAATCATTAATGCCATATATTTCCCTAATTCTTTAAAGTACAAGCTGTTACAAGCTGTAGTCTTTCATGACCAATTTAGTTGTTTAATTGTAGTCAATAAAATCTTATCATACCTACTTAGTTACTTACTTAATTACTACAACTTACTTAATACAATTTCATTAAATTTTTATACTTTAATCGCACGATAAATGCAACAACTTCATTATTATAGTAAATTACTCAAATAATATTCATCATTTTAGTGTTTTTTCAATTAAAAAATAATTTCAACCCATACTTATTGTTGATTAACAAAAAAAATAAACGTTATATTGTTAATTCCCGACAGTAAATTTATTATTTTTACGTCTTTTAGGTTTACGCTATCAATCTGTGCAAGTGACCTATTTTTAAAATACCTGCGTTTTGTGCACATTCCAGCTAAATGCAGTGAGTGCGAGCGGTTAGTGACCTTCATACCTACGACGCGGTCATTTCGCTGCAACGACGACGGCGGCTTATCTATTGCTTGCTTCCTCGTCTACGCACTCGGCTTACGTGCGGCTTACCTTACTGCACTCTCATCACGCTTCATTGATAAATTTAAGTACACATTGCACTTTATTATATTAAGAAAAAGTCATAATCTCATACTGTTCTAATCTTAAAAGCTCATACTGTTCTAAACCTACAGCTTAAAAGTAAATTTTTCGTAAGTAAACAAACCTTACTTAGTAAAATTATGGATTTAAAAACTTTAATTAAACAACGAGCGTCATTTAAAGCTAAATTAACTCAGTTCGAAAAATATTTAGAAACTTTGAATAGTTGTGCTAATCTAAGTAGTTTGCAAATTGGTGAACTTAACATTCGATTATCAAAATTTGAAGAAATATATTCAGAATATGATAGCCTCCAAACAGAGATAGAACAAACATCTGAAATTCCAAACGAACAGTTTCAGGATCGAGAGGCCTTTGAGACCAAGTACTTCGGTGCAATGGCGCTCGCTCGGGAGGTGCTGGCGCGGAACGATTGCCCTGCGCGCTCTGGTTCGGGCTCCGGCTCCAGGTCAGGTTCTTGTGTACACCAAGGTAGGCCAAGTCTTAAGCTTCCGACTATACACTTACCTGGCTTTTCGGGTCAATATCAAAACTGGCTGGAATTTCACGACACATTCAACTCACTTATTCATTCAAACGACTCCATACCTAAAATAAACAAGTTCCATTACTTACGTGCAGCTTTGAAAGATAGTGCCGCTTTGATGGTGCGATCGCTTGATTTTTCTGCAGAGAATTACGACGTTGCTTGGGGTTTACTCTGTGATAGATTTCATAATAAAAGGCTTCTTGTCAACAACCATATACAAGCTATTTTCAACATAGAAATATTACTTAAAGAATCTTCAAAGGCGTTACGCGACATCATCGACACTGTCAATAGAAACTTGCGCGCTCTAAAAACACTTAAATTACCCACTGAACATTGGGATATTCTTATCATATACATAATATCAAACAAATTAGATTCAACAACTACTCGTGAATGGGAAACATACCGTAACACACTAAATGAGTTACCCACACTTGAAATATATTTAAATTTCTTAAGAAACCGTTCAGATCTCTTAGAAACCATGGAGGAGATACACACTAAGCGTAGGCATAGTGACGTCACGCATAATCGACACAAGTCATTAGTTGTCAGCTCACAATTTCAATCTAATAATGCAAATAAACAATTCGTGTGTCCATTGTGTAAAAATAGTCATGCTATTTATCGCTGTATGAAGTTTAGATCTTACTCATTAGACATAAGAATGCAAAAGGCTAAAACATTAAAATTGTGCCTTAACTGCTTGCGTCAAGGGCATAGCGCAAATGCATGCAGAATTGGACCATGTCGTTTGTGCAATAAATTGCTAAATAGCTTACTTCATTCTCATGACGCACCTGTTGGAGCCGCTCCATCGACGTCACATAGCAACGTTGCCCTTTGCGCCGGGACGCCTCTGCCGCAGGAACAGTCGCCGCAGGCGTCACCTAATATACAACCTACTTCTAATAACATTTCTCAGCATAGTGTTGTATTATCAGCTGTTCATAGGGACTGCGTGCTTTTGTCCACAGCATTAATACAAATTCTAGATCATAAGGGTCAAGGTCATACAGTACGTGCGCTACTAGATAACGGAAGCACGTCAAGCTTCATTACAGAAAAACTACATGCAAAACTTAACTTACCCACCATGTCGACCTCGTCATTAGTCGAAGGGTTGAATGCCCAAACGTCTCGCTTAAACAAGCGGTGCGGTGTCACTTTATCATCACTTATAAATACATACAAAACAAACACAAATTGCTTTATTGTTCCCCGCATTACACAACCGTTACCTACAGTACACATTAATTGTACATTACTTAAAATTCCACCTAACATAACACTAGCAGATCCTACATTTAACATACCTGCTGAAGTAGATATGCTTCTCGGAGCAGATATTTTTTGGAGCGTGTTAGGTTCTCATAATATTTCATTAGGCAAAAACATGCCTACATTAAGTAAAACTGAATTTGGCTGGTTAATATCCGGTCTTATTCAAACAAATACTTACTCAAATACAGTCCACTGCAATCACACTATCGTTACACAAGATGATCAACTTCAAGAGCAATTAACACAGTTTTTTGAACACGAAAATGTTCCTCAGCATAAACAAATGTCATTGGAAGAGCAACTATGTGAACAAGACTTTATAGATAACACAATTCGGGACTCTGACGGAAGATTCATTGTTACTGTTCCATTGAAAGAGTCTCCCTCTAAGTTAGGCGACTCATACGAGAGGGCTTTGGCTAGATTTGTGTCGTTGGAGCGTAGATTTAGCAGAGACCCATTACTTAAAAAACAATACAATAAATTCATTCAGGAATATATTGACCTAGGACATATGGCAGAAAACACAAAACCCGATGATGATGCACATAAGTATATATTACCCCATCATGGTGTTATCCGTGAAACAAGCTTATCGACAAAACTGAGGGTTGTGTTCGATGCTTCAGCAGTCACGACGTCAGGTCTGTCATACAATAATATTCAAATGGTCGGTCCAACTGTGCAGGACGACCTCATTAGCATTCTAATTAGGCTTAGACAGCATAAATTCGTAGCAACAGCGGACGTTGAAAAAATGTATCGCATGATAAATGTCAAACAAGATCAACATCAATTGCAACAAATATTATGGCGTTTCGAACCTAATGAGCGCCTTAAGCTTTATAAGCTTAAAACAGTTACTTACGGTACTGCATCCGCGCCTTACCTTGCTACTAGATGCCTTAAACAATTAGGTATAGAAAGCTCGGATAAAATAGTTTCACAAATAATTCAAAACGATTTCTACGTCGATGATCTCATAACCGGTGCATCGTCTGAAGAAGAATTAATAAACATTTGCCGTGGTGTTATAGAGCAGCTTAAGAAAGGCCAGTTTCATTTACGAAAATGGCACTCGAATTACCCACACATAATCAATAAAATCGTAAACGAAGACAGTAGTAACGGATTACTCAACCTTAGTAATAATGAGTATTCAAAAACTTTAGGCTTGCTTTGGGCTTGCAAAGAAGATAAATTATTGTATTCCGTTAACATTCAAGAAGACATTCACATTAGTAAACGTCACATACTCTCCATAATGTCACAAATTTTTGACCCGTTAGGATTAATTAATCCATGTATACTTACAGCAAAGATTATATTGCAAAGGTTATGGTCTTCAAAAATTTCGTGGGATGAATCCATTCCCATAGAAATTCAGCAGGCTTGGCGCAAGTTCGTCGAATCATTGCAATATGTAAATAACATTAAAATTCCTAGATGCGTACTTTGCTGCTCTCCTAAACATATTGAAATACATGCTTTTAGTGATGCGTCGACACTCGCATACTCGGCGTGTGTTTACCTCAAGTCTGTATCGAGTGACGGTGTTGTTTCAGTTCACTTAGTAATGGCGAAGAGTCGTGTGGCTCCAATAAAACCCACGACAGTCCCGCGGCTAGAGCTGAGTGGATCGCTACTCGCTGCTAGGCTCGTGGAGAAATTGAAGGTATCCTTCAGATTGCATATCAACAGTTTTAATTACTGGTGCGATTCTACAATCGTCTTAGGTTGGATTAAATCTTCTAAACAACATTTACTTAAGCCCTATGTTTTCAATAGAATTCAAGAAATTATACAAACGTCGGAACCGAGTACATGGCGTTACGTGCCTACTAATTTAAATCCCGCCGACATCGGCTCCCGTAGCGCAAGCGCCGCGCAATTGGAGAATTGTTCCTTATGGTGGACAGGTCCCTCCTTTCTATTACAGGATGAACAAGCATGGCCTAAACAGCCAAAACATTCAAAAGAATTGAATTTGCCAGAATTTAAAGTACAATGTAATTTACATACAGATCAATCAGATCATTACAACTACATTTCAAACTTCATAAAGCGATTTTCTAATTTGAATAAGTTACAACGTGTTTTAGCCTATGTTCAACGCTTTTTACATAATTATTTAAATTCTGAAAATAAACGCACAGGATATTTAAGTACTTCAGAGTTGAACTCGTCACTAAATGCGTTGTGTCGATTCGTACAACGCGAAACGTTTTTAAAAGAGTATACAATTTTAGAATCTAATAAAACTTTACCTATTAAAAACCAATTAAATAAACTTCACCCATTTCTTAACACAGATGATGACCTTTTGAGAGTGGGAGGCAGGCTTTCAAACTCTTTTTACGATTTTGATACAAAACACCCAATACTGCTCCATTCATCACACCATGTCGCAACACTCTTATACAGATATTATCATATTATTCTCATGCACGCTGGACCACAATTACTTCTTGCCACTTCACGTCATAAGTTTTGGGTTATCGGTGGTAGGAATTTGGCTAGGAAAACAGTTCATAAATGTATTAAATGTTGTCGTTTCTCGGGCAAGATTAGGCAACCAATTATGGGTGATCTCCCGGAACAACGCTTTCATACCGATTTTCCATTCTTAAATACAGCTGTTGATTACGCCGGTCCAGTAATGATATTGAACCGAAAGGGGAGAGGAAGTAGATTGATTAAATCCTACTTGTGTATTTTTGTTTGCATGGCCATTAAAGCTGTACACATAGAGCTTGTGACCGATCTAAGCAGCGAGACTTTTTTAGCTGCATTACATAGATTCATAGCGCGCAGGGGGAGTCCCGCCAGCATTTTCTCAGATAACGGAAGATGTTTCGTAGGCGCGTGCAATGAATTATCAAAATTTCTTAAACAAAACTCCGGTACTATTAGTGATGAGACTTCAAAATTATCCATTAAGTTCAAATTTTCTCCCGCATATAGTCCTCATTTTAATGGCTTGGCTGAGAGTGCAGTAAAGTCAGTCAAACATCATTTGAAACGCGTATTAGGTTCTGCCAATTTAACTTATGAAGAACTAAATACGGTCCTTACACAGATTGAAGCCATCCTAAACTCGAGACCCCTTACCCCCCTATCTTCTGATCCATCGGATCTTGCAGCCCTTACTCCATCAAATTTTCTAATTGGACGGACAGTAGCTATACTCCCATCGCCTCAGGTCGAACAAGCAACTGCTCCGCACACACTCTCACGTTATATGAGACTACAGCAAGTCAAAGCCCATTTTTGGAATAGATTTCACAAAGAGTATATTTCAGAACTTCAAAGGCGACAGAAATGGAGCAAAGATGGAGGACACCTGAAATTGGGCGAAATGGTGCTCGTAAAAGATGAACGACTGCCGCCCAACCAATGGCTGCTGGGGCGTGTAACGCAACTTTACCCTGGCTCCGACGGCATAGCCCGCGTTGCTGATATCCTCACCACGTCAGGGACTTTTCGACGTGCATTTAATCGATTGTGTCCGCTGCCAGTGGAAGACCAGAACTGCATTCCTGGGGGCCCAGCATGTTGACGCGATGCATATGTATGCTGCACACAGACACACACACGCATATACGGCGATTCACAGAGGACGGCGCGCGCGACCTTCAGTCACCTTATAGCACTCGCCTAAGACACCCGCATTTGCATTGTATTACTTATTTTATTAAAACCATATGTAATATACAA
>NW_020654845.1:13258-16758 GCF_003589595.1 Hyposmocoma kahamanoa | reverse complement strand
CTATTGCAATAAAACGGCAATTTCATACTTTAACCCCTAATATATAACTATAAAACAAAGTATTTATGGCAGGGAAAATATTTTGTAGGCTGGTAGTGTGAAAGAAATCTGTCGTCCAATTTGAACTCCGGCAGATACATTGAATCCATGGCCAAAAATGCAGCAAGGAAGCTTGAGATCCATTCCAGGGTGAGGCATTACTTTACACCGGGACAGTTTCTCCAGCTGTACCAAGCACAAGTCCGGTCGTGCATGGAGTACTGCTGCCACCTTTGGCACGGCTCTACTGCATATCAACTGGCCACTTTGGATTCAATTGACAACCGCGCCAAGAGGCTTATAGGTGATTCGGAATTAATGGCGCGAACCTGCAGAGTCTTAAACACCGCTGTAAAGTTGCTTGCTTATCGGTATTTTACAGGATATATCACGGAGAGTGTGCGATGGAATTACACGATTTAATTCCGCCTTCCCCTTTGCATCACCGGGGGACTAAGCGTAGGCTTGGGTTCCACCCCTATGTTGTGGATATTCCAAAGATTCGCATGAAGCGTTACGCTTCCACGTTTATATGGCGAACGGCTATAGAGTGGAATTCCCTGCCTGCAAACTTGTTCCCTGAACGTTACAACTTGGGTCTTTTCAAGGCGAGAGTGAATAGGCGTTATTTAAGTGTGCATGCTTCATCGTTACTTTCCATCAGGTGAGATGGAGGTCAGATGCGCACTTATATTTTATTAAAAACAAAAAAAAGGAGATTAAGGGTAATTTGTGAACTTTTGTTATTGTAACTTTTTGTTATTATATATTGTTATAACTTTTGTTATTTGTATCAGACACGCGTCAAAATATTCTATAGAAAGATTTTTTAAGTGCGAATTGATGTTTAAGAGTCGTCCCGTCGTTTGATAGCCTTAAAAAAAGTTAATTGGTGTAAACTGTTGTTGTGGCCGTTAACGGGTGATTTGTTACTGTTTAGGGCAGAAGAAAAAAAATACATGTTCTGTTGCATACGCAATAGTGTGGCCGCTGCCGAGGATGCTCTCGGGTCCGAGGTACACTGGCCTCTGGTGAATTCCAAGTGTCGCTACAACCTTAATGGCTTTGGTTGATTCCACATAACTGCGAAAGTGTTGAGTCATTCATTTTGAAAAAATACATAGTAAAATTGACGATATACTTATAGAAAAAAAAACACAAACTTACCTCGAAATTTTACCATTTTTCAAACGGCTTTACTTTTAATCAAATTTTTATTGAATTGATATTCAATTATTTTTTGTGAAATTACTCCACTAGTTTGTTATAATTAGTAATACAAAGATCGAACACTCAGAACAAACACTCAGAAAAAATCTCTCGCCATCTCGACATCTCTCGCCAGGACTGGTAGCTGTAAAGGTACTAACTTGGTGATAAATCTGTCATAGATTTCTCATAGATGGCGCTACGACTAAAAAGTCGTTGAAAGACCAAGTACAAAGACACGACGCAAGCACATAGAAAAATTCGTGAGGTCCGTTGGTTGGTTCCGTGGCTTAGTTGGTATAGCGTCTGGCACGGTATGCAAGAAGACGTCGGTTCGAATCCGACCGGCTTTACTTTTGCTTGTAAAAAAATTAAAATTAAATCCGAAATAAAACTAGTGTCTTTCTGCTGCTCGACACAAGCAAAATGTAACCCTATCAGTAGTGCGATTCACGTAAGTTCAAGCTATTGAAATATCGTTGAAGTCACGTAGTCGTTCGATCGAAGTCCTATCCAAAATGGGTATTCTAGTATCACTTGAACGAACGTTGATATGAGTAGAATCGAAACGTAACGACTAATTAACGACATCTAGGATTGTGAAATTTGACATTTAGTCGTCGAAAGTCTATTGAAATAACTGTCAAAATTTTAGCAGAATACATATGACTTGTCGTTTAGAGTCAATTTAAGTTCGACTCATATACCAGAATACGCTTTAACGACATTTGGATCGAGAGACTTTAAAATTGGACTCGTTAACGTTCACTGTCACACGTCAATACGAAAAAGCAGTTCAACGAGTAAATCGCTACGATATCGTAACGGTTTACGAGAATTACCCCCCTTTACGGGAAAAATTGGATTCGAGCAGTAGTAGGTACTACTTTTAATAACAAAACGTTGCTGGGCAACCAATGATGGCAGATGTGAACAACGTTTTTTGTCCAGGGTTTGCGCGCCTAATTAATAACAAGGTTCATCTTTTAGGTAGATAGATAAACACTTTATTCACTGATATAA
This sequence comes from Hyposmocoma kahamanoa, assembly GCF_003589595.1. Classification (NCBI taxonomy): domain Eukaryota; kingdom Metazoa; phylum Arthropoda; class Insecta; order Lepidoptera; family Cosmopterigidae; genus Hyposmocoma; species Hyposmocoma kahamanoa. The sequence continues at coordinate 14,487 of NW_020654845.1, read as the reverse complement.
CACAAATACAGATTAAGCTTAAAAGAAATAATCTCAGTACAGAGTACTAAAAAAACCGACCTCCAAAGTATGTATAATATTCATTACTACAAATGGGTTCTCACTACTCAAAGTATATTGAGAGAAAAACGCCTTGAATTGGAGAAATAGCAAAATCAACCATTAAAATAATTGCTCCTGATAATAAAATTTAGGCGCAATTTATAAAAATGATTCTTCATGCGTGAACAGCCACTCTTAGAGGTGGGTGATTTTCCTCAAAATGAAATGGGACCACTATGAAGGTACCCCCTTTCCAACAAAAAAAGAATACTGAAAATCGGTTCACAAATACCGGAGTTATCGCGTAACATACGTACAAAAAAAACGTACATTCCAATTGAGAACCTCCTCCTTTTTTGAAGTCGGTTAAAAACAAAACATGATTGTCATAGCAGTGAAACAGCGCTGACTCAGCATATGCCAAAATTTCCTAAGGCGCTGGTTTTCAGTCAAGACCAACGAGAGGGAAGCTATTTGATATGCGTAAAGTTTGACAATAATTATATACATAGTAATGTGCAAATAGTGCATCTAAAATAACCTGTTTGACATGTAAGTGCATGAGCAAATGTGAATATATTTACAGCTGTAGGAGTAAGGTGTGACTGTAAAGAGGTTTTAATGTTGTGTAATGTATTTAGTATATAATATAATTATACACATCATGTGAATAGATCAAGGTAATGGGAGAGGCGAGTCTAAAATAGGTATCCATAATAATAATAATAACCTGAGTTTCTGACCCCTGCCGACTGTACCACTGCCAGGCAGTACCGCCTGTCCCAATTTAAAAATTCAAATTTTATTTTTTAGGCCATGGGAGAGGCGAGGTTCTAATAGCCTAGGAAAACCCTTTAATAGCAGAAGAGTTACTTGTGAAAGAGTTCGTCCAGGGAAGTTCAACCGTAATCTTATTGTACAAGAGTATATATTTCTTTTTAAATGAATTTATAACTTTGTGAAAGACGACTGAGACATCAAGAAGAGATGAGTCTATTTTTGTTCCTCGTATTAATGTTATTTAACCGACTTCAAACAAGGAGGAGGTTCTCAATTCGACTGTATGTTTTTTTTCTTTTTTTTTATTGTATGTATGTTACGCGATAACTCCGGTATTTGTGAACCGATTTTCATGATTCTTTTTTGTTGGAAAGGGGGTACTTCCATAGTGGTCCCATTTCATTTTG
>NW_020654845.1:7064-13248 GCF_003589595.1 Hyposmocoma kahamanoa | reverse complement strand
GATTCATTTTTATAAATAGCGCCTAACTTTAATTTAGGAGCAATTACTTTAATGGTTGTTTTTGCTATTTTTCCAATTCAAGGCGTTTTTCTCTCAATATACTTTGAGTAGTGTCGTAGTGAGAACCAATTTTTATTATCTCCAGTGTCAAGTCCTGTATAGTGGCGAACTAGGGGATATTTCAATAAAACTTAGCAAATAGACGTAATTCCACGTACTTTTGAGGTCGGTTTGTTTAGTACTCTGTACTGAGATTATATTATGTCAAACATTAAATTTTCACTTTTTTTTACGGTAGCAAGTGGCGGGACGAACAAATCATTGGCCTGGTGGTAAGCGACACGCCTGTCCATAACAGTTGCTCAGTGCTTTAAATCACATAGATTTGTGAGGCCTTAGCACTGCGCCCGTCGCCTGGTTAAGTAAATAAATAAAGTGTAAGAGTCCTTACGCACTACGTCCGATTTGTGCTAGGGGGTCTACTCTCGATCTCCGTCCGAAACAATTACTGCCAAATAAGCAATACTTGACCAAATGAAAAGACGCGTGATGCGAATTAAGCTTCATACTTGATACTTGTCTTTTAATTTTGTCGAATATTACTTATTTGACAGTAATTGTTTCGGACGGACGTCGGACGGAAATCGAGAGTAGACCCCCAGTTCCGAATCCGAGAAATGACGGTCCGAAGTGTCACTGGGATAATTTTATTTATTTAAGTATAACTGCTTTACATGTGTTGTCGTTACAAAAATATACTTATGAATATACTTATACAATAACAAACACATGCACCTTGACAGGCATCGTAACATGGAAAGGGAGAGATGGGCAGACATTAATTATAATTTATCTTGGAAATACTCGTCCACATTAAGTTTAAACATTCTGGGAGTTTATTATAGATTTTTATTGACATAGAATAAGGTCCGGAACTATGCATCTTCAATTTAGACATCGCTTGTGTTAAGTAAATTTTTATTTCGCGGAATGTGATGTCGGGGGCGTCTCCGGCTTTACTACAAAAATTTGGGTTATTTTTTATGAATTTACGCACTTCCAATATATACATAACTGGCAATGTTAGTATATTAAGTTTTCGGAAGTACGGTTTACAGCTTGCTTTATATTTACCAGAATCCGAATACATTTCTAGGTGTGCTAGCGAAGGAGGAGGTTCTCAATTAGACTGTATGTTTTTTTGTATGTATGTTAGGCGATAACTCCGGTATTTGTAAACCGATTTTCATGATTATTTTTGTTGAAAAGGGGATACTTCCATAGTGGTCCATTTAATTTTGAAGGAAATCATCCACTTCTAAGGGTGGCTGTTCACGCATGAAGTATCATTTTTATAATTAGCGCCTACATTTTCTTAAGGAGCAATTATTATAATGGTTGATTTTGCTATTTCTCCAACTCAAGGTGTTTTTCTCTCTCAATATACTTTGAGTAGTGACAGCCGATTTTTATTATCTCCAGTGTCAAGTCCTGTATAGTGGCGAATTTAAGGATATTTCAATAATACTTGGCAAATAGATGTAATTCCACGTACTTTTGAAGTCGGTTTTTAGTACTCTGTACTGAGATTATTAACTACTCCATTATGTAGTTAACACTAGTCGGTTAAATTTACAATTTGAACTAAACAAATATTTCTCTAAAAAGTCATTACCATCGCCAACATTTCAAGGTCCAAAGTAACTTGAAAATATTTTTCAATGTTAAAACATTTGTCGGTTTCAGTTGAACAAAAGCTAATTTCGTAAGAAACACTACAGTTTGTTAAACTCACGTGCCGGATAACAAAACCCTGTAACCCAATGACGTAAGCACAGTTAGGGTGCGTATAGATTGTGATCACACGTTCTTTACTTAATTTTTTTTGTTCAACATTAACCAGTTATGTCTAATATTAAAAATTAATGTATTTTTAAAACTTTAGAATAAGATTAACTAGGCAGTTAAATCGGCAGAATAAGATTAACACGGAGACCCCTGTCTCTCGAGTTGGGAGAAATATTTGCACATTTATTTCTGTCGTGAGTTTGGGTGTAATTTGTGGTTGTCTATGTGTGTCCGTGGCACACACGACTCTGGATTTCCGTAGTGTGGTGCTATGAGTGTGTACGTTTATATTATTAATTATTATTTTTTAATAAATACTAAACTATATCACATACGTTAGTCAGATCCCAAAATAAGTAACTAAAGCACGTTTGTGAAAATTTGTGAACACGGGACCTTAGTGACGATGGCATCATGAAAATCGGCGTGCAAGTCACTAGACCACGGAGGTCGTCATTACCCGCCGGTTCACCAACGTGGATCTTGACCTTCGACACCAAAGTACGCCATTTCTTTCGGTTTTGTACCAATGCCGGGCATTTTTTTTTATATGATATTATAGTGACGGGTTGAAGAAGCTGTGCGCCTGGTACGCCTGTCTATAATAGTTGCAGTGCCACTTAGAGTCTTTAGTTCTTCAGTGACACTTTAAATCGTAAAGATCTGAGGGGAGCTGCCACTGCGCGCGTCACCCTGAGACAAGTCCCATGTGCCTGTGCCATTTCACCAGCACCCTTACCTTTCAAAACCGGAACACAGTAATGCTGACATTACTGTTTGGCGGGAGAAATGTGTAACGTGGCAGTACTTCCCTGGACGAATTCTTTCACAAGGACCTCTACTGCAAGTATTCTAGTTTCTAATTTTAAAAGCCGTTACAAATTTCGTACTGTTAATATGTATAATTTAAACTTGACCCTGTTGTCATATTGTTGAATGTTCAGTACCTGTTATAACAAGTTTCGACGTTTTGATTTTATACTGACATTTCCATTGACTTACAATTGTACATGGGCGTCGGGTCCGCGCTAAAAAGTGTCCGAATTTATAGGGCGTTAAAATCGTATACAGAGCGTCATTCACGCTTTAGTCTTCGTTTGTTCGACTGACAGCGAAGCAAGCAAAATTAGACAGTACTGCGATGACATTACAATTTAAATTCAACGTTTTAGCTTTTTCATATTCGTTTAAATATCACTACGTTTAAATAGGTTGACTTGGGACATTTTTTTCCTGGTTTTTGTATTAGACCCGTCGTCCATTTGTTTGTAAGTCAATGGACATTTCAATTAATGTGCAGGGGGTCGATTCTGAACCTTACGACAACCCAGTTGTCGGCCGGTTCAATTTGATATCGCACGATTTCTTTTCATTTTTATTCACAACACCCGAATCGAACGTCAAACTGTCATATTCGAAACCGAACTAAATGACTTCACACCCGTGTGATTACTCGATTTTCTCGACTACAAACGTTATTCACAACACAAATATCGAATAAAAGCTATCGAACGTCCATAGTTTACGAATCGAGAATGAAATGTGCGAATCTCTTATTATTTTAAATAAACTCTGGATTTTGTTTAATTTTCTTAATGTATTTTAATGCAAGACTAATGCATACCTATATTTTAGGCCTTTAAAGTCTTAGAATTGTATCTAAAACTATTTTCATTTTTCTTGTAATCTATTTCACCGACTAACCCCGTAAACGCTGTTGGATAACAATATCGTATCCGAATCCGAATGGAACGATAAAGCGCCCTACGATTCGAGAATGATATCCAATCGATCGATTCCGTTAAAATGTTGAAAAGTTCTGAATCGGGGCTTAATCAAGGCTTAAGGTACTTCTGTTGTTATTTCTCTTCCGTGAACTGCTCTATGAACGATGACCCGTAGGTTACTCCATATACGCTTAATTGCCAGCTCGATCTTCCGCCAGTCTTTTCACATTTTTATAATATCAAGTGACGGGACGAACGAATCGTGCGCCTGACAGTAAGCTACACGCCTGTCCATAACAGTTGCAGAGCCACTCGGAGCTTTTTATGTAAAGAAGGAGGCAAACGAGCAGACGAGCCATTTGATGGGGGGTGGTCATCGTCGCCCATGGACATTTGCAACATCAGATGAGCTGCCTATGCGTTGCCAGCCTTTGAGAGCCCTGTCAACGCACTTTGAAGAACCTCATGTCATACTGCAAACGAAATACTTCAGGAGGAAGAACGTTCCAGATCTTGCAGATTCGAGTAAGGAACCAACGTGGTCTTACAATGTCAGGCATCTAAGATGTGGGGATGGACTCTACTCCTTTAGCGGGAAGAAACGAGACGGTTCGCAAAGTACCTCAGAGCATTCCCCATTATAAAGACGGTAGAACACACACATAGAGCTAATATCTCTCCGTAGGCTAATGGGCTCCACACCTATAAGGCATTAAATCGCAAAGATCTGAGAGACCCTGCCACTGCACCCGTCACCCTGAGACATAAGTTCACAAGTCCCATGTGCATGTAATTTTACCAATGCCCTAGACTAGTCATCTAAAATGAAAAAACCTTTGTGTTCACGGACAACTATTAATGTACTGTGACCATTGACTTACAATTATATGGACGTCGGGTCTGCGCTAAAAAGTGTCCGAACTTATAGGGCGTTAAAATCGTATACAGAGCGTCATTCACGCTTTAGTCTTCGTTTGTTCGACTGACAGCGATGCAAGCAAAATTAGACAGTACTGCGATGACATTACAATTTAAATTCAACGTTTTAGCTTTTTTAATATTCGTTTACATGTCACTACGTTTAAATAGGTTGACTTGGGACATTTTTTTCGTGGTTTTTGTATTAGACCCGTCGTCCATTTATTTGGAAGTCAATGACTGTGACGCAAGTTCTGATATGAATTGGCAACACGTTATTGAAAACATAACTGTTAACTCATCTTAGCTAAATAATATGGATCAAATTCTTAGAAGAAATGGAGACTAGCCTTGATACATGAGAATGTAGAGTAAAGGCCGCGTGCATGACTGTCTCGGCATACACTTTTGGATAATTGAAATGTCTCGCTTGTAAAATGTAGGCGTGAGATACACCACGTCAGAAACAGGAATAGCTGCTTTTATAATTTTGCTTGGCAACGACACGTTTCGATGTTTTCTACCGTGACAATTTAATTAATGACTACAGTAACGTCCACGACTTATTTAATTTAAAAGCGTATCCTTACAATTCGATAAATTTTACTTGCTCGTTAAAATGTGACCATAAAAAAAATCATAATTCAAAGTGGAAAATTATGCCAGCAACCATTGTTTTTTTTTTCGGTCAGTACCTCTTCGTTCTAAAATGAGGAATGAAATTGAATTATAAATACCAAATCATTACGTTATGTTTATTGAATGAATGAATGAATGAAATATTCTCTATTGCACATTAAAATTACAATGAGAACACATAACAGTAATGTAAGTATCACAAAGCAAGCTAATCTACAACAGGCGGTGTTATTGCTAAGTAGCACTTCAGGATAGATATTTATGAGTTGGAACGGGGGGGTGCAACCAAACAATATCTTGTAATGAGACTGTTTAAATTAATAAATAATAAATTTAAATAAATACACTACTCATCTATAAATACTAATATGTAATAATAACATCACTTATATACTTTTGTACGACAATAAAATAAATAATAATAAATGAACAAAGAAAGATTACATAGGGCGCACTATAAGTTTCCGGAACTGGCCACTTACATAAACAACATTTAAAAAGTAATTACAATATTTAAAAATTGAACTCTTAGGCTGTAGAATACAGTTTGTTTCATCTGACTGTCACTTGTTTTTACATTGTGGCGCCATTTTAGAAATTGGTTGTCTACATCACCATGGAAATAACATGGATTTAACTCGTGAAAATTTTCGTAGTATTATTTTCTACGACTTTAAGTGTAAATAACAGCTCAGCGGAGCTGGTACACGACAATTTGTTTGCCGGAAGTTATTGACAAACTCCGTAAAAATAACTTTAAACACCGTATCATCTTGCACCAAGATAATGCCAGTTCTCACACGGCCAGACTGACAAATGAATTTTTGAAGGTGAACAACGTTGACCTTCTGAGCCATCCCGCGTACAGTCCCGACCTGGCACCTTGTGACTTTTATTTATTTCCAAAAATTAAGAACCAATTACGCGATCAACGATTTTCATCACCTGAAGAGTTGTCGAGGAGTATGAAAAATATGTTTCAGAGATTGTCACGGAGGAGTGGCATAAATGTTTCCAAAATTGGTTCATTCGTATGAAAAATTGCATTAACG
>NW_020654845.1:0-7054 GCF_003589595.1 Hyposmocoma kahamanoa | reverse complement strand
TAGTGGCGAACTAGGGGATATTTCAATAAAACTTAGCAAATAGACCTAATTCCACGTACTTTTGAGGTCGGTTTTTTTAGTACTCTGTACTGAGATTATAATTTCTAGTAATTAATAGACAAATATGAGTTTAACTGTGTTCCGGTTTTGAAGGGTAAGGGTGCTGGTGAAATTTTAGTAGCACTAGAGTTCCTTGTGAAAGTAGTACTGCCACCTTACCTATTTCTGCCGCCAAGCAGCAATGTCAGCATTACTGTGTTCCGGTTTTGAAGGGTAAGGGTGCTGGTCAAATTACAGGCACATGAGATTTGTCAACTTATGTCTCAGGGTGACGGGCGCATCTCAGATCTTTGCGATTTAAAGCTCTGAGTGGCACTGTAACTGTTATAGACAGGCGTATAGCTTACCATCAGGCGCACGACTTGTTCGTCCCGTCACTTGATGTTATAAAAAAACCTAACTCATCTACTCTTGGATGATGTACTTCATATGGAAAGCCATATACACCAACCTATGGAACACTACGTATAATCCGGTCTGTAAGCACGCACCTTAACATAAAAGCTTTGGAATAATTTCTCGTGGTCTGGTTACATAAAACCGTCCCTACAGAGCATACAGTTTTACAGTCCAGCGGTTGGAACAAATGTATTCTATCCTTTTTTTCTGTCTAGAGTATATTCTATTTTACGAGCATTGATAACCTAGTTAGGCGGCGGTAGCTTAGTTGTTACTTATTTGGGTGGTCGACGGTTCATAGCCCATTAGCGATAGGTACTCAAGATTTGGCAAAATACGTGATGTCCGCGTGGTAACAAATTCAAATAAACTTTATTTCATCATCAAACTTCAGAGTTATACTCTTGTCGGTGGAACATGATTGTCGTAGTTACAAACTTAAAAAAAAAAAACAAATTGTGGACTATTAAGGCCCATTTAGATGGAGAGAGTTTATCGCACGCTTCGTGACGAAAAATCGTACGCGATTATGGTAAGCAATAATAGCCATAAGATTATCGTATCATAATGTTTACATTCAGGCAAGAAATAAAATCTCGCCTACGATTATGTTATACGAGATTCACAAGCAACTTAATCGCCTCCTCGACTGTTTACACAGAGAAATATGTTGTAAGGAGTTTCTTGCTTACGAGTTTTCGACTTGTCTAAACACGATCTCGTATGACATTTTATCAAGTTCATACGATTATCGTACAAATCGGTTCGAACCGTTTTGATTGCGAGAATTGCCATTCGAGTTCAGTGATTACTGCGGTATGGACTATGAATATATCAAAATGACGCAAAACTCATTGAAATTTGGAACTGCTGATAATATTAAGTTCATTGCACTGTATAAGAAATACACATTTTTTAATTTTTTTTTTTCAAATTTTATAACATTTCTTAACCCAAAATTTTTTTCGCTCTTTCTTGTCTTAGAAAAGCAGTGATAATCAAAACACCCTCGCGCACTGCACTCGACAAAACGGCTGGCACAGAAACTCGAAATACGATTTTTGCTTTTGAGTTCTGTTTACACGGAGACGTTTAATATTCACAGGCGAGGCGATTATCGCTCATGTGGAAGGGCAATGATCGCGAATGCTTAGACGAGGAAAGCTTTTTTATATTCTTTCGATAATCGTATCTTCGAGACGAGAAACTCTCTCCATCTAAATGGGCCTTGAGGCTGTGATGTGCGAGGTAGCGTGGCGGTGGTGCGCGGATGTGTAGCGGCGCTGTGAAACGGTGCGATGTTTTCCACCAAAGCTGTGCGAGGTAGATAGGCGGTGAGAGAATGTGCAGCGGCGCGTTGCGAAGATGCGTTACGGACTCTTCTCAGCTACGCGCGGGCGGGGTAGGGTGTAGTGGGGTGAGTGGTGGTCGTCAGTGTCAGTTAGTATCATACTTTCAATAGCTCTAGTTTCCTACACCGATTTGCACACATTCCTCCCTCGCATTCCTCGCACACATTCGTCGCTCACATCTCTCGCTATTCTGCATGTACAAATTGCTAAACCTTTTCCACCGGAGCTGCGCTAAGCGAACCTAGGAAAATGAAGTAATCTTATTGGTGGATTTTTTCCTCGCACACCGCCTCGTTACGTCGCACATCTCTGGTGGGAAGGCAGCCTTAATATAATTTAAACTTTACCCTGTTGGCATGTCGTTGAAGGTTCAATACCATCAAGTACCTGATATTGCAAGTTACGACGGTCTAATTTTATATTAAAAATTTCAATGAATGTGCTGCCATCTAGCGGTTAATAGCTGAACGACGACGAAATTGACATTTTACTTAGTTCTCCAAAAAAAGCGGTCGTATTGCAGCGGTATAAGCAACTTCTTGTACCAAAAAAAAAAACATTAAATTATTAAACAGAAAATTGAAAATTGTTAAAGTTAAATAAAATAATACTTAATGATGATACGAAACATTACTATAGAAGTGCGACTATTATTTTGGCACTCCAAAATAGTGAAATAAGTCCGTTATTCATTTTCAAGACTTTCGAGGTTTTGCTCAAGATAATTGTACACGACAGAAGGAATAAAGCGAAACTAGCTGACAGAGCTCACGTGCTACACAGACTAAGCACTTCTACTGTATTTATTGTTCTGTGGTTTCAAGGGATCGATGTTATCGAGTATATCTTTTGCCTAATAAGGGGATATCTCAGTGACCCTCTTCTGTTGGCTTGGATCCCTTTTTTATCCCACCAATACCACGGTACGTTCTACACCAACGTCGACACTCTCTGTTCGGTCTACATCTAATCTGCACGTTGGTACTAAGGCGGACACCATTCTACGAGGCTCTAGCCTTGACAGAAACTTTAAATTGTATTAATGATACTGGCGTGTTCACGAACTCTCAAACGAAATTTCTAACATCGGCTCTATGATCGGAAGCAGCTTGCTTTTGGCCAGTGATTGACTCAACCCTATTTTGACTATGGCTTACATGTTTAGTTTTTATTACTGTAAGTGTCCCTATCTACTGACCCGAGAGATGGGGTTTTCCGGAGAAACTACGGGCTCGACGGCAAGACCAGGGTACAGCGGGCGTCCGGGCCAAGCCCACCAGTGATACGCCTTTGCCCTCTTTGACTCGCTGGGGTTTGTGGTTAGCTGCAGAGACGGCCATGTTTGTCTGCCCCGGTTGGGTGTAGCCGTGGCGTCTGTCTCGTGAGCAGCTTAGGCGTCTTAGTAGCGGTCAAGTTGAGGGCCTGAAGCGAGCAGACGCGCCGCCACGTGAGTTAGGCGACGTGAGTTGCCCTTTAAGTTGAAAGCTATGTCCGGACATTGTCGCAGCCCGAAGAGCTAGTAGAGGATAAGCTAGATATCCTCCGATTCCTCCAGCCGCTTAGGTTTTTGGGTACTGGAGAGACATCGTTTTTTGGCGTCGGGAAGTGAGCGTGTCTTACAGCTCTGCCACCAATGAGGAGATTTGGTAGTGGACTCAGAGTCTATGGTTTAGTGGTGGCAACCGCTAGTTGTGCAATGCCCAACGGGATGTGAGCGTGCTCCTTTACCTACAGCTCCTTTACCTATCTGGAGAATAGGGAGGGTACTGTACGTGCACCCGGGGCAGCTCACCCAACGCACTAGCCTCTCGAAGTACCTGATGAAATCAAGTGACAGAGGTCTGTGACAACCCAGTACACTGGCTGATCTGGGGTCAGAATCTGAACTTGTAAGGTTCCTGTGCGCGCGCAGGTCAGGTGCCCTTCCCGCATTACCAAGAGGTTGATAGGGAGGAACACTATAAACAAAACTTATGTAGAATGATATGGGACTGTTAGTGTAAGTTATATAAGATGAATAAGTGTTGTCAGTAGTCATATGTCAGTCAACCGTGACGATGGGACAGTAAAGGTCTCGAAACGTCGGTTTGTTTGAAAAAACTAATATACGCGATTTTAATTCGGGAAAAATGAAACTACATTTCCTACATGCAACAGTCGCGAAAACCTAAGAACTCGATATGAATAAATGTTATACAAAATACTACATTGTATTACAAGGGCACTAGTAAGTAATTACGCACAGTCAGATAAGTGTTAATTTAATTTCAAGCTAATCATTAAGTTTTAATAACCCGAACGTTTGTAATTGCTGTTCTGCCCGTGTGGCACACAATGTTGTCATCATACTTGCGAGGGAGTTGAAAAAATAAAAGAAAAATTAAAATTAGCCTTTAAAAGCTTTCTAGTTTATATAAATTTGTCGAGTTTTGAACAAAACTCGAGTTGGGTTTACGACTCGAGTTCTTTTTAGACTCGAATCTATGCTTTGATGACCAGCGCTCCGGACTCGAGTTTCAGTAGCTCTGAATCGAAATTTCTGATATCGGCTGGTTACCACTTGGAGACGATCACCGCCCGAAGCATGTGATTGAAGTATCGCAACTTGCTTTTGCCCGGTGATTGACTCAACCCTTATTGACGATGGGTTACATGTTAAGTTTTTGTTACTGTTAGTGTAAGTTGTACAATATGATTAAATGAGTAAATAAATTATAAGAAGAAGAAGGCAAAAGCAAAGTTGAAACTACGGAAATAAAAACAATGGAAGGGCCTTATGCTTCGATTACTATCGGAACCGAAGAAAGAGCGCACAAATGATAAACACTATGAAATCTTCATTGACTTACAAATAAATGGACGACGGGTTTAATACAAAAACCACGAAAAAAATGTCCCAAGTCAACCTATTTAAACGTAGTGACATGTAAAGGAATATGAAAAAGCTAAAACGTTGAATTTAAATTGTAATGTCATCGCAGTACTGTCTAATTTTGCTTGCTTCGCTGTCAGTCGAACAAACGAAGACTAAAGCGTGAATGACGCTCTGTATACGATTTTAACGCCCTATAAGTTCGGACACTTTTTAGCGCGGACCCGACGTCCATATAATTGTAAGTCAATGGAAATCTTGATAAGATTGGTCATAGTTTCTAATATAGAAACAAATTCTGGATTGTTAATATAATTTAAACTTTACCCAGTCGCCATATCGTCGAAAGTTTAGTACCCTCATTGCAAGTTACGACGTTTTGATTTTATATTGAAATTTTATTCAACGTGCTGCCATCTTGCGGCCAGTAGCTGGATTACGACGAACGATTAACATCTGAATGAATAGAAAGTAGTATCTTCTCGACAACAAATGTCTTCTTTAACGCACACTTGCACAATGAACTTTATTTTGATCAATAAAGTTTAAAATTAACAAAACACTCATGAAGCATTTTTGCTTTTTTTTTACTTTTGTTCGCGGTTAGCGTGGAAAATTCGAGATGTTTGTTACTTAGTTCACCAAAAGACAAAAGTCGACCATATTGCTCTGGGATAATGTTTACTTCCTTACCTACCTTAGTTGTTATAGTACAAAAAATCAATTCGGTAAACAGAAAATTTAAAGTTTCTTAAAATAAGACTTACTGATGATATGAAATACCACTACAGGTAATATTTTTCGTACGGTTATCATTTTTGTTACTCCAAAACAGCACAACTCTAGCATTTTTCTAGGATTTTAGAGAATTTGCACGAAAGAATGACACAACCATACCATAGAAAGCGAAAATGGCAGACTGAGCTCACGTAGGTCTAACGAGACCTGTAGTTGGTACACGGCACACGCTATTTAAGATAGATAGATCGATAGATAGATAGATAACACGTTTATTCACCACAAATACAAACAGAAACAAAACATTTACAATCACTTCACAGAGTATAACATAAAAGCACGTAGAACATTCATTATTAATTTTATACACATTTATATAAAACACGTATTGCGAGAAAAACAAATACTGTGAGAAAAACAAACAAATACTATAAGAACTGATAAAATTTCAATGTACGTATGACTACATTTTTTGTTTGTGCTGAAATGGCCCTGACTCAGCATAAGTACTGTAGACCGAGAGAAGTCAAACAGTGCTGGTTTTCTGCCAGTGCCATGTGGTGAGCGATCGCAGCCCAGTAAGCCATGCCACCAAAGTGCATCACACGCAAATATATATACCTAACTCTAAATACTATACATGTATATATCAAGCAAAAGTGTTAGTTGTAAAGCAAATAATGTAAATAGTGTAAGTAATGAAGGTAAGCAATATAAATAATAATGTAAGTTTTTTTTTTTTTTTTAATTGTGTCTCGGCAAAATGACTGCACCGCGGCTGATGGAAAGTGCGAATACAGTCCAGAGATGAGAGTAACGGATGGAAAACACAAATATCTTCACTCCGTCACTATCATTTTGCCGGTCTGGCCAAATGCTTCTTCACACTACGTTTGAAGGACCCGATGTTATAGAGGGGAGGGAATACATGCGCCGGGAGTTGGTTCCACAATTTGATGGTTCGGCATAAAAACGAATTGCCAAACTTTTTAGTGCGGGACGGTATTGAACTGACCGTCCATCTGTGGCAACGCAGTCCGGCACGGGTGGTCCGCTGATGGAAAGGAGAGGAAGGGATAAGGTTGAATAACTCTTCAGAGCACTCACCGTGGTACAGGCGATAGAATACGCTAAGAGACGCTATATCTCTGCGAAGCTGTAACGACTCCGCATGCTCAGTTACATGAGGATCGTTGACAACACGGAAGGCGTAGCGCTGCAGTCCATCTAGGGCATCGACCAAGTACTTGGCAGAGCCGTCCCAAAGGTGCGAACAGTACTCCATGCTGCTTCGGACCTGAGCTTTATACAACAGGTATCGCAGCTCTGGAGTAAAAAATCGGTGCACCTTGTTCAGGATGCCAAGCTTGCGCGACGCGGTACAGATGACGCTCTCGATATAATCTTTGTTGCTCATGTCCTTCCGGATGCTCATCCCCAGCAGGCTGAGTTTGTCCTGCAGCGTCAGCGTTGTACCCTGAAGATGGGGAAGTGGAAGGAATGGGGATTTTTTGGAGCTGAACGCGCATACCTGGGTTTTCTTGGCGTTGAACTCAACCAAGTTTCGGGAGCCCCACGACGATATATGTTCCAAAACATGGTTGAGCTCATCGACAAGTTTTTCCCGGTTTCT
>NW_020654844.1:11815-12173 GCF_003589595.1 Hyposmocoma kahamanoa | reverse complement strand
CCCCCCTTCCCCGTTCCTGCTCAGAAGCACGCGTGCTGGCCTTCGTAGTCACCGTTTCACTACCTGCCGCATTCCATCGCGTACTAAAAGGTTCGGTGGCTCCTTTCTCTGCCGCACTGTTGACAAATGGAACTCCCTTCCGGCACATGTCTTCCCTCCCTCTTATGATATGGGGTCCTTCAAACGAGGCGTGAAGAGGCATATTGTAGGCAGGCAGGGTGGAGGCGGCTAGTGCAGTGAGGATTCCATCGCTGCACTAGGTTCCTTCGCGTTTGGATACCACTTTCCACTTAACATCAGGTGGAGTGGAGTCATTTGCCTGTCAGGTATAAAAAAAAAAAAAAAAAAAAAAAAATAT
>NW_020654844.1:0-11715 GCF_003589595.1 Hyposmocoma kahamanoa | reverse complement strand
CAGGTATAAAAAAAAAAAAAAAAAAAAAAAAAAAATATGTTGTGTATATATGTTTAATGTAGTATTGTGTAAATATACATACCTGTATTATTTTTTAATATATTATGTATGATTTGGTTTGATAAGTCCGTGACTTTAAAAGAAAAAACTTTTTTTTAAATTATGGTTTATTTTTCTACGAAATGTTTTTTTAACTCTATATACTCTGATCAGTGATACCCTAACTCCATCAAAATTATATTTTTTTGTCACACTCTTCGTCATTTCATTATTCAGATCAGATAAAAAAGTGAAATGGGGTCAAATCTAGTGAATATGAAGGGCGTAGCTGTATTCGTATCACAAGCTTTGATGTTCTGATTGCGGATGAGATCCGGAATACTCGAAATTCCGTTTTATATTATTCAAAAAATATTTCGACCTCACCTGACTTTTTTATTCCCAATTTTATTTTATTTACGCGCTAATTTAAAATAAGTAACGTTCTTTGCTTATTATGGAGTTCTAAATTACGAAATAAGAATAAATTTCGAAAAAAGTTTTTATTTAACCTCATATATTAATATCCATTAACTATTTATCTTATTTGAATGCTCTTTATTTCTCTCCTTCGTTCTCGTATTGTTTTTCTTTTAAACGAAACGGCATTATCTAACTTTGTTTATTCTTTATTTTTGTTGTGCGTGTATTGTCAGTAATTATTTTAGTGGATGATTGTAATTAGAATATCCAAAAACTGCTAAACATATATTAAGATTAAAATTGTATTATTCTGTTGTTATCCGAAATAAAATCAATTATATTTTGTAGTTCTATCTGTATATGTGAAACATATTTACGTGAAATTCGTTGTATGATTTATCGGGTCACTGTAATGAAAATTTATTATTTTTTTTGGAAATGAATCTACTTTTTTTCTTTTTTTCCCCATCTGACTGGCCACGGGCTCGTTGGTTTGTTTGAAAAAATAACACGGGAACTAAATCCGAAATAAAATAGTTTCGTTACCTATATGTAGATATCTGAAGTAGACCTTGATTAATTAATTTTAATTTTCAGCTAATTTATATAAACTCAACAATGGTGATAACATCCGGAAATAGAAACAAAAACAGAAGTACAGGTAAGACTTTTGTATAAAACTAATCTCTCCTTTTATTGAATTTAAAAATTTAAGTTCATGTCTTGGCTATAAAATTTTGTACCATGTTAAAGATTTTTCGACACCAATTTTACTACAGAATTTATTTAAAAGATCTGTTTCTTTATTTCTTCATGACATGAATGGAATATGTTCATTTGGCAGAATATAATGGTATTAGCCGTGATAGTTTAATGGTTTGACCTACCGCCTCTCAAGTAGAAGCCGTGGGTTCGAATCCGAACTCGCACCTCTGAATTTTTCGGGATTAATGTGCGAAAGCTTTTCGGTGAAGGCTCGCAACCCTCTGAAAACGTTGAGCCAGCGTGGCGGACTATGACCTAAACCCTCGCCTGAGAGGAAACCCGTGCCCAGCAGTGGGATACATAAATGGGTTCATCATGATTTGCCAGAATATAGTAATTATACAGATATCAAATGCAAGAAGGTATTTATTGTATTAAAATAGAAATTGCTAATTTTGATTTGTAAGTGACTTAGTGCACGTGATGTTAGATTCTAAAGATGTTGCTAGAGTTCATCGTCACATCAACATCTTATGATAGTTTTTAAGATCAGTAGGGCTAGCACGATAAGGCGCGACTGGCGCGAGAATGACACAAAGCGCGAGATACTGTTATTCTCGCATAGAGATCTCCCCCTTTATGTCGCTCACGCGGGAGTCGCACTTCTTTGTGCTAGCCCTACAGCAAATTCTGCTAACAATACATTTGTTTTCGGCAGAAAATTAACACTTTTTTCGTGAACAAATCAATAATTACCAAAAGGTATAAAACAAAATGGCGCTATCTAAAAATAAATAGAATAATGACGTACGTGAAGCTAGCTACCGCATACTTTCGTACAAAATTTTATTTAATGTAATGGAATAATTAACAAAACTAGTATGATTTTGATTTTGACTAGAAGTAGAAAATTTTCAAAAAACTACAAAAAAAATAACTTCTGTTTATTCTAAATGGGTCGTTACGATGGCCTCTACATGAGAAAAGTTTTTGAACCACTTTAAACGGGTCACCTTTAATGTGAATTTCGTAAGATGCATTCTAAATTGTAAAACGTCATAGATTAGCCCAATTTGAGATTTAAAATATTCTCAATAAGAGTTACAAGTAATTCATTTACAAGAACACAGGAAAAACATTACAAATATTTTTAGAAACTGCAAAATATGAAGTTTTACTGTTGTCATACGATTTAAACATCAGACAGCATTACTAGTATTTATGTGGACTGTGGACAGCATATACTTTGAAGTATAAGCTGTCCATTCATTTGTTCATTCATCTGGTGTACCGTGTAATAAAAAAATACCACTATGTTGTCTGACAAAGAATTCATGATTAAAATAAATTTGTTATCTATATCCGCGTACCGGAGATGCAGCGTGCAGCAGCGATACAAGAGGCCTATGTTCAGCAGTGGACGCGTTCCGGATGAAATGATGATGATGATTGGATTAAAATTGCTCGTTTGAAGGAAACGCAACCTTTCACCTTTTCTTGTCCGATGTTGAAGTGCTGAAAAAAATACAAGCGATTACGAAACCTAATTTAGTGCCGTTTCTGTATTCTAGTGAAACTGTTGTGCTGTTCTTCAACTGGGCTGATTTGTTTATCGTTGCTACTGGTGCTTTTCCTCACCGACCCGATCGTCCACATACTGCGATGGGTAAGTCCATGTTAAATTTGATATTTTTTACTGTTTTATGATATCATTAGACAAACACGTGACATGTTTTGAAATTGTGCTTTATTGTTTTCCTCATTAGGCCCAATGGAGTCACCACACTTATTACTTAGAATTGCATCATTTTTCGGCTCAAGCCGATAGTAGTCGTTGTAGAGTTCTCTGTGAAAGAGTTCGTCCAGGGAAGTACTGCCACCTTACCTATTTCTGCCGCTTTCAAGTGTAAAGGTGCTGAGGAAATTACAGGTACATGGGACTTGTTAACTTATGTCGAAGGTCGACGGGCGAACTTTGCGATTCGAATCTCAGAGCAGCATTGCAGCTATATGGACAGGCATGTTGTGCGGAGCGATGTCACACAAGGCGTTGCGACGCCTAAGGCCACAAATTCGCAACGGGTGGTGCTTTCAGTGGGGCGATCAATGTTACGCTCTCTGGATTTGCACTCCCCGTTAAATTCACCACCATTTTTTTAAACACTTCGAGCCCCGCCTGGTGGTAAGCGACATGCCTATCCATAACAGTTGCAATGCCACTCAGAACTTTAAATCTGATGAGATCTGAGAGGCACGTACAAGCAGTACATTCCTGGACGAGCTCTTTCACAAGTAGCTCTACTACTTATAAACGGTTCCGAATTTGCGGCGTAAGAGGTGAAGCAGCGTTGTATTACATATAAATATAAAAAAAATATTACGCATTACTGTGTGTAGTAAATACGTAGGTTGACTAAACTTGGCTATAAGAAAAAACACAAAGTTTCGTTTTAAATTATATTCATCGACGGAAAAATGAGTTCCATTCGATTGGTATATAGAGAGACATAATTCAATGGATTTTTTTCTTTCGTGGTCCGTAATGAATATATTAGGAGACTATGAGCTTATTTTACAGTAAGATAGTATAATTTGTTTCTGAAAGGCTTAAATATTATGCAATGAATTTCTCCGCGTCTACATAACACGCTTCAAAGCCTACGTAAACACAATACCATTTCGCCTTGAGTTGACTGCTACTTTGTTATATGAATTTTCAAAACGTTATGATATGTCAAAATATTACCACATTATTGCAGAGGCTGGAAAGTAAGGGATTGCTGGAAGAGACTTGTATTAATTAATACGAGTCGAGCAATCCCCGTTCCCGCCGAGACACGTGTAGAATTTTTCTCAAACAATACGAGGAAATTATAAAAGAGTAAAGAGAGAAAGATGTATAATAGAAAAAGTAAAAAAAATATTAATTAATATTTAAAGTAATAGTTGACATGTTAGGACAAATTTTAAAAGAAAATATTGTTTTTCCAAGCACATTAATAGTAGTCTGTTGACCTTCTGATGACGTGTTTGAATGCGTATCTATTATCGATTTTCGTTATCGTTCTTCTCATTATTACAAAAAAGATGAAAAACCAAAAGAATATCAAAACACTTTAGTTTAAATATTACCGCCATTTTCTTTTTTTTTAAGTAAGCGGTACAGGTAGGCATTTTTAATTCTCGCAACTATGAACACTGGGCAGTTGGCTGTATGAAATTTTCTTTTGGCTGTTTACATAGCTCATTATTAGTAGGTAGATTTAAAAGTTTAGAGAAGTTGACAGTAATGGATTTTCATACTTACGTTGCAGGCCTCGGCCGGGAAGAAGTCGCATGGTCCATAAATGACATGGTCCATAAACTTTCCGTATTCGTTTTTTTGAAAGTAAAGCAAGCATTTCTGAACATGTTTGAGAAAAGTCTATTTTCTTATCTAATGCAAGACCAAGAGCAGACTAACCTCAATCTTGGTCTCGTGTCAGGACACCTGGTCTTTTTCTTAGTCATAGACTCGGTCTTGCTTTTTAACCGATTTCAAAAAAGGAGGAGGTTCTCAATTCCACTGTATGTTTTTTTTTGTGTTACTCGATGACTCTCCAACGCGATAACTCAAATTTGCGAAACGATTTTGATTTTTTTTTGTTGGCAAGAGGGTACCTCAGTATAGGCACCATTTAAATTTGAAAAAATTCCATCTCTAAGGGTGGTTGGTAAATTAGGGGACAAATCCGGATTCGCGCACTATCTTGTAACCGATTTCAAAAAACTTGGCAAATAGATGTCATTTTATAGAAGGTTTTTTTAGTAGTCTGTACTGAGATTATTACGTTAGGTCAATGCGTATTGTATTTTTTTATTATAAATTATCATATATTTCTTATAAAAAAAAGTGATAATGAGGGTTGGTTCAGATTGTAGAACTACGCGACAGAATAAGTACATGTTGATATAAGGAAAATTAAGGCCAACTAATTGACGAAATAACATCACACATTACTGTGTTTAACAACACAAATATTTACGTACATATTGGTTGGTTTTAATTTTAGTCACATGCCTAAAACTTAGCGTGTATACGCCAAACTTTTAATAAATAGTAGTCATTAACACAATATGTTGTGCGTAATGTTGTGATGACGTTGCTCCGTTCACGCGCTATGAAAAATGCAAGAACAACAACGTCTCCAATAATATTACTATTTAATTAATGCATTAGCTGCTTTACGAGTTGATGTATGTATATTACTGCACTTGTATATTGTTAGTTTTCAAAATGTTTATTAAGTTTAGTGTAAACTATTTAGTGTTTCTGGAAGCGAATTCCACAAGTCCATTACGCGAAGTGGCAAGAGGTGTTTTCTGGGGTTGCTAGTACTTAAAGGCTTGATTAGCTTCTGAGAAGTGACCTCTCAATTGGCAGTTGTGGTTCATTAAGTAATATCCTACGTGTTACGCACATTGTAGAACCCATTGAATAGTTTGTTAATAATAATAATAATAAACTTTTAGGCCATGGGAGAGGCGAGAGTGTAAAATAAATGTAATAATAATAAATTGTTTATTTCTTCCACATTGACAGTTGAATCTCACAACATATCAAAGAATGTAACCATTTGAATGTGGAACACTGGTGCTTAAAGTATGTAAAACTCTGTCTTTGGAGACACTAGGTCTTCCTTTGCGAAAAAAAGAAAATAAAAATGATACAATGAAAAAGATAAAAACTCTGCGGTGAAGTTATTACTGCTACATAATTTAAAACTTTTTAAAGTCAAATAATAACTTATTTCATAGGTAAAATAAATTTACACTTGAAAACTTATTTTTTTAAGCTACTGCTCGTTCACTGTACTGATATCCCTGAGAAGAACTCTACTCTACGGACACCTCTTTTTTCAAATAAACTTAAATAGAGTCACGACGTATTTCCTTATATTTTTATCTAACACGTAGAATTCAATTTTGTAATATGACTATTCCATTAAAATATTTTTAATATAGTGACTGACACTGTTTTTTGTGTGTATACAGTGGTTTTGCTTTTTAATGGGACGGTATGAGGAAATCTGATACCATAGAAGATATAATGAAACTATTTTGGTTCTTACCATTAAGTCTTATTTTGGCATAGTCAATTTTTTGATCAAGAGTGTTCATAAAAGAAATAAAATTTATCAATTTGTGCCGATCGAAGGGGTCATTTCATTGTTTGGTACGAAAAAATCGGGACCGATAAAGGTAGTCAAATTCCACACAATATTTTTTATACAAAATGAAAGAAGTAACCGATCCGTCGGCAGACCACTTCGCCTTGCCGAAGGCGATGCACCCACTTGCTTCGGTCGATTTCGACAGCAACTACCGTTAGGTACTTAGCTCGTGCGTGACGGACACATACTGATGTACACAGATGACGAGTCCGGAGCCGTTACTGCACCAAACGTAGACCATTCTGGAACAGAGGATGAATGAGGTGACTGGTGACCTGAATCGTTGGTTCAGAATAAACGGTCTGATTCTGGAGCCAAACCCAACCCAAAACCAACGAAACGCGTGAATTTGAGCCAGTTAAGTCGTGGCTACGAACAAATGAGTGTGACACTTGGAGACGCTGCTGAGGTGGACCAAGTGTACACTGCTCTAATTTTTAAGTCAACATTGGCATTACCTGGAAGAGTCACTTTGGCCGTGCACCATGGCTAACGTGACCATTATTTTTTTCCTCAGAGCGGGACGCCAGTAAATTTATTATTGTTTTCAAAATAAAATAGGTACATATTTATGACAGTTACGAAATTTTTAATGAATGAAAAAATGTTAAAAATAATTAAAACTGTTTAATGACAAATAAAAAAGTAGGATAAGCTTTATATATTTTTAGGGATGAGTAAATTTGCTTTAATACATGAGGCTTAGATACGGCAGCCGCCGCCCAACGTACATCACCGCCAAAAACAATGCACGCGCAGTACGAACGCACAACTAAAAGAACCGGGCGACGAGGCTTACTAAATTTATTTTCATGTGTGTCCTATTATGTCAAAGCGGGACATTTTTACTGGACTGACAGGACTGTCCCGCACAAAGCGGGACGTATGGTCACTTTAACTATGGCGCATATTAACTGTTTTGACGTACAGCATGCTCCGGAACGTCTATTTCATCATTTGCATCTGTGTACACGTTGCTACAGTACGGTCTTGAGTTCTGGGGCAACCTGCGCACTCGGAGTGCAAAAAAAAGCTGTGCGAGAGGGTCACAAGGTGCATCAGCGGTGCTTTCTTTCCGGATCATGAACTCAAATCAATAAACACAATTCTACATCTGCGTACTATATATTGTTAAAACATATACTGTGAACTTATTCAGAGAACGCCTAAAAAGTAAGACGTCAATCATTGACTTACAAATAAATGGACGACGGGTCTAATACAAAAACCACGAAAAAAATGTCCCAAGTCAACCTATTTAAACGTAGTGACATGTAAAGGAATATGAAAAAACTAAAACGTTGAATTTAAATTGTAATGTCATCGCAGTACTGTCTAATTTTGCTTGCTTCGCTGTCAGTCGAACAAACGAAGACTAAAGCGTGAATGACGCTCTGTATACGATTTTAACGCCCTATAAGTTCGGACACTTTTTAGCGCGGACCCGACGTCCAGTAAGTCAATGACGTCAATCTATTAATTTATTGTGAAAAGAAGATTAAACAAACCTTGCGGTCTTTGGTTCATAAGCAACACAAGAACGTGTTGAACGAGAACGCTGCAGCTTACCATCAGGTGCACGACTTGTTCGTCCCGTCACTTGATATTATGTAAAATAAACAAATATAAAATAAAATATAACATGATAAAATAATGCTAATTCACATCTTGCGCGACTAAGATGTGCGTGGGATATCGGAAGCATTGACGTATCACCGATACCGATAGACTTTACTTTTACCTGCGAGACCGTTCGGCGTCCAAACCGGAATCTATTATGTATTCTCACGAGTGAATAATATAATGGACCTTATTTCTAATGGTTAGTGAGTCGAATTGCAGTGATAGAGGCTTTATGCAAATGCACACATCGGCACATTCTGCGGAACGAAAAAAAAATTAAATATGAAATGGTAACGTTTATATTTAAATAAATGATTATTAAATATTAAACAGCAATTAAATTAACATCGACTTATAGACTTATTCAAACTTTATTGAAAAAAAAAACAAATAATTAATGAAAATGTTTCTTTTTATTTTGTAATGAAGCACATAAAGCTGAAAATTTAGATAAAAACTCGTAAATTCTCAGCTCGCTTTCGTCCCGTTAAAATTTCCATGCTACCGCCACTGTTAATTTATTGTAAAAATTTGGTGAACTGGCAACATCAAGAATCGCTTCCTGGGCGAGGCAAGAAGCCGAGATCTCTTAACTCACCGGCAGGTCGGCCGCGCGGTTGGTTTCGAGAGGTATTGTGCTCCCAGCATACCTACCATTATTTGGTCCAATCAACCATATATGTTTTAATTAATATACAGTCCATAAAGCGAAGGAAGGAATCGTTTGCATTCCTCGCATGGTTGGCGGGTTGGGGCTACCTGTAACTAAAATCGCGCCACCAGATAGTCCAAGTACATAAATGGGACTCTGGACAAAGTATCTAGTGACCCCACGTAGCACGTGCATGTCGGCGCGGAACCATCCTGCCATTGTAAGTCGTCGTCGTCAGGAGGCTCAGACATCACGAGATAAATGAAACAGCACTTTAACTTAAACCTTTTATTCCGAAACGGACACTCACGTTAATATTAACAAAAATGAATGCAATTCAGTTACAGAGCCGAGCCGCGGTTATTACAATCGCGTTGTTATAAAAAAAAGCGCGGAAAAACATCAACACAGATATATACATATATATAGGTAACAATATGGTAACAATAATTTTTTTGGCCGACCTCTGATTTGCGGAGCCGATTTTACGTCAATACAATGTCTTTACGTTTTTGTTAACGATTAATTTTAAAATTAAAGCTTGTTAAGAATAACAATATAACAAACTTATTATTTAACAATTTTACCATTAGGATTTTGCGCATTATTTTAGAAATTATAATCGTTTTAATTAAATGAGATCTTATCATTTCACGCTACGATAGACGACAGCGCCCTGTTTGCTTAAACACGCCTTCTTGCAAACAGCTTATCTAAAGGAACATAGATGGCGTTTGTAAGCGCGCCCATATGCACTTAGTGATAAACGACAAGCTTACCGTTCAATAACAGTTGCAGTACCACTCGCCAAGATCTGGCACTGCCGCTACGCCCATCACCCTGAGACGTAAGTTAAGTTCCATGTTCCATTCCCTGGACGAACTTTATCACAGGGAATTGGTAACCTACCATCTTTTCCGAATTCCGAAATAAAGTTTGTACGAATTGTTCCATTGTTCTTTCAGAATATTTTGGAGGTTTATCGCAAAGACACAATTATGTTCGGTTAAGTTAGGTTTAAAAGAAAAAACATTTTCTCAAAATTACTTTCGAGGTTATGAAAATTCGAGCTAACGTTATTTCTGGAAAATGTCATTTCGGACTACAGATAGGTAACCCAAGGAATTCTAATGCTACTTGTAAAGAATCTGCATGGATTGTAGACGATTCTTGTTCGTTGGTTGCTACCTTTACAAACTTGAAATAAATTACAAAATCCGCCTAGGCATATTATTGGCGGATGCATAAAAAATATATATACAAGAATCGACATAATGGAATCCGACCTGTTTTACATACGTCGCTTTAGTGGAAAATTTATCAATTGATATTTGTTTCTGGAATAGAAAAAACGTTTCGTGGTATTCCTTCTTTCCGCTTGTTTCCTTGCGATAACAAATGAAACGAAGCAGCGATTGTAGTGATTAAATTGTACAGAATATGGATACGTAAGGACAGCCACAGAAAAACAATAGAGCCTACCGATTTAGTACGTGAGTTGTGTCGGAGGTGTTTTGCATCGTCCTGCGCCGGCGCCGGTGAGATTCGCGGCGGATTCTGTCTTCGCCCTCTCGCGCGCAGCCTCGGCCCGCCGCACAGTGGTGGGAATTTTGACCTTCCCTTACAAAGGAATTTCAAAAAATGAAGTGCTGTTTTTTTGTGCAAACTATTAAAATATTATTGGAATTGACACAAAACCGAACAATTTCATAGTTTGAAACCTATTTCCGCTCCAATATAACGAAAAGTGGACTGAAATATTTTAAGTGTATGAAAACGAAAATGTCTTTTGTAACATCTCATTATTGTTAAGAGCTGTAGAGCTCTTAACGATAACGAGATATCATCATTACGTATCATCATTGGTATATTATCATATTGGCACTTTGTATGATCGTAATTGCGACACGAATGTGCTACTCGGATTAGACACTGAGCTTGTAGCGATCACTGAAGTTTTGCCTTGTATAAACTCTCTGGAGGTTAATGTAGTGACAATATGATATATTTATTTTTTCCTATTACAATAACACACTAGTGTCTAGTGATGGGAATAATTGCTGATTTTTAAAAACGTTAAAACGTTGTGCTTTTTGTAATCGCTTTAAACTTAAACTTTTTAGTGTGAATATCGAGTTCTTAGGTTTTCGCGATTGTTACACATAGGAATGAAACTATTTTTCCGGATTTAAATCGCGTATATTTGTTTTTTCAAACAAACCGACGTTTCGGGCCCTTTACAGGTCCCATGGTCACGGTTGACTGAGGTGGTACAGTCTTCAACCAGTTATGTCTAATATTAATGCAAACCGCCCTATTTTTTCACTATAGTTACAATAGTTATTAATTAAATACCTTATTTTTAATTTTACAAAGAAAACATTCCATTTTACGCTACATTAATTTTTACAAATTATTTTATTGAATGAATTTTTATTAAGTTTAATTTATTATTAATTATTAATAGAAATTAGAATAAACTAAAACATATTAATTAGTACTGCAGTCTTATGTCTGTTTGGGATTTTTTCATTGGAGAAAATACTGGATCCCAAACTGGTGGTACGGAGAAACCATCTTCCCTGTTGAAATTAGGATGTTTTTTAATTTCAATGGCCTCTCGCAGCATCCTGGGCAGATAACGGACTTCTTTTGCAAGGACCTGGGGTTTGTGAAACTTCATTGAATGTGTAGGTTTATCCATGACATGCTCGCAGACTGCATACACCACCGTCGCGTAAACAAGCAGTACTAATTAATATGTTTTAGTTTATTCTAATTTCTATTAATAATAAATTAAACTTAATAAAAATTCATTCAATAAAATAATTTGTAAAACTTAATGTAGCGTAAATTGGAATGTTTTCTTTGTAGAATTAAAAATAAGGTATTTAATTAATAACTATTGTAACTATAGTGAAAAAATAGGGTGGTTTGCATTAATATTAGACATAACTGGTTGAAGACTGTACCACCTCAGTCAACCGTGACCATGGGACCTGTAAAGGGCCCGAAACGTCGGTTTGTTTGAAAAAACAAATATACGCGATTTAAATCCGG
>NW_020654843.1:5846-17570 GCF_003589595.1 Hyposmocoma kahamanoa | reverse complement strand
CTATTTGTAAATCCAAGATGGCGGGCACGATTTCTCGAATAATGGCAAGTTGAGTATCGTTTTCGAGGTATTTTAGCACAGTTTGCGAGATATTCAACATTATATTTGAAACATTGCTATTTCTAGTAAATTTTATTATAAGCTGCTCGCAATACCTACCTGCCTACCTACTCCTAGATTCTTGCGTCTAGCCTATTCATGCATTGCCTAACGCCTAGATATTATTCAAGTTACACGTCTAAACAAGCACCAAGCAGCTCTAAATAGCATAATTTCATTATTAAAAATTTCTTATTGTGTGCAACTTTGTCTCAGGTTTTTATTCTAAACTGCTCCATTTCTATAGCCATCGATTGAGCCGCATTCCAGAGCACGTGAACGAGAAGGTAAATCGGCGCAAGCGCAACATCTTCGCGTGCGAGGGAGACATCGAACTGTGCAATAGTGCATCGCACATCCGCTTCCGGTCGATTTTTGTGAGCACGAATGGAGTACGTGCAATTTTAGAAATTGTTTTGTTTCTGGTAATTTACAATTTGTCAAGTATTGTGAGTTTGTGTTTTTAAGTGTTGTTCTATGTCTAACATTAGTATATATTGTGTTTTAGGAATTTATTACGATCGCGTTTTTGTATTGCAACTTGTTCCTATTTGCAAAATGAATGATAGCGATACTGAGTCCGAAGGGTTAAATGAGTTAGTCATAAAGCGTCGTTCCATCAAGGGTCAAGTCAAGTGCTTAAATTCTCTTTGGGTCAAGTAACCAAGTTTTGTAATTATTTAAAGACAATTGTTGAGACTGATTGTAGTGAGCCGAAACTGTACAACGAATTAAGTTCGAAACTCACAAAGTTTGAGCGAATGCTCGAACGTTTTGATGAATTACAATCGCCTATCGAGGTGTTCAATCAAAATGAGTTTGAATCAGAATTAAACGAGCGCGAGGAAATCGAGGAATCGATCCATAAAGCCATCGCCGCAGCGAAGTTGGGCCTAGACCTGTCTTCAGGGCCCCCAGATACAATCTATCATCAACAAGCTACGTCCACACCCGAGCCCTCACGGTGTGCGCATGCTTATACAGACCAAGAGGTGAAGTTCCGCCTTCTATCTATTAAAATTCCCAATTTTGATGGCTCCTATCACAGGTGGCTTGAGTTTCATGACACCTTTACGTCATTAATTCATAACAACAATAGAATCAAATCAATTCACAAGTTTCACTACCTAATTTCATACTTGGAAGGTGAAGCTGCTAGTGTTATTTCAAATCTAGAAGTCTCTGCCTCCAATTATAATGAACCATGGGATTTACTCTGCGAGAGGTTCAACAATGCCCGTCAACTGATAAGTAATCACCTTAATTCCTTATTAGGTGTTGATTCAATGTCTCGTGAGTCATACAAGTCACCCCGGTTTCTAGTGGATCACGTAAACAAGCATTTGCGTGCTCTGAATAACCTTGGTGAGGAGACCTAAGCATGGGACACCCTCATCATTCACATAATGTCAAGCAAGTTGGATCCCCACAATAGTTTAAAGTGGGAAGAGCATCGAAATGATCTCCCTAGTACTAGGATGCCTATCTTAGTTGAGTTCCTTTCTTTTCTCAAGAGTCGTGCTGATGTCCTAGAGAGATTGCAGCGATCCAAGCAAGTCAAGTCTAGTTCAATTAACAATACAAGTGTTCAAGCAAGTACAAGTGTTAATAACAAGAATTACAAAACTAGCAAATCATTTGTTATTGCAACAAGTCAAGAACAAACAGATGATTGCTTCATCTGTCATGCAAGACATAGGGTATATGATTGCCCTACTTTCAAGTCCAAGACCCCAGAGGAGAGGACCAAACTGGTAATTTCCAAGCAGCTGTGTCTCAATTGCCTGCGCAGTGTCCACGACGCGCGCTCGTGCAGCGCTAGAGAGTCTTCATAACAGCCTGAGCAAATTTTGGAATTTAGAAGAGATGCCCGTGAAGTACGAGATGCAAAAAGTAGAATGGATTCTGAAAATGCACGTGAAAAACATTTTGTTGCTAATTCCCTCCGCCTGCAAGACGGTACGTTTTCAGTTTCACTTCTAATAGATTCAGCTGATTGCTTGGGTGACTCATACCATACTGCCAGGATGCGGTTCCTTAATTTGGAAAAGCGCTTTGAGAGGCAACCCAACATAAAACAATTGTACACTAATTTTATGCAGGAGTACCTAGATCTGGGGCACATGTCTGAGGCCAAGGCTTCAAAACCTGACACATGCTATTTTACCCCGCATCATCCTGCATTGAAAGACAAGTCCGAGTCCACCAAGTTACGCAGTATTTGATGCCTCCTGCTCCACAACATCAGGGTTTTCAATCAATGATCTTCAAATGGTAGGTTCTAACATTCAAAATTCGCTTTTCAATATTCTAATTAGATTCAGGTACCATACCTTTGTCTTGACCCGTGATATCGAGAAAATGTATCGCCAGGTCCTAGTTAATGAATTAGATCGTGACCTACAGCTAATTCTGTGGCGGAATGATCCTTCTAGTTCACTCAAAACATACAGATTAAACACTGTTACGTATGGCTATGCAAGTGCAAGTTTCCTTATTACCAGATGTATTTGGCAGTTGGGCGAAGAGTTTCACAATACCAATATTAAACAAATTAATTCAAAATTACTTTTACGTTGACGATTTGACAACGGGTTGCGATACAGAGGAGGAATTAATTCTTAAACAAGGTTCAATTACAAATGCTCTAGCTTTAGGATACTTTAGTCTACGGAAATTTAGATCCAACTCCCAGGCCGTTATGGAATCGACAGCCCTCACCATATAAGGTAGTCTAGCTATCAGTCAGTCATGTGACACTCTTGGCTTGAACTGGAATCCAGCCACTGATACGCTACAGTTTTCAATCGCATCTGGAATCACAAATTGTACATCGACTCCCACGAAGCGCAATGTACTTTCAAATCCTTGATCCACTAGGCTTGCTAAGTTTATGTACCATCAAGCCGGAACTACTTATGCAGAAACTTTGGAGTTTTAAGGTGTGGGTGGCTAATAGAGCTAGGTGCGGTAATGAACTCACTGAGAGTTTATCTTGGCGGCACGTCCCTTCTGCACAGAATCCAGCTGATCTCGCTTCTCGTGGTGTGGACCCACATCAAGTTCGAGGCTCTACCTTATGGTGGGAAGGTACTTCATATTTATGTCAGCCAAAATCTGAGTGGCCCCAACTCAGCACTCAAGGAGTCATAGATTTACCAGAAATTAAGGCTCTCGCTATCACTGTAAACTACAACACTGTAAACTGTAGCCTTAAATTGCGCTGATTGTCGACGAACTAGACAATGCGTTTGTGCACCTAACGAGGATTGCTCAACGCGACTCCTTTCCTGATGTGTTGAAAACGCTACAGGAGGGTCACCAGTTAATGCCTAAATCCAACGTCGGCGCCCTCAGTCCTTTCCTAGATAACCGTGGCGTCATTCGAGTAGGTGGCAGGCTCGAGGCCTCCGAGTATACTTACGACAAGAAACATCCAGTACTAATGAGCGCTAAACATCACCTTACAAAATTATTATTCATACAGGAACACTTGCGACAGCTACACGCTGGTCCGCAGCTCCTACGAGCATCCATTAGAGAGAGCGTCAGACCCGTGGGCGGAAAAGACCTACCTCGCCGCACCGTCACCGTTCGTGCTTGTATCAAATGTAGATGCATAGGAGCACGAGCTTTAGAAAATATCATGAGGGACTTGCCTTCTCAACGTCTCACGCCATACTTTCCTTTCGGTACAGTCGCCGTCGATTTTGCTGGTCCTTTCAAGATAGCTGATCGTCGAGGATGAGGCTGCAAGATAATCAAGGCGTATTTATGCCAATTTATATGTTTCAGGATCAAGTGTGTGCATCGAGAAGCCGTGAGAGAATTGCCACGAGATGTGTTAATTCTCACTTTACGTAGATTCATCTCTCGCAGGGGTAAACCCATGGAAGTTTTCTGTGACAATGGCAGGAACTTCGTAGCCACGGCGAAAGTAATAGCCACCTTCATACAAGAGAATTCTGAATCGATTTCTAAATTTGCACGTGATCAAGGTATTAAATTCGTTTTCTCCCCTGATTATGCACCTAATTTTAATGGACAGTTGAGGCACCCCTTGCGCTGACAAAAAGTAATTACAACATTTGAAAATGGAACTCTTTGGCTGTAGAATACTGTCTGTTTTTACATTGTAGCATCATTTTCAAATTCAAATTCAAAATAATCTTTATTTCATAGGTAAGCATTATTACTATTAGGATTTTTTTAATTCACACAGGGCATCTGATAAAGCTTTTTGTACTTTGATAAATGGTTGTTTGTGATAAAGTTTTTTTGTGTTTAGTGTCGCAGGAATAGATGTAATTTTTATTTACAATTTGATTCCCACTACCCTCACAGGATGCGCTCATTTTAGACGATATTGTCAACGGCCTCTGTATATGAAATACCACACTCTGTAGCCGTTCCATCAAGCGACACTACACAGAGAATGCTTTTAAGTCTTATAACACACAAGCAAACAAACACTGCAAAACCACTTAAATACTATATGCTAACATTTATTCTATAATTTGGCAGTTTTGGTTTAGAAAGTTTAGAAAGGTGAAAAAGATAATAAAAAAGTTAATGAAAAAAGTTCTACGCGATAACGGAATCGAACCCGAGCCTCCTGCGCGAGGGTCCACCGTTTCGCGGCTGTGCCACCACTTCACACAGTTCGGGTGCCGAAATTGGTGCTCACTAATAACAGAAAATAGTAGATACCACGATTCTTTTGTTCATTGGATCTTTTGTTCACTGGGTCTTTTGTTCACTTAATGAGGTTGAACTCCAAATTTTATAAATTTAACGAAAAATTTAAATTTGTTTTTGATTTAAACAATATTATGCTGTTTTAATTTAAAAGTCTATTATCACAAACATTTGGAGTTCCGTTTACTTTAAATTTTGATATATTTTTTTACGAAAACTGTTAACTTTTTACCAAAGAAGGTTTAGCATATCTACTCTCTTTCAGAATCAGAGCCGGTTCATCAATGCTTATGTTCGGCAGTCCTGTAATTTCCAACCATTTTTCTTTCGTTTTTCATTTGTAAGTAAATTAAAAAAAATAATAATGAAATAATAAAAATATAAATATAAATATAAAATAATGAATTGTTTTAATAACAGAATATCGATAATATGTCTGCTTACAAGAACAACACTATCTCAAAATAATCGTTATCAACAATCATCAAAATATACAAACAAACAGGCAATCTAAAGTAACTAAAGCAAAACTCGGCAGGACTTATGAATAAACTACTTAAATCAGTCTAATTACATGAGATATTTGGGCTATTGTGTAATTTATAGGCAGAAAAATAATACATGCCGGTGTAATGTCACATTCGGTTGATGTCCGATTTTCTACTGCCGCACCTCTTAATGCTGCAGCGACGCATTTTTATCAATACTTAATTGTTCTCACTGTCAATATTTTTGTCCATTTCATTACAATTCATGCGATTAATTCACTAAAACATTTGGCCAAACAGGTGCTGCTGGTGCTGGGGGCGTTCTGGGGGATTGCAAAGGCGTGTAGCCTGGATAATAATAGCAATAGCCTCCGCAGCCTCGCAGCCTCCAACATCTTATTTACTAAATTTAGCAATTCAAACGTTGAAAGTCCAGTTTATAGATATTTAATCGGTTTTAACAAATATAATCTTTAAAATGTAAACTGTATAAATATAGCTAGTAAACGATTCAAAAAGATAAATAATGGTCTGTTCGCTACCGCGGTCGCGCAGAGAGTGACGATGGAAAGAAACAAAATCAGAATGCGAGGTAAAATGGAACAATTTTAAATTTAAATATGAGTAGAAGAAGAAAAAACGAAATGATCCGAATGGAGAGAGGCGATACAAAAAGATGGGATGACGGTATAAGGAGGTCACACCGTCACACATTGGTTTTCACATTTGATGTACTTCCCTTTGACAACTGGAAACGGTTATCAAAGGGTACAGCAAAAATGGCAAAATGAGGACAGTTGGCATTTAAGATGACGTTACGTATTTTCGATTCCCGTGTTTGACATAAATTAATGTAGAGCTATCTCGTTTGGCTTGCGACGGTACGCAGTAGTTAAACAAAGACAAGAAATTGTTGTTAACGATTATTTTGAGATAGTGTTGTTCTTTGGAAGTGTACATATTATCGATATTCTGTTATTAAAATAATTCACTACGAGGTTTTTATTATTTTATAATTATTATTTTTACTGTTTCAAGTTTACCTACAAATCAAAAAGAAAATAGTGCCGAATATAAACATTGAATCAAAGACCATCTTTATTTATTTATATATGCCTTGCCTTGCTATCGTTCGGTGTAACTCGCTTAGCTGACCGAGTGAAGGCGAGCGCTAACGTGTATAGAGCTCGTTTGACGTGGCTTGTCACAACTCGCACAGTCGCTCGGAACTACTTGTCTCACTACGGAGAAGTGTCGATTTTTCTGCGCAAATCAAAGTGTAATGGTCAACTCCAGTCGGTTTGAGTGAGCATGAGACTGGTTTGTGGGTGAGTTCTGGTTCACCCGGTGCTGCGTGTAAAATTTATAAGCGAGGAGAAGAAAGGGCGCCTTACACACAACGAAAACAAGTTTCAAGTAGAAATAACCAGATACTTTATTTTAAATTTACTATTGTTACATGTTACAATTAAATTTAAGGGGACAGTATGGAGAACTAGAATTTTACTTCCCCGAGTTCACATTAGGAGTGTATAGATATGCTTACTGCTTTTATCAGTTACATAGAAAAGGTTAATTTTAAATATATTTAGAGCTAATACACTGCACTAAGAGTTTTTGAAAGTACATGAGTGACACATGGACACTTCACTTATACGTCACTGACCTGGAGTTTACCGGATGCATATTTAAATTACAATACCAGCCCCGCTGCGAAGACAGTGTAGTTTCTACAGGAGTAACGCAGTTATAAGTAGACGCCGACCACCCGTGGGGCTCATGACACGTGGTCGGGCACAGCCGAACAAAAGTTACAGCAGATTTGTCTCAGCCATTCAGTTGATGGCGAGATTTGAAATTACAAGTACTAAAGATAAACATAAAAACAAAAAACCCTGCAACAATACAGATTGTTACAGTACAATGAAATAAATGACGAAACATCTAACGAAGGAAAGAATCCAGAGGTCAACTCACCATGCGGTCCGGTGACACGGGTTTTACATCTGGTACAGGGTTCGGAGACCCATAACCACGGCATCTGGCTATTCCTGGTTTACCTTATAAAAGAAGGCATTGGGGGACCATGTCCTCAATGGGATAAATCACCGTAGAAGATGTAAGAATCAGGAACACATTGCGAGCCGACGCGTCGAACAGAAAAGATAAGCTTCCGCCGAATTCCTCCTGAGAGATGTTACCCGCGAACAACGCCACAGACAATCTATCGATTCATCTAGATGAAGCTCCCAAGTCTTATCAGCTAAACCCGCTAGAATACATGGCGATGATCCCAGGTTTACGTATATTACTTTACAGAAAGTACTTGGCAACCTAAATGGCGGCGTTCGACATTTAAATATTAAAGAAAAGCTATAATTTACATGAGTCTCGACTACAGAAGTAAAATCGAGTTAATTGGTACGCAGCACTAGTATTCTACGTTACCATACAAGAAAAATTAACCAGGGTTGGTGTATTCAAAAATATGTCAAACTAAAGGGTACCCATTCACGATATTGATTTTATAGAAAAATCGTTCACCAACAGCTAATATATATGTGAATGGTTTAAATAATAGATTTACACCAACACTTAAGAGTTTCAACTAATTTACTAAATATTTTTAAACTATAGAATAGAATAGAATTATTTATTTCGGACCATGATCCATAATAATGTTAGTAATACAGTAAATTTTTCTTACGTGCTATGGTTAGTGCAATACAAAATTACTTAATTTTAATGAAAAGAAGTGGAAGTCTAGACCACTACCCTACGCACGTGTAGTTGCACCCAATGTAGATGGTAGGGGCAGCCCAGCCTATTGGCAATAACAGCTAGGATGTAATTAGCGCTGCCGCGCACACGCATCATAAGTGAGGCAGCCTTCTTGCGCATAATGGCATGAAAGCCATCTGTGTGCGCCTCCGTGAACATGCCGCACTACAGTGTCGCGGCAGCCCCATCAGCATCCTAAAAGCGTTGTTATATTGCACCCTTAATGCATTCAGGGTTCTCTGCGTATACTTCACCCACAGGCTGCTTGTGTAAAAGTTTTGGCAATATGCTTTAAATAATGAAATCTTTACATCTTTGGTGCAACCAGCAAACCTGCGGGCGAGCATATTACATCTAACAGACAGGGCGCTTCTCTCCCTCTCCATGTCGGCACTATCATGTAAGTTATCGGTTACCCACTGACCCAGGTACTTAAATTGAGAGACACGACTTATCTCAGTACCATAGAGAAACACCGGCGGCACAGTTCCAACAGAACCTGCCTTCGGCTTAAAAACTAGCAGCTCGGTCTTTTTCGTGTTATACCTGAGTCCATGGGCTTCCGCATATGTCTCACACATCCTGAGCAGCTTACCAAGTGCACTGATCGCAGGAGTCAACAGTACCATATCATCAGCGTAACTGATATTACTAATGAAAGTGCCATCAATAGAGCAACCCACTTTGGCGCTGCTGAGTTCCAAGATCAATGCATTAATATACAGGTTGAAAAGCTTCGGCGATGTAACCCCCTCTTGTCTCACC
Source organism: Hyposmocoma kahamanoa (assembly GCF_003589595.1). NCBI lineage: Eukaryota > Metazoa > Arthropoda > Insecta > Lepidoptera > Cosmopterigidae > Hyposmocoma > Hyposmocoma kahamanoa. Next base: position 8,739 of record NW_020654843.1, on the reverse strand, counting down.
CCACATTTCAACCTGTAATCTTTTGAATACACTGTTAGTCTGATTTTCGTACCAGTAGCGGAACAACCCAGTGACTTCATCCGGAAGATCCGTCTCACTGCGCAGCTTCTGCCATAGCACGTTATATGAGACAAGGTCGAAAGCCTTTGAGAGGTCGAGGAAACACGCATACACGGGTGTCCTTCTTTTTGTGTAATACTGAACTGTATGCTTGAGGCATAATACCGCGCTCTCTGTGGATAGTCCGGGACTGAACCCGAACTGTGCGGCATGCAAGTCTAGGTGTTTCGTTAAAATGCGATCAAGCAAGCAGTCCAGCATTTCAGCTGTTATGGTGGCTAACGTCAGACATCAGACACATCCCCCGTTTTATTTTTCACAACTGGAACCACCACTGTACGCATAAGATTTGCAGGCAGATACGTATGTCTCATGCACATACCAAACAAAAGTGCCAGTGCCCTCGGCAAATGGGTTCCCGCGTGCTGGAAGTGCTCAATACTCAGACCGTCTTGACCCGGGGACTTACCTCTCGACATACCTTTAATAACAGCTGCGACATCTGTCGCCGTTATGTCCACCATCGGTGTAATGACATGACGGCCACCAGCATCGAGCACCTCCACCGCCGACGGTCGCACCGGAGGCTCAACTTTAAAATGTTTCATAAATAAGTCCGCGATTTTTTGGGTTCGGCTACCCCGTTCACACTCACAGGAAGACCCGACCGAGGACTGAGCTTGTTCTTTCCAGAATTGGCGGAAATTCCTATTATTGTGATGTGATGCAATTATGTCCATCTTGATTTGTTCCTGATTCCCTTGGCACCATTTAAGTCGAGCTTTAAATGTCTTTTTAGTTGCACACATGTGCTCATAAACGGGGCCGCGGGAACGTTTGCCATGCATGACCCAATTCTGGAAACTCAGCCGGACCTCTCCATGTAAGTGCTTCACGTGCTTATTCCAACCAACAACATGATGCTTACATCTAACCGCATTATTACTGGAATACCTGTCAGCCGCCTCACTCATTACACTTATTATTGTACTGTACAAATTATCAATTTCCCTCCTGTGCGCAGTATCGTTACATATATCACTGTTACACAGACGAAGCCCCTCAGGAAAACCGACATCTTTTAGTTGCGCGTGACACAAGTTATAATATTCATTTATTTGCGTCGAATCCCTCTCTCCCCAGATAACTCTATTCGGACACTGTTTTACAAAATTAAATTTAGGCCTAAGTACCTTTACATTACATGTAATCTCCAGTGGGAAATGGTCAGACCAATATGTGCCATATCTTACACTCACTTCTTCAACAGTCTCCCATGCTGCTCTCGTGACCATCTCGTGCAACCATGTACATCACTAACAAACGAATATGTGTTACTTATGCGTGTACTAATTTTTTCCATATCTGCACACAACCAGTCTTGATATGTACAGAAACTTATCAGTTCATTCCAAAATAATTCGTTTGGGTGTGCATTAAAATCCCCTAATATAAAAACGGATTCAATGTCATTATTTTCAATTACAGCACTAATTTCCCCCAGGCACTGCGTAAATTCAGGCAAGTTATCTACACAATCCGTAGGCATATAAACCGAAAACACTTGAAAAGAGCGATCCAATGTAATAACCTTAATTGCCACAATTCGCACACTTTGCACTTCACAATTGACACCGACTCAAACGCACTTTTACGCCACGGTAAAGCTACCCCACCGTACGGGCGTCCTCTTAGAAGACCAGTCTCTGAGTCAACCGCAGACACGGCGATGAAACCAAAGTCCTTGTGTATGTCACCTAGTAGCGGCAGGTCATCATTCAGTAGCCAGGTCTCCTGCAGCGCAATGATGTCAGCGCTCTTACACAGTTCATTTACGCAATTCACTGAAGGCTTCACTGATTTGCAATTGAAACTTATAAGTTTACACTTATCCATAGATTCAGCATTACTTTGATCCATTTGAAATTGAATTAACTTTGTTTACCGTCTGAGTCTTAATATTTCGCGACTTAAATTCAATAAATCGACGAAATGAAATACCTTCTGGCCATAAGCTTCCATCACGAAATATATGTCACTATAATATATGTCACTCATGTACTTTCAAAAACTCTTAGTGCAGTGTATTAGCTCTAAATATATTTAAAATTAACCTTTTCTATGTAACTGATAAAAGCAGTAAGCATATCTATACACTCCTAATGTGAACTCGGGGAAGTAAAATTCTAGTTCTCCATACTGTCCCCTTAAATTTAATTGTAACATGTAACAATAGTAAAATTTATAATAAAGTATCTGGTTATTTCTACTTGAAACTTGTTTTCGTTGTGTGTAAGGCGCCCTTCCTTCTCCTCGCTTATAAATTTTACACGCAGCACCGGTTCAACCAGAACTCACCCACAAACCAGTCTCATGCTCACTCAAACCGACTGGAGCTGACCATTACAGTGTCGTACCCAACGTGTGGCCTGAAAGTTTCAAATAGAAGTAACTTAGTAATTTTATTGTAAACTCTTTTAAACTTAGCTTAATTGTACCCTAACCTTTCCAGGAACAATTAATTGTTTTGTGAGATGGAATATCTTATCATAAGAAGTGTTTTAAACAAATGTACGATAGTTTCTTACCACTATGGTATAACCTAACTTCAATATTAATTTGACTTACCAATTACTTATGTAGTATGTTAAATGTACTTAGCGTAGTTTACAATTACTCTTACCTTATTAAGCAGTATTTTTGAAAATGTTTAGCTTACCTTATTAATTGGACTTACCAATAACATAAGCAGGACCTTGAATGTACCTAGCTTACCTTACTTATGAAGCAGTATTTTTGAAAATATTTAGCTTACCTTATTAATTGGACTTGC
>NW_020654843.1:0-5836 GCF_003589595.1 Hyposmocoma kahamanoa | reverse complement strand
CGAACGTACTTAGCTTACCTTACTTATTAAGCAATATTTTGAAAATAATAGGGGTTAAAGTATGAAATTGCCGATTTGGACTGAAACTCTAAATTGTTTATTTTTTAAATTTTTAACAAATTTATTTAATCAAAATAGTTGCCATTATTATCTATACATTGCTGCCATCTAATGGGAAGGTTATTAATGCCTTTGCGATAGAACTCCGACGATCTAGACTGCACAAACTGTGTGAAAGCATTTTGTACTGCCTCCTGGGAAGAAAACTTCTTGTCACGTAGATAATTGTCCAAATCACGAAAAAAATGGTAGTCCGTTGGAGCAAGGTCTGGTGAATACGGAGGATGACGAATGGTTTCTAACTGCAGTTCCTGAAGGGTCAAAATGGTTTCTCGTGCTGTGTGAGGTCTCGCGTTGTCGTGGAGCAATAATGGTGAAGATCGATTCATGAGTCGGGGCTGTTTTACTGCTAGTTTTGTCAACATGGTTCGGAGTTCGGCACAATAGACATCTGCCGTTATTGCTTGACCAGATCGGAGAAAACTATAGTGAATAACACCATGCTGAGACCACCAAACAGTTACCATTACCTTTTTATTGGTAAGTTTTGCTTTAGGACACTGTTGTGGCATTTGACCTGGGGTCAGCCATTGCATTTTTCTTTTCCGGTTATCATAAAGAATCCACTTTTCATCACATGTTACAATTCGATCCAATATTCCTTCATTTCTGTACCGGTTCAACAAGGCAACACAAGTTTCAACACGCGTTTCTTTCTGCAGATCAGTCAAATCATGAGGCACCCATTTTTCGTATTTTTTTATTTTATTGATTTGACGCAAGTGAGTCAATATTGTGGGTAAGGTAACGTTAAACCATGCCGCTAATTCCTGGGTAGTTTGACTAGGATCGGCTTCCACTATCTCTCTTAATTCATCGTTATTCACCTGTGTGGGCGGTCTTCCTCGTGCCTCGTTCTTTAAGTCGAAATTTCCATCACGAAAGCGTTTAAACCAAAATCGCACGGTGCGTTCATTAGTAGACCCCTCTCCAAACGCAGCATTGATATTGCGGGCTGTTTCTGCCGCGTTAGTTCCGCGTCGGAACTCGTATTCAAAAATCACTCGAATTTTCGCAGTATCCATCTTTCTTGTCTAAATTGAATAACAAAAACAATTGAAAGTCGATATTCAAATGTTTCAAATTTAAAAAAAAAAAAATCACAGAAACCATTTGAAAAAAGTTTCATTCGAAAACCTCAAACCATGAAGATTCTATGAAAATTCAAAGAACCTATTGCAATAAAACGGCAATTTCATACTTTAACCCCTAATATTTAGTTTAATATTTAGCTTACTTTATTAATTGGACTTACCAATTACTTAAGCAGTACCTTAAACGTACTTAGCTTACCTTACTGTGATGAATGTATTGGAGAGTAAGATTATTATAAATGCTATGTGGGTAGGTCATGTATTTTGTTGCTCAGTCGTCAAATAAATATCGTAGTGCGAACACATGTTTTACTGGCTCCTTAACCCAGGTCTTACGTATAGGCTAGATAGTCTAGACTTTTCAGTGGCGACGAGAATACGGACTTACGAAACTGTGAGTGTCATAATCATAATAATATATAAAATAATAATGTCGGTCGGTAGAATTTCCGAGTTCAATATTCGGTCGGACAATTGGCGGTTATACGTGGAACGCCTCGAACAATATTTCATTGTTAATAATATTAAGGAAGAGTTGAAGGTGCCCACGTTGATCACAGTGATTGGTGCGGACTGTTATGAACTGTTAGTAGACCTGTGTACTCCGGACAAGCCTTCAAGTAAATCGTTCGTAAATTTAACGAAGGTTCTAGAAAAACATTTACAACCTAAACCGAGCATACTAGCAGAAAGATACAAGTGCAGGCATCGAAAACAGAATTGTGATGAAACAGTGTCCGATTACGTGGCGGTATTAAAAAAAATGTCTAAGACTTGTGAATTCAAGACCTGGTTAGAGGAAAGTTTGAGGGACCAGTTTGTGTGCGGTATTCGGTGCGAGACAATACGGCAGCGTCTTTTCACCGAGGATGACCTAGATTTCGCGAGGGCATATCGTTTGGCGGTCAGCATGGAGACGGCGGAGAAGAACGCCGCGGTGGTTCAGGGCCGAGCGGACGTGCAGGGTGCGAGCGGAGCGAGTGTCGCCGTGTGCCAAGCGGTGGAGGGAGCGTGGGCGGCGAGCAGACAGCCAGCGAGCCGGGCCAAGGGCGGTCAGGCGCCGCGCGCGCCGCAGGGCGCGGCTCAGCTCGCGCGCGGTGCGGCGGCCGCTCAGACAGCACGAGGCCAGCGCCAGCCAGTTCGCACGCTATGTGTGCAGAGTATGCAACAAGCAGGGGCACCTGCGGCGAGTTTGCCCCTACATGACGGGGCATCACAACCTGGGCGTGGCGGAGTCAGTGGACAACGAGTCCACACATAGTGAGGACAGTGAAGAGGTAACTGTGGTTGGAATTAATCAACTATCATTAGGGCTATGCAAACCATTAATTTTAACAGTAAATATACACGGTGTGAAAATGGAGTGTGACACGGGCAGTGCAGTATCGTGTATAAGCCACGAATTTTATTTGAAATATTTAAAAGACTTGGAACTCAATACTTGCGGATTAATACTTAGATATTATACGGGGGAGTTGGTGCGACCTGTGGGGGTGATCAGGCCGCTAGTGGTGTATGAGGGTTTACGAAAATATTTGGATCTGTATGTAGTACGCGACGCTAAAACATCTTTACTGGGTAGACAGTGGCTGGTAGAACTGAAAGTGCAGTTACCTAGATTTGGTTACGATAAGGTTAACCATTTATCCAGCGAGAGTTTTAATTTCAAGGATTTCAGTTCCAGATATTGTGAAGTATTCGCCGACGGCCTGGGACGGTTCACCGGTGGCAAGGTGGGCATCCACGTGAGGCCAGGCGCGCGGCCGGTGTTCCTGCGCGCGCGACCGCTGGCGTACGCGCTGCGGGAGCCGGTGGAGCGCGTGCTGGAGCAGCTGGTACGCGACAACATCCTCACCCCCGTCGATCGCTCCGACTGGGCTACACCAATTGTTCCAGTAGTTAAGAAGGACGGTACTATTAGGATTTGCGCTGATTTCAAATTGACCTTGAACAAGGTAATAGAGGTCGACCGTTATCCGCTTCCAAGGGTGGAGGACCTGTTGGCACGTTTGCATGGAGGTGAAATGTTCAGTAAAATTGACCTGTCACAGGCTTACGCTCAGTTCGAACTCGACGAGACAAAAAAATACGCTGTCATTAATACTCATAAAGGACTGTTTATGTACAATCGATTAGTGTTCGGCCTATCGTCCAGCCCGGGAATATTTCAAAAGCGACTAGAACAACTATTCTCAGATTTACCGCACGTAGGAGTTTTCTTGGATGATATTATCATTACTGGTAGAAATACTAAGGAACATATCGATAATCTGCATAAAGTTTTCGATCGGTTAGCATCAAGCGGTCTCCGGGTGAAGAGGGAGAAATGTGTTTTTTTTTCATGAGGCCATAAATTATTTAGGGCACGTTATAAGTAAACACGGCATACAAACGTGTTCAGAGAAGGTCGATGCTATTGTGAATACACCCGCACCGACTACCGTATCTGAACTTAGGTCTTTTATAGGAATGGTTATGTACTACGCGAAGTTCATAAAAAATGTTAGTACGATTTTAGCGCCACTATATGAACAGCTTAGAGCCAATGTTAAGTTTGTGTGGACCAAGGAATGTGAAACGTCTTTTATGTACATTAAGAAGCAATTAAGCTCCAGTGAGGTTTTAGTCCATTACTCCCCAAATTTACCTCTCGTGCTGACGGCAGACGCGAGCAGCGTCGGGATAGGTGCCATCATATCGCACGTAACGCCCGACGGAGAGAGACCTATCGCATATGCATCGCGGTCTCTCGCACCCGCGGAGCGAGCCTATGCCCAGATTGATCGGGAAGCATTGGGTATTATTTATGGAATAAGAAAATTCCACCAATACTTATACGGTCGACAATTCACGTTAAGAACGGATCATAAGCCATTAACATATATTTTTGGTAATAAATCAGGTATACCGACTATGGCGGCATCGCGTTTGCAAAGGTGGGCGGTATTGTTATCTGGTTATAGTTACGAGATCGAACATGTTTCATCCCATAAAAACTGCGCGGACGCCTTATCACGGTTGCCGCAAACCGGTTCCGTCGGTACTGTAGGTAAAGAGACTACGTACATTCATTTTGTAGAACAATTCCTGCCCGTGACTAATGATAATGTGCGGTTAGCTACTTCTAAAGATTCTCTTTTGAGCCGCGTTATATTCTACGTTCAATCTGGTTGGCCACATACATGTACAGAGGAGTTAAAGCCATATTTTAATAAACGGAACGAACTGTATATAGATCGAGGATGTTTAATGTGGGGTTATAGATTAATTATTCCAACGGCCTTGCGAAATACCGTTTTAAATCAACTCCATGCAAGTCATATGGGTATTGTAAAAACCAAGTCGTTGGCTAGGAGTTATGTATGGTGGCCGGGAGTGGACAGTGATGTGGAAGCGGTGTGCCGGCAATGCGACACTTGCGCGGCAGAGGCGGAGGCGCCGCCGCGCGCGCCCCCGCCGCCCTGGCCATATGATGTGCGCCCGTGGAGTAGACTCCATATTGATTTCCTAGGCCCTATGAATGGCAAAACGTTTATGGTTTTAATATATTCCAGTTCTAAATGGCTAGAAGTTTTCGATATGCCTAGGACAAATGCATCGTTCGTAATTAAAGCTCTTAGAGCTACATTTGCTCGTTTTGGGCTGCCAACCGAAATAGTATCCGATCAGGGCCCGCCATTTACGAGTGCAGAGTTTAGGGACTTTCTAAAAAAGAACGGTATTCGGCAATCATTCTCTCCGGTGTACCATCCAGCGTCGAACGGGGCCGCGGAAAACGCCGTGAAACTTTGTAAACGATTTATTAAAAAGGCCATGAGGAAGTCTACCGACGTCGACGCAGCCCTACAAACATTCTTGTTATCTTACAGAAATAGCGTCCACAGTAGTACCGGAGAAAGTCCCGCAATGCTACTGCAGCGACGGTCTCTGCGGTCTCGATTAGATCTCTTGCGCAGCGAGCGCGCCCGCGAGGACTGCGTTCTCGACGCGCAGTCGCGACAGGTGGCTCATGCAGGGGGTGTGCTGCGAACGCTCGCACCCGGGGACCAAGTAGCCGCTAGAAGCTACGGCGGCTCCGACAAATGGCTGAATGGTACGGTAGTCAATAGTGAGGGCTCTCGGAGATACATTTTAGAAAGCGGTGACGGTCGACTTTTAAGTAGACATATCGATCAGATTAGGCGCAAATCTCGGTTGTCCGGTGTACCATGTCCTAAAGATGTCATTCAAAATAATGATAAGAAAGATATTGGAGCTCCGTCGCTGGACGGCGTGGGTGAGGAGGTTGCTAATGAGGGTGGAAGAGAGCACGAGACTGTGAGCGAAGGGCGTGTGGTTGACGCTCGGTTAGACGATTCTGGCTCTTCGTGCTCCTCTCTACCCTCGACGCCTGAGTCTCCGGAGACCCGTCCCAAGCGGGTGATTAAGCCAGTGTTAAGATACGGCATAAATTATTAGTTTAGGATAAGTTTACATTTTGTTAAAATTAAGGGTTGTGTACTGATTTATATGGTTGTCAAATGTACAACAAACTTAAACTATATTTAAAGTAAGTATTACAGAATGTGTCGTGTTTGTAACGTATGTATTGTATACCTAAATTATATACTTTGTAATTTTTT
>NW_020654842.1:0-17857 GCF_003589595.1 Hyposmocoma kahamanoa | reverse complement strand
TCCGATACACGTAGCTGCGTAAGTCCTTCGTTTTAATAATTTCTTACTATGAAACGCGTTATGTGCCGGATTGTGGAATGAAACGCGTGATTTATATGGGTGTCCGACATCAGACGTTGATAAAGCTACTACGAAAAGCCATTTTGACAGAATTTTGACAACGTGTATCTGACATCATAACCTCAACACGTCCTACGAAATATGAAGCAACGATCATCGATTTAGCTTCGCATCGGACCCGGAAGTAACGACGAGTCGAAGATCGTGATTTGATACAAGTAGTTGCTGATACCTTACACCGAAACGCCAAATGACAGCTTACGTGTCGTATTTTGATATTATTTTCATCTTAGAACTGACATAAAACCAACGGTAGCTCGAGCGGTATCGTTTGTGTAAAAACATCGTGAATACTGTTAGTTGTGGAGACGGTCGGACAAGAAATACGTGAAGACGAAGTAGAGAGACGACGTCGAAGGAATCGCAGTTTCTTGGTATCGCTTACTGATGGCAAAGTTGTAAGCGATTACCGGCTCGCTGCGAGAATTTTGTATAATCTTTTTGAGGATGTAACACGCAGGGTGTTCAAAAATATTCTAGGTTTATTGACCAGCCACCACCAAGAAAAGGAGCTCTTCCGCTGCTACTACGTAAGTATATTATTTATTATGTTGATTTTCAGAACCTGGTTATTACGAAGTCGATGAGTACGGTGTGCGACACGAAGATCTTGTGGAAGTCATCGAGATGAGCAAAGATGCTGATCATATTATGGTAAGAAAACGCCACTGGCTACTCGCACTCAGTATCTGCACTAGAGATGCACATTTACGATTAAATTTTTATGAAGATCGATTCATTTGCATATGATGCACATGTTTTATATGATTTTTTTAATTGATTCATTTCAATGCGATTTTTAATTCATTATTCTCTCATTAACTCATGTTATTAATGATTTCGTCAAGTACAGAAATGGAAAATAAAGAGGAAGACAATGCCTTGGATATTACGTTATATGACATTATTATTGAAAAATTTAGTTATATGTAAAGGATTGGCAATCTTTTCCATGAAAAGTAAACGGTAAACTGTATCTGTAATCTCTACAGCACGCATCGAGTATATATCCAGAAAAAAAGATGAAATCCCCTGGCAACTCATGAGGCAAATGGGCCTTATATCATTTTTATATATCAACTGTCGTTTGCGCTGAAATCACAAATTAGAAAGCTGAAATAGGACAGCGTCAACAACTGACGTGTGTGTACGTCTCCGTATATTCTAAAAATATTCTGTATTTATTGTAATAAAGATAATATCTCGTACAATGTGGGGCTGTTCCATTCGGTAGTGTGGGAAAAACAGCAAAACATCTAATTACAAAACAAACGAAATCAAATTTCATCGGTAATTAAATATTAAATATGTAATTTTTCAATTTTCGTCCATTATAGCAAAGTTCAAGTTAAACTGGTCGATTTCAAGTGATGACAACTGCGCTGTGATTGGCCAGTCAAATTCGGGCTGGCCAATCACAGCGCAGTTGTCACCGTAAATATTTGGCAGAACACTTTTCCAACAAATTAAATGACATTTCGTCTCTATTTCTGGTTATATACTCGACGACAGCACATTTACAAAAAAAACTTATTCCAGGCTGACGGTATTGTAGGCGACTTCGGTGGCGTGGGAGCGTTGGGTTTCCACTCGATAACTTTAGTGCCTCATCAGGTTGCCTGTCTCAACATCACCTTGCTGAGTGACTTTGAGGTATGGATTATTTTGCATTTGCAAAAAGAAAAAAATACAATGGAAAGGCCATACGCCTCATATTAGAGCCGGTGTCGCCAAAACTCACACTATCATAATAATGTTAGACACTATGAAATCATTGTAATGATTGATCGTAGTTTCTTATTTTTAACCGACTTCAAAAAAGGAGGAGGTTCTCAATTCGACTGTATGTTCTTTTCTTTTGTATGTATGTTACGCGATAACTCCGGTATTTGTGAACCGATTTTCATGATTCTTTTTTGTTGGAAAGGGGGTACTTCCATAGTGGTCCCATTTCATTTTGAAGAAAATCATCCACCTCTAAGGGTAGCTGTTCACGCATTCATTTTTATGAATGGCGCCTAATTTTAATTTAGGAGCAATTATTTTAATGGTTGATTTTGCTATTTCTCCAATTCAAGGCGTTTTTCTCTTAATATACTTTGAGTAGTGAGAACCGATTTTTATTATCTCCAGTGTCAAGTCCTGTATAGTAGGCGAACTAGGGGATATTTCAATATAACGTAGCGAGTACAATAGACAACAGAATTTTAATTCTGAACCAAAAAGAGCGCCTTAGTGACGTGGTAGAAATAAAAATTGATATATTAAAATACAGGAGTAGAGTCAAAGATAATTTTATTCCATAGGTAAAATAAATGTACACTTGAAAACGTTACATTTAACCTACAGCTCGTTCACTGCGCTCACTTCCCTGAGAAGAATGAACAAGAAACTCTAGGGATTGCTCTTTTGATATAAACTTAAATGCTTATGCATTTTGAAACAAATTTGTGTGCAATCTAGAGCTATGTCGTCTTTCCATGCATCTTTATCTATCACGTAGTCTTCAATTTTGTAATATTAGTTTTCAATCAAAATATTTTTAATGTAGTTTTTAAACTTAGGAAATGATAATCTTAATATATGCTCCGGAATTTTATTGTAAAAACGTATACGCACCATGATATGGTCAATGGTCAGGAAACTTCGCCATTATGGTGTGGCGAGACGTGATCTCGATCTTCTTAAATCGTATTTGCGTGGTAGGGTACAGAGGGTCGATGTTAACGGTACGAGATCATCAGGGTCTGCAATTAGCATGGGTGTCCCTCAAGGTTCAATTCTAGGCCCTTTTTGTTTTTAGTTTATATTAATGACTTACCTAGCCTTATGGAGGGTATAAAACATGAGATAGTATTGTTTGCTGATGATACTTCCTTATTATTTAAATTTAAAAGGCACCAATATTCCTACGACGATGTGAACAATGCTATATCTAAAGTAGTTGATTGGTTTGCTGTTAATAACCTACTTCTTAATGATAAAAAAACAAATTGTGTGAAATTTACATTACCCAATGTTAGAGAGACGGTTACAAACATTATAGTTAGAAACGAAAAATTGAATCTTGTGGATACAGTTGTATTTCTAGGTATAACGTTAGATGCTAAATTGCAATGGGGTCCCCATATAAGTAAGTTATCAAAACGGCTCGGCTCTGCAGTGTACGCGATTAAAAAAATAAGGAAACTTTCAGACGTCGAAACCGCTAGATTGGTTTACTTCAGCTACTTTCACAGTCTAATGACATACGGCATTTTGCTTTGGGGTAAAGCCGCCGATATCAATAGAATCTTTGTCCTGCAGTAATGTGCAGTTAGGGCAATTTACAATCTGGGCCCCAAAGTATCTTTGAGAGATAAGTTCAAGGAAATAACATTCTTACACTAGCCTCACAGTACATTTATGAAAATGTAATTTATGTTAAAAGAAATAGTAATTTCTTTATGAAAAATAGTGACAGACATAACATTAATACGAGGAATAAAAATAAACTAGCTTTTCTTGATAGTCGTCTTCACAAAGTCAAAAAATCATTTAAAGGGCAGTGTAGGTATACGCTTCTATAACAAGATTCCGGTTGATATACAAAATTTGCCTTTCACGAGGTTTAAAACTATAGTGAAACAAAAACTTTATACTAAAGGTTATTATACAACTTCTGCGTACTTGAATGACAAAAATTCGTGGTAGTAACCCGTTTAGCTCATGGAGGTAGTCTCGATCTCTGATGTTTACAAAGAGAAATGTTATTTACAAAGAGCAACCCCTAGAGTTTCTTGCTCATTCTTCTCAAGGGAATCTGCCTTACGAATGAGCGGAAGAGTTTAATATTGTGACGATTTCAAGTGTAATAATGCTAACCTATGAAATAAAGATTATTTTGAATTTGAATTTGAATTTGAATTTGTATACACTTCCCCATAAAAGAGTCGTTTTGTTAACCTTGGTTAAATGAAATCGTGGTACTAAGAGTTTGGACTTAGCTCTAAGGTTAACATTATGGATATCTTCTTTGTTATTGAAATTATGTATATTTTTACGGCTATATAAAATATTTGAGTAAATGTACTGTGATGTCACTATCATGATACCAGCTCCTTAAACTTTTGTCTGAGAGAAACCCGAGAACCTAAACGGTACACAGAACGAATCGCTCGTTTTTGCAATACAAATATGGTTTGAATATCTGCTAATATAAGAAAAAAATAATTTTACATTTTTTACTGATAATTTCAGATTAAATACATAAACGATTACCACGCGCGAGTTTTAGCTACAATTGGCCCAGTTCTTCAGAGGAGGGGTTTAACCGAAGACTACAATTGGTTGAAGCGAGAATGTGAACCAATAAAACGCAGCGGCAGTATAATAGTTACAGCTACGCCGATTGTGATTATCCTGAGTTTTGTTGTAAAGTTTTTGTAAATAAACAATTATATTATTATAATTTGTATTTGTTGTCTATTTATTTTACTTGTACCTTAAGTTGTTAAGTTTTACATACATACATACATACATATACTTCACGCCTTTTTCCCATCGGGGTAGGCAGAGACAACAGTCTTCCACCTGCTACGGTCCTGACACACATCCTTCCTGTTAAGTTTTATACAGGGTTATTTTTGTAAAATACTAACAACCTCCCAGAACTAGAGGTGTATTTAGGCCATAGGGGAACGGGGGGCATAACGGGGTTGCGAGGCACAACGGGGCCACTCACAGATCTAAGTAGCTAAATATGCTAACAGTATACTGTTTTGCAAATAAAAGCGACCATCTTCAAACGGCGGCCAGCGCGAAAGTGGCTGGAGACTGCATGCGTTCGTTTTTTTACAAGAAAAAAACATTTTTGAACACGTTTCATCTTATTTTAACCGACTTCAAAAAAGGAGGAAGTTCTCAATTCGACTGTATGTTCTGTTTTTTGTATGTATGTTACGTGATAACTCCGGTATTTGTCAACCGATTTTCATGACTTTTGTTGCAAAGGGGGTACTTCTATAGTAGTCCAGTTTCATTTTGAAGGAAATCATCCACCTTTAAGGGTGGCTGTTCACGCATGAAGATTCATTTTTATAAATAGCGCCTAACTTTAATTTAGGAGCAATTATTTTAATGGTTGATTTTGCTATTTCTCCAATTCAAGGCGTTTTTCTCTCAATATACTTTGAGTAGTGAGAACCGATTATTGTTATCTCCAGTGTCAAATCCTGTATAGTTGCGAACTAGGGGATATTTCAATAAAACTTAGCAAATAGACGTAATTCCACGTACTTTTGAGGTCGGTTTTTTAGTACTCTGTACTGAGAATATTGTGTTACCACAAATACACATAAAAAAGAAAGTACTCTTGTTCAGACTTTTGTTTTTTTGTTGTTGTTTTGTAGTTATGGTATTTCTTAATATATACTGATTAAAATTATTGTATTAACAGCCCTGTCCCCACGCCAGTATTGTTTTAATTTAACAATACTGAAAACATATCGTAATATAGGTACATTAATTTCAATGAGTATGTATTAATAAGGAACATAACTACAAAGTAACAAAAACAAACAAAAGCATCAACTTGAGTAACTATGTGAGTAGCCCCGTAGTACCTCAACCAGTCAGTAGCAACTTGATCGTAATAGGAGCGCACAAAGGCTTCATAAAACCAATATCCAAGGCTGGAGCCTGTGGAGTCACAGATTTAAATCACAACGGCCACCACTGCGCCTGTCACTGGGACAAAGTTGATTATGTAACTAATTTCACCAGCACGCTCACCCTATACTGCCCCTTTCAAAGACATCTAATTACAAAACAAACGGAATCACATTTCATCGGTAATCAAATATTAAATAATGTAATTTTTCAATTTTCCTCCATCATAGCATAGCTCAAATTAAACTGGTCAAGTTGAAGTGAAACAATTGACGACACCCGTCAATTGTTTCGAATTCGGGCTGGCCAATCGGAGCACAGTTTGATTTGGCAGAATAGTTTTCAAACAAATTAAATGATATTTCGTCTCTATTTCTGGATAAATACTCGATGTCCGTAGGGACCTCTTCAATCTGTAGTTAAGTTACTATCCTTTGGTCTTCAAGCGCTATAGTAGTCTAATGTCCTGATTTACCGAAGAAAGAAGCAACCATTTTCTTACCAATGCTCCGACTTTTCTTAACTTTCGTTGGAAAATCTTCAAAACGAAAGACCCGTCCTGCGGACTCGCTTTTTCTTTCCGGTTCAAAGCAGTACACCTAGGCTTCGTCACTTGTCACGATATTAAATACAGCCAATGATTGTCCACCATTAAACTTTTTTATCATTTTACGGACCACTCTACACGCAGTCGTTACTGGTATTTCGTTATATCATGCGGTATCCATCGAGTGCAAAGTTTCCGAACCTTCAGACGCTCAAGCAATATCTTTTAAAGCACACACTCAACATAGACCCGCACTAGGGAAACCCTGTGTCGCGGGTGCCATGCACAAACCCATAGACAACCCCAAATTACACCCAAAGTTACGAGAGAAATAAATGTAGGCCATACAAATATTTCTCCCAGCCCGGGAATCGAACCGATCGGGTAGTCTCGAAATCAGATGGGTTTCCGAGCAAGAAGATGAACCTGGTTCCTACTATATCTTTCTAATTTGTTAGTTAAATCAACTATTGTTTCGATTTGAAATGTCTAAATTTCCGATCGGCCAGTTGTGAATCGCAATTATGCGTTTCGACTTGGAAGAGACGCAGTTTCCGATCGGGAGAGGCAATCAAAATCAAGCTGCTGGGACCTCTGCGTGGCAGTCCGGCATGGTAACCGTTCGGCCACAGAGGCAGCACTTTTGCACCTGGCGCATTCCACTGCCTAATACAGTACGAGTTTGCTGTCAAGTAAAAAAGTAAAAAAGTCAATTTCAATCAGTTGTCATACGGTATCAATATAATTTCGGTAACCGCAGTCGCCGGCCGACCTTCACGTACATCGTCGGATGATCACGTCCACATCTAAAAATTCACTGACCCACGAATACACGAAGCTACGAAATAGGGCTTCATCAAATGCCAATTGAAGTCTCTGACAACTCTCTTGTTGACTTAAGCCACGTTGAAAATCGTACAAAATCATGGATCGAAAATTTTCACGACTGAAATTCATTGTAATAGCGACTTAACAGTTTTATGACAACAACACCACACAACAACATACAACAAAGATCGAACACTTAGAAACAATTCCTTCAATCCGGCCGGATTCGAACAGACGTCTTCTAGTAAACTGTGCCAACAGCTAAGCGAACTACGCCACGGAACGAACCAGCGGACCTCACGAATTTTTCTATGTTTCTTGTTGTCGGATCTTTACATATTTGGTTTTCAACAACTTTTAGTCGTAGCGCCATCTATGAGAAATCTATGAAAGTATTTCGTCACCCAGTTAGGTAACTTTACAGCTACCAGGCTTGGCTAGAGATGTCGCTATTAACAATAATTAAATTTATATTGAATTGATATTCAATTATTTTTTTGTTAAATTACTCCACTAGTTTGTTAATTATTAATACAAAGATCAAACACTTAAAAAATTCCTTCGATCTGGCCGGATTCGAACCGGCGTCTTCTAGCAAACCGCGCCAGACCGTAAGCCAACTATTCGTATTAGTTTTTTTCAGTTTCTTTTACAATTGGCGAGTTCCAGGAACTTTCAGTGTGCCTCACTTGTAAAATACCATTAAACATCTCGGAACTAGAGGTTATTACATCATAAACAACAATTTTTGTTCCATGACTTGTCTGTACTTACTTACCAACTTACCAGAAAACATTTTTCACCGAGTTCAAAAAAACGAGGTTGTGTGTGCATGTTACCCGATTACTCCGATGTTTGTGAACGGTTTTTGATGATTCTTGTTTTGTTGGAAAGGGGGTACCTCAGTAGTGGTCCCATTAAAATTTGAAGAAAAGATTCCATCTCTAAGGGTAGCAAACTAGGGGAGTATTGGTTTTGCGCACTTTTCAGTAACCAATTTCAATAAAACTTGGCAAATGGATGTAATTCTACGAACTTTTGAAGTCGGTTTTTTTAGTAGTCTGTAATGAGATTATTCAAAGTCGGTTCATTAACTTTTATTAAAATAGTTTACATTTTTTTTACAAAAATTAAAGAACTTGAAATGGCGCATGTATTCTTTCAACTGTTTAGTTTTATTTTATAAGTTACGTCAGCATCAGTCGACTCAAGGTAAATAAGAAAAAAAAAACAACAAAATTGATTGATTTAAATTAATAATTTCCTTAACAACTAGAACATTCTACTACGGTATGGTGATTATCTTAATTCTCGTGTTCGCGGTATTTCTTGATGTTGCACAGTACCCACGCAGGTACAGCGGTCCACCCGATCACCATTATACTGGACAAGAATAGGATCTCCTGGAATGGAAAACATTATAGTGTTATAATGCGGCTTTTTTTATAACAAGTAACAGAGTGAACAGTATTTCTGTGGCAGTAGAGCTTCTTGTGAATGAGTTCGTCCATTGAAGTAATGTCAGCATTACTGTGTTCCGATTTAGAAAGGGTAAGTAAGGTACTGGTGAAAGTACAGGCACATGGGTCTTGTCAACTTATGACTCATGGTGACGGGCGCAGTGGCAGTGCCCTTCAGATCCTTGCGATTTAAAACTCCGAGTGGCACTGCAACTGTTATGGATGGATTGGGGTGTAGCATAACATAAGGCTGCATACCGTACCTTACCGTAACCGTACATTATAAAAAAAGAAGAGGTTGGGATGTCCGCAAAACGCCTTCCTTTTTTGAGTTCAAGTTCTCTTCATTAGGCATCGCAAGAGGATTTCATCGTTTGAGTACCCAGAGCGAACAAATCACGAGAGAATGCTTAAAAGTGTGGGGACCCAAAATTATATAAAAGAACAGTTTAAATTGTCATCGATAAAGACAACATGAAAAAACTACAAGGTCAACAAACAACTCTATATTTTTGTCATCTAAGTAACCAGACATTTTTCAGTGGCAATCACTATTATAACCTGACAGTACTGCGAAAGATAACCTATCTTTTTTCGCCTTAAATTACGTAACGTGTTTCAATGGCTTTCAAGCAAAATAAACTAGAATTAACACTGTATATTTATATTAAATTGCAGTATATACACAAATATGGGCCAAATAAGGTTGATTTACATAGATATATACGAATTAGGAACTTAATAGATGTTAAAACTTACGCCTTTGGAAACCTTGGATCTAGCAGGCACAGAGATCGCGCTCATGTTCCTTTGCTGAGCCACATTCTTGATGAAACTAGCATTGCCTCTCAAAAGACTCCTCATGCCAAGCATTTTGGAAATATTGGCAAAATTTGCAGCAGAAAAGCTATCTCGCAAATTATCAAAATTTTGACAGAATTGACATATGCTAACAAAGTTGCTATACGTGAAAATTCTCCAGAATGCTGCTGCTAGGAAAATACCTGACAATGAGTTTCTGCCATTTCTGTAACAAGAGTGCGAGTCACACTTCTTTTCGTTTCTAAAATTAGTTACAAGAAAAATTTTGCGACTTTTTAATTAGTTCGGTTTCGTCTATTAACATTTACTATGATTTTATTTTACTCAATGGTAGAATTATACTGGTCTTTAGATTATAAGCTATAATCCGGACACCGTTTCAGGACATTGCGAGTGATACCTCCGGTGCTAGTCCGGATAACTAGTAGAGAGAGGATAATGAGCTAGATATTCTCTGGTGTATCCAGTCGTATAGGAATAATGGGAACTGTAAAAACGCTTTGGCATTGAGAAGTGACAGTGCCTACAGCTCCATCATCTGTTAGTTGTGCAATGCATAACGGGAAGTGAGCGTGCCAACAGCTCTGGTACCGATGTGGAAAATAGGGAGGGTGCAGTACGTGTCTTCGGGATCATTCACCCGAGGCATTAGCCTTTTGAGCACCGGATGAAGTCCGTGATAACTGTCTGACACCCTGTCCGTGGGCTGATCTGGATTCAAGACCTTTGCCAATGAAATGAAGCTTATGATGAGCACCATAAGAGTAGAATTTTCATTTGGAGTGGAATTATAGTGTTAACGACAACTAGCGACTTCTATGCCATCTATCTAGCGACATTTCGTTAGTCTAGTTGGCTATACAGTTTGACGGAGTGTGTCTTCTCCTTAGTCTGTGGTCCGAGTTTCTAAACGTGTTCTAAACGAAGTTATCTATCACTGTTGCCAGATTAGGCGATTTTTCGCCATTTAGGCTTCTTTAAGGGGTCGCGCGGCGACTAAAAATGTAATCGGCGACTCGGCGGTATTTAGGCTATGTTTGAAATAATAAAAAGCTATTTTAGGCTACTTAATAAAATGTCAATAGAGTTGTAAAATAACTCATTTGGGGGTTTGAGTATTTCTACGTGTGGGTAATTGGGGAAATAAAAGGTCATATTTCCCAATGTCCCGCAGCAAGCAGAATAAAATTGTAGAATTGTATTTCTTGATTTTTAGGAATTTTGTGGCTTTTGAGCGAATATCGGCGAATATACTTATCACACATAAATTGGCGGATTAACTTCGCAAAAGTCTGGCAAGACTGTTGTCTACTCATACTGTCTGGATTCGCTCTGGACCTTTTGGAGGGAAAAGTGTCGTTTTTATTTTGACTTTCAATTATTTTGTGAAATCTAGTTTAAAGTGGAATAGGATAGTGCTATTGTGCCTTAATGGAAGATTGAAATGCGAAATTATACGAATCTCGAACTAAAATACCCGTATCGGCCCGTTCTAAGAAATCCCGAGTCAATCCAAGCACGCCGCCTCAAATTGCCTATCCTCTTTGTGGCGGCCATATTTACAGAAAAACTTATTTTTATGTTTTCGGCTGAAGGACTTTGTTTCCATGGCCAGAAATAAATGAATTAAAAAAAAAACTGTGTTTAGGTGACATTTGTGCCGGGACGCCTTGTTCACGTTGTTTTCATTAAAACTTAATATCAAAATCCATATTTATAACAAAAGTGATCGTTCAAAATGGCTGTAAGTATAATTTGCCAACTCTTAATTGACTTTCTGTTTACTATAGACAGTAGAAACAATATTTATGAAACATAACCTCAAAACACTGAATCATTATTCTATATTTTTTACCTTAATATGGATAATAAACTTCACAAATGACACCAAAAACGCTTTTTACAGTCGTTAGCAGCCGCTCAAGTACAAGAAGTGCGCTCAATAACGCGTATTGAACGCATTGGTGCCCATTCTCATATTCGCGGTCTTGGTCTCGATGATTCCCTGGAGCCCAGAGCAGTGTCCCAGGGTATGGTGGGTCAAAAGATGGCGAGAAAAGCTGCTGGAGTCATCTTACAGATGATTCGAGAAGGTTCGTACATATTGGACAAATATTTTGGTTGCCATGGTAACTGGAAATTCGATTAGAAATATCCTCCCCCCTAAAATCCCCCGTCCCGTTAATATCAACTTCCTCTTAACTTTAGTCCACTCTTCCTTTGTAAGTCCTGTGTAGTATATTTATAAAAAATTGTTTCTGTAACAGTCTGTGTATGTACTCTGCTGTTGTAGATTATCTCCTCAGTGATTTTTTTCGGAATTTACCAGTCAATCTTTGAGTTGAAAAACGCGTGCATGCATCAACTTGGCATTGGCGAAGTCATATATTACTTTGTTTTGACACAAAATGACGCCATGAGAATTTTTCATTGTGTTGAATTTTTATATTGTTTGTTTTTAGGCAAAATAGCAGGCAGAGCTGTTCTACTAGCGGGCCAACCAGGCACTGGTAAAACCGCTATCGCCATGGGGTTGGCTCAGGCGCTTGGGCCAGACACACCTTTCACCAGCATGGCTGGTAAGTAAATAGGTTTATTTGAAGACCTCAGTGGCCTAACCGTTTGCACTATGGGCTTTAAATGTGGAGGTCCTAGTAGAACCAATTTGGAGAAAGAATTTTTGTAAATATTTCTGGTCTAGGTGTTCAGTGTAATGCCCCGGAAGAAATTTTTACTTAGTAATTTATTTCAGGCCACATGACCCATTATATAATATACATTACGGACTAACATACATACAATATAATAAACTAAATAACTACTCTACACGAATTGCACTTGTCGGCGATGTGTAAAAAATATGATTTTCATTTCTTATACACTGTCCAACCATTTATTTAACTTTTGACATATGCATGTTTCCAAAGCAGTGTTGCCAGATTTTAGTGAAGTTAATTCGCCAATTTATGCGTGTTAAGTAGCCGATATTCGCCCAAGCCATAAAATCCCTATGATTCAAGGAAGTGCTGGACGTTGGGGAATATGAACTCTCTTATTTCCCCAATTTTCCACACATAGAAATACTCAAACCACCAAATGAGTTATTTTACACTCCATTCCCCACAAAATCCCCAATCAAATTTGTAATTCCCCAGACATTTTATTAAGTAGCCTAAAATCGCCTTTTCATATTTCAAACATAGTCTAAATATCGCCGAGTCGCCGATCACTTTTTTTAGTCGCCGCGCGACCCCTCGATGTAGCCTAAATAGCGAAAAATCGCCTAATCTAGCAACACTGGTAGACAACTTCGTTTCGAACACGTTTAGAAACTCGGGCCACAGACTAAGGAGAAGATACACTCCGGCAAACTGTTTTGCCAACTAGACTAAGGAAATGTCGCTTGGTAGATGGCATAGAAGTCGCTAGTTGTCGCTAATACTATAATACCATTCCAAATGAAAATTCTACTCTTATGGTGTTCATCATGCAACACTGTTCGAAAATTTCATAGTTATTGACATACTCGTACAACCATAGACAAAAAATCCTGGACTCTTGTTTTTTAATTTTGGCGAAGCGACATGCTCTTTAGCTCCGATATTTATTGAGCCAATAGATTATGTAACGAAGATTATTTAAGTTGATAAATTTGTTACCTGTCCAATAATTATAATCAAATGAAATAAATTATAAATAATTATAATAAATTCTTAATGTTTATTATAATCAATTGTCGGATTCTTCTTCATATGCACGGGATTCATCACTTAAATCCTCAATAACATTAATTATTAATTCTTGGGTACACAAATTGTCCAACACAACATCACAATGCCAATAAGATAATATCTTCTGTTTTGAACCCGCTCACATTCACAATTAAAACTTCTTCATAAATAAATTCGATTTTTATAAAAAATGTCGTCAGAAACGCATTAGGACATGAAAACTTATATTTTAAAACGTAGCAGTACAACAAAAACCTGAATAGGTAAAATGTTAAATGAATGGTTGACGAAGTATAATCATATATATTTGTTTTTATCAAACATGAATAAATGAAGTCACGACCTCATTGAAGTGCCATTTAGTGTAGAATGATCACTGCTTAGACTGATTTATATTTTTGTGTGAAAATAAAATCTGATGATTTATTAAAAGTGAAGAACAAGGGTTGTTGTTTATGATATTAGTTTTATAGTCTTGTGAGGTTGTTGCATTTTACAAATAACCCTGCGAAGGACTGTAAAGCTATTTCGCTTTTTATTGTAATATTTGCACCTTAACAATATACTCAGCGAGTTAAGAAAAATATAACCAAAATATGGAGTAATACTTTGATTTAAATTTTCACACATCACATTACACACGGACATATTGCAACGTCCATGGTCTCGAAGGGACTGAAGAGGCGGGTGTCAGCATCTTCTAGCCATGGGAGTTTTTCTAAGTATATTTATTAGTCATTTCATTATTTATCAGTCCCTTAGAGACCATGGATGTTGCAATAAGTCCGAAACGTTGAGGTAATTAAAATTTGTTTTATACGTGATTAAGTCCCGAATTAAAAATCAAATGATATGGAGTAATGTTCTGGTAGTCAGGGAGTATAACACGTTCAGCACCATGTGTGTACCTTGTTATACACCCAATATTTTTGTCCCAGGCCAGTGTGTCCCCGGCTATACATAGGTAAGGCCTGGCTCTTTAGGCGATCTCAGCGTATACATAGTTTCGAACATTTTGTATGAGCATTTGAAAGCCTTGGCCATCATGAATCATTCAGTGTTTTTGGGATGTGAATATCTGTGATAGTTTTGAAGTTATGGTGAACCATATAAAAAATAAGGATAAAAAAGTTAAATATATTGTTACAATTACCTTTTTTAAAATTAATCAATTAATTTATTGAAAGAGATCGAATTAGTACAAGAAATAGTACAATGTATATATATAAAATTATTGTTTTGTTGTACTCGTCAATTATTTAGTGCTTATATTTATTATATTTTTGCTACATGTCGCTATATGTATCGAAAAAATCTCCCAGGCCAGTGTACCCTGCTTGATACAACTGAAAAAAAAAAACAAATAAAGGGGCACAGGGTGTGGGGCGTTTCATAATATTAATTCCACACACTAGATGAATACCAATAGAAAGTATATAAGTAAAAAAAATGTGATTCCCACGTATTTTGCCTTGCAGGCCCTTGGCGCTGAACTTGTTAAGAAACTTTTTAAGCCACTTTGATCTTTAATTATGTTACATAAATACAAAAATCAAAAAGCTGGAATTATTTACACTTTACAGTTGAATACTTAAGAAACCAAAAGGTTGGTTAAGCGGTCAGGTATCTTAGTGCGTCGACTGCACACTGCACATATCTTATGCCTCGGAACTGTGAAATATTTTTTTCAGGATCAGAAATTTACTCTTTGGAAATGAGCAAGACGGAAGCTCTGACGCAGGCCATCAGAAAATCTATTGGTATCAGAATCAAGTAAGTGCTCAATTTACATTCTACAGTTAGGCATAAGTCTTTTTTTATGATATCAAGAAACAGGACGAACAAGTCGTGCGCCTGTAGGCGACATGCCAAGTCTCAACAGTTGCAGTGCCACTCAGAGCTTTAAACCGCAAAGATCTGAGGAGCACTGTTTCTGCGCCTGTCACTCTGAGACATAAGTTGACTAGTCCTGACGGGGCCAAAATGGGGTAATTGAACGCACCGACTGACCTTGGATTGTTTCTTCGATAGTTGCATCGGTTGCCGGTCTTTATGCGTCCGCCCAGGTGTTAGGGAGTTGTCGCGTTGCCCACTCTAGTCTCTCACGGACTGATAATGTACTATGATGATTGTTCGTGTTGCCGTTGGACAACTGCTGTGGTGATATCGCGTCAAAGCAACCAGAAGCTAGCGCGGTGTAACTGCAACAGAACGCGTCAAAATGGGGAATGTCCTACCCTCAGTGCGTTTTTTTTAGGATCGTCCAGAGACTTACTGTCACTTTACTTATTTCTGCCGCCGAGCAGTAATGTGAGCATTACTGCGTTCCGGTTTTGACGGGTGAGGGTGCTGGTGAAATTACAGGCACATGGGACTCGTCAACTTATGTCTCAGGGTGACGGGCGCATTGGCAGTGCCCCTCGGATCTTTATGATTTAAAGCTTAACTGCCTCCGTGGCCGAACGGTTACCATGCCGGACTGCCACGCAGAGGTCCCAGATTCGATTCCCGGGCCGGGAGAAATGTTTGTATGGCTTACATTTATTTCTCTCGTGAGTTTGGGTGTAATTTGTGGTTGTCTATGTGTATGTCCATGGCACCCGCGACACAGGGTTTCCCTAGTGCGGGGCTATGTTGAGTGTGTGCGTTATTAAAAAAAAAGCTCTGAGTGGCACTACAACTGTTATGGACAGGCGTGTAGCTTACCGTCTCAACCGCACGATCTGTTCGTTGCGTCACTTGATATTATAAAAAAATCTTCAAATTTGAATGGTAACTGGTAAACTACTGAGGTACCCCCTTTCCAACAAAAAACAGAATAACCGAAATCTTTTTCATTCTTGTCCAGAGAAGAGTCTGAAATAATCGAAGGCGAGGTGGTGGAGGTGGTGATCGAGCGCGCGGCAGGAGGGGGTGGAGCTAGAGTGGGGAGGCTAACCTTGAAGACCACCGATATGGAGACCAACTACGATATGGGAGCGAAGATGATCGATTCACTGCTTAAAGAAAAGGTCTGTTTTTTTAGACCTCCAACCGATTACAGTCCTACTTAACTGAGTCGGTTTCTGAGGTAGCTGCGTGGTGCGCGAGGGGTGGCAGTTTACGTGACAGCTATGTCGCGCTGCACACGAGATTATTTCAACAAGATTTTTCTGACGATATTCAATAGCAAGATGATTGAAAAAAGTACCTACCAAATTAGTCAATTATTGTTATGTGAAACGATATTTTTGTTTTTATTAACAGTTTTGGCTTGGATACAAGTCCTTTGAGCCATGTCTTCGTTTAATTATCGGAATCCTCAATAAATATTTTCCATTGTTGTGCTAGTACATTATGTTTTCACTTTCTCGTAGATAATATACTTCTCTTGTTTGGGTTTTCTAAATAACCTTTTAAGCGGCGGGAGCCTATACTTATGTTTACTTTCATTTAAATTACATTATATTCTATCACTTTGAATTCGTAATTAGTGGAATTTTCAGGATAAAGTCTTTTGTAATTTGGTTTAAAATAAAGAATATAGTTCTAACTTTCTCCATCACTATTTCTTTCTTCGTATTTTCTTCTTTAAATATAATTTTCGTAATAATATAA
This sequence comes from Hyposmocoma kahamanoa, assembly GCF_003589595.1. NCBI lineage: Eukaryota > Metazoa > Arthropoda > Insecta > Lepidoptera > Cosmopterigidae > Hyposmocoma > Hyposmocoma kahamanoa. The sequence continues at coordinate 1,103 of NW_020654842.1, read as the reverse complement.
AAATAATCTTCGTATAAACTGTACTTGTTACTTTAAAAGCCCGCCATTTTCGGAACGATAATAAAAAGAAACTATTTCATTGACAATTGAAATGAATAGACAAGCCATTTGGCACTTTTTTTAATCAACTTGTTATTTAATATCGTCAGAAATACAGAAAATTGTTGAAATTAGACATAACTTTTACGTAAACTGTCACCCCTCCCTTACCGCGCAGCCACCTCAGGAATCGCTTTAAATAAGCGGTAGGCCTGTAGTATGAAATTTGAAACTACTAGTTTTCTTTCTTAGTCTTGAACTATAATATGATTAACTTTGTCTATGTGCAAATCCTATTGGGCAGGTGCAAGCCGGCGACGTGATAACCATAGACAAAGCTACGGGGAAAATCAACAAACTCGGACGCAGCTTCGCCCGCGCCAGAGACTATGACGCTACAGGTTATATCTATTTTTTTGTAGAGAAATATTGTTCAGTTGTGACATCATGTTGTAGATAAAATGTAGTGTCGGTAGATCTATGGATCAATGACTGAAAAGCACTTCTAATGAAGGTACAAGACAGCATAGTGGGGTATTTAATACCTATAGTTACACTAGATGTCGCGACGAGCGGTTATTCCATCAATATAAGAGATATCAAAAAGTTTTAAACTGATATCGCAAGTATGTTACCTAATGAGTAAATCGACATCATTAACTTTTTAACAATAAAGCTTCATATATCCAAAATTTTAACATTAAACCATCGAGTACATAACCAGAAATAGTGACGAAATGTCATTTAATTTGTTTGATAACTATTCTGCCAAGTCATTACGGTGACAACTGCGCTCCGATCGGCCAGTCGTCAATTGTTTCACTTGACATCGCCCAGTTTAACCAGAGCTTTTTAGAATAGACGAAAATTGAAAAATTACATGTTTTTATTACCTATGAAATGTGATTCCGTTTGTTTTGTAATTAAATGTTTTGCTGTTTTTCCCCCACCACCGAATGGAACAGCCCCCATTGTTAGAGATATTATCTTTATTACAATAAATACAGAATATTTATGGAATATATCGTCGGTTAAAAGGTAAAACTCATTAAGTGACATTTTGT
>NW_020654841.1:0-38748 GCF_003589595.1 Hyposmocoma kahamanoa | reverse complement strand
AGACTAAAGCGTGAATGACGCTCTGTATACGATTTTAACGCCCTATAAGTTCGGACACTTTTTAGCTCGGACCCGACATCCATATAATTGTAAGTCGATGTATGGACTCAAAAATTTTTTAGAGTACGTTATTGTGTGCCAATATCATTCAGAAAAGATATCTTAAGTAGACATCTTTCAAATTTTTGAGTCCATACGTAAAAAGATGGGAGTTATGTAAGTTTCAAACCCTTTTATAACTATACATATTTCTGCCTTGTGGCATCGTAGCTCCCAAGCAGATGGACTAATCCCTTTTTTTTATTTGATAATCTGCTCAGCTCTTTCACAATCACCAACTTTTCTGGGTTAGTGTTCTCTAACATATTGAATTTTTCAAGTGAAGTTTTTTCTTAAGTTTAATATAGCCTAATATACTATAAAGTGCTCTTTTGTCATTTTACATCAATGACAATTTGCACACTTGAGAAAAGGGCAACTATCCTCCGTAGAATAAAGGGATAAAAGGGATAACATTTTTTTTTCAACCCAAATATAATTTACAAAGATTTCACAACACTTGACCTGTTCTCACAACTGAGAATTTCCTTTGTGCAGTACCCAGGATTCAAGACTACTCAAAACTTTGGAAAGATCGTTTCTGAATTGGGCCCACGGAGGGTAGAACCATAGTATATAATATAATAATTTACATTTACATACGTTTAGTAGCAGTAGAGTTCCAGGGTATTACTGCCACCTTACTTATTTCTGCCACTAAGCAGTAATGTCAGAATTACTGTGTTCCGGTTTTATAGAGTAAGGATATTGGTAAAATTACTGGCACATGGGATTTGTCAACTTATGTATCAAGGTAACGGGCGCAGTGGCAGCGCCCCTCAGATCCTTGCGATATAAAGCTATGAGTTGCACTGCAACTGTTAAGGACAGGCGTGCAGGTTAACATCAAGCGCATGACTTTTTCATCGCGTCAATAGATTTTAATTTAAAAAAAAACTAGTATGATAACTCTATTACAAACGTAGCAGCGCAGCTTGTATGTGTGCACGCTCGCGCACCGTATACGAACGCACACATTCGCATAATCTCGCGGTGCGCTCGCGTTGCATAGCACGGGTTGTCACACACGCCACTCATTGAATTGAAGAAAAATTAAAATAATGACATCAAATAGTAGAAGTGTTTATTGTTATGTTGTGGTTATTTGAACAAGGGCGTATCAAATTCGGATTTATTAATAAAAAAAATATCGATACAACACATTATTTCAATATAGCACTAGAATACTGCGATAAGTAAAACTAAAATAATAATGTAATAACCCTACGCTCCCAGCCATTACGCGTCCAACAGGTGGGAGTTTCTTTCTTTGTCTGGTTATATTATGCCAAAACTCTGGAGCTCAACGTCGAGGATCCCATAGGGCTGACCATGAGTCACCGAGGTTGTCAAACATTAAATACGGAAGCGTAAATAAATAACTCACACAGTAGGTACGTGTAATGTATTACGAAAGAACATAAATTAAAGCAAGCAAGAATTACCCGTACCCAATATTTCGTTGCTTATTTACTTCATGTTGCGCGTGACTATAAACGCAACAATCAAAAATAGGTTTTAAAAACCATTTTTATTCAATCGAATAGTAATTTTTTTATGATATCATGGGACGAGACGAACAAGTCGGGCTTGGTAGTAAGCGACACGCCTGGGAAGGACAGGAAGCCTGTCCGTAACAATGTGGTGCCACATATTGCTTTAAATCAGATCTGAGGGCCACTGCCACTGCGTCCGTCACCTTGAGACATAAGTTGACTAATCCCATGTGCCTGTAATTTCACCTTCAAAACTAAAGGGTGCTTAGTTGCAGAAATAAGCGACCAGGGAAGTACCGCCACCTTATTCTATTTCTGCCACCAAGCAGTAATGTGAGCATTGCTGCGTTCCGGTTTGGAAGGGTAAGGGTGCTTGTGAAATTACAAGCACATGGGACTTGTCAACTTATGTCTCAGGGTAACGGGCGCAGTTTCAGTGACCTTAAGATCTTTATAATTTATATAAGTATTATCTTTTAATTGGTCCGAGGTTATGGCAGCGCCCACTATAGACAGCAAAGTGACAACATTCTGTGCCACCTAATTAAGTTTTTACGATAAGCATACACCATTACGCTCTATTGAAACTGAAACGACCACCTGAAAAGACGACCTGCGCCCTGGATCACTCCTTTGGTGCGTAAAGTAATGAGGAGGCGCGACAGAGCTTTTCGTAAATTGAAACGTAGTAGGTCTGAGGAGAACTGGGCTACTTTCAAGGCTCATAGAAATCGCTGTAACCAGATGGTGAGACCTGCAAAGCGTCGCTATTTTCATGACAACCTTCTCCACTCTTCTCCAGCTGACACTTGGAAATTTTTGAAGTCTATTGGCTTAGTAAGGCCTCAGAATTAAACTTTACTTCATCCTTTCACTCTTGACGATGTCAATCGGCATTTCTCGGCTAGTGTCAGCACTCAATGGGCAGGCAAAGCGGGTGCTCTCAAAGAATTTCCTTCCTTGTGCCGCCAACTATCTGAAAGTTTTATCTTTTCTTTGGTGTCGGAGTCTGATATTCGTAAAACAATAGTGTCTTTAAAGTCTGAAGCTGTTGGATGTGATGACAAGATAGTGCTCGGCCTATTATTACTCACATTATCAACTCATCCCTCTTATCTGGTATGTTCCTTAACAACTGGCGCAGGGCGCATGTGTTGCCTCTTCCTAAGATTAAAAACCTAACAACCCTTAAACATTTTAGGCCAATTTCTATACTACCATTCCTTTCAAAAATTTTTGAAGCAATTGTTCATCGCCAACTATCATCTTTTCCTTTTTAGAAATAATATCCTCGACCAGTACCAGACTGGTTTTCGGCCTGGCCACAGCACCATGACAGCATTACTGAAAGTTACAGAGGACATTCGGGAGGGCATAGAGGATTCACGGTTAACGGTGTTAGTGTTCATTGATTTTTCTAAAGCATTCAATGCTGTTGACCATGATAACCTTCTTGCTAACCTTGCTTATCTGCGAATCTCTCCCCCGGAACTGGACTGGTTTTCTTCATAGCTTCGAGGGTTCATGCTAAAGAGGGCAAGCGGTTCGTGCTAAAGACTCCTTGTCTAATTGGTCAGACCTTGAGGCAGGTGTCCCCCAAGGTGGAATTCTTTTCCCTCTATTTATTCTCCGTTTTCTTTAATTTAATTTCTCCTGTCCTCCACAATTCTCTCTCTAGATGATGCGATACTAGCGCTTAATGAAGATCTGCGGCGTATCGCTGATTGGTTGAGTAAGTTTGGCATCAGTGTCAACCCAAGTAAGTGCCAAGGTTTTGTCGTGGGTAGTTCTCATGCTTTGACTAGGTTGGACATGAGCTCTGTCGCGCCTCTTTATTATAATGATACATCTATTGTATTTGCACCTCATGTTGTGAATCTGGGACTACAAATTGATAGCACTTTAAACTGGAAACTTCAAATTGACTGCATTAGTCAGAAGATCATTGGTACCTTAAGATCGTTCTACCAATTCAAACACTTTCTTCCCATCTCAATAAAAATCCCCTTAGCACAGGCCACTATTTTTCCTATCCATGATTATGCTGATGTGTGTTATGCTGATATCACCCAGGAACTTCGCAACAAATTGGATCGCTTGCTCAATAGTTACATTCGCTTTATTTTTGGACTTCGAAAGTTTGATGATGTGTCCGCATGTCGAATGAGATGAAGTGGTTTACGATTCACCAGCGTCGTGATTTGAGAATACTCACCACTCTTTACTCTATCATTAATGATAAATGTGCACCTGGATATTTGAAATGTAAATTTCAATATTTGGGTGCATCCCATAATCGCAATCTTCGCTTAGACAGCAAATTGACTCTTTTAACTCCTTCTCACCGTACTGGTTTTCTTTCTAATTTATTTACTCTTCAGGCAGTACGACTCTGGAACGCTCTACCGCCCCATATTCAAAAAGCGCCGAATAAACTTGCTTTCAAGCAATTAGTCCGCGATTTCATAATGGAGTCTCAATCTACATCCCAATAGTCTGACATTGTTGAGTATAAATATGTATATTAAATATATATGTATGTATGTATTATGTATTTATGTGCATATAGGTTGCTTATATAAGTATAGTTAGTTATATAATATTGTGTTTAAACTATATATCATAATTATTTAGAAACTTCTTCCTATCTGTTTTAATTATTATGTTATGCACCCCTGTTAATTATTTTTAACCCAGCTCTCCGGTTGACTGGTAGAGAAGCCTAATGGCATTAAGTCCGCAATTTGTACTGTTTTGTGTGCAATTAAGTTTAAATAAATAAATAGTCCCCATTGCAAAATGAAACCATGGGAATTATATACAAAAGAATCTCTATATTTTCATGTGATCACTTTGGATTTAAAATTGGAACACAAATTTGTTAAGCCCCAAAGTCCCGGTCAAAAGTTTATTCGATCCCTCGCGTCGTCCGCAAGCTGCGAGCGGTCAAATCTCGGAACACCTGCCTACCCACGTCACTTGAATAGAGTGTTGTGTTGGATCAATCGATAATTATCGACATCAAACGTTCTACAATTCGGCATGAATCGTTTTTTGAACAAAACAGAGATGTAACTAGGGAAATATCAAAATACAATTTATTATAGTGCAATAAAAATTAGTTTACATTCAAATAAAGCAAGCGATCGTTTTTATTTTCATTTAAAACACAGGTACTCATTTATTTACCTTAAGCATCGCAACTACACTATTAGGCTCAACTCACACTGGCGCAAAGTCGAAGCGTTGCGAGCGACGTACGAGTATTATGTTTTTCGCCTATGGTATATTCATCTCTATTTTCCAATTATTAAGGTACAAATTTGCGTTATGCGAATATGGAAACGCGTCGTCGACGCTTGGTTGAATTCAAGTGGTTTCGCGCGTCATCACGCGTCACGTGGGCGCCGTGAGGCGTCAGACCACACTGTGATCCGGGCGCACTAACGCGAGGGTCGTCGCCAGACATTGTAGTTGCAAAACAGAACGCGACGCGACGTTTCGACTCTGCGTCAGTGTGAGTTGAGCCTTATAGCGCTTAGATTTAATTGTATAATAGGTTTATATTGAAATATAATATTTAAGAGTGGTTTCACACAGCGATACAAACGCGCGATCGTAAAATTCGCAATTGCAAAGCAAAACTTGCGCTTTATAGGCGATTGTGATTGCATGATGCAAGCGCCTATAAATCCCAAGTGTAGCAATGCATGATGCAGTCGCGCACTTGCATCGCGTTAGCATCACTACTTAACATCGCGCGTGTGTGTAAAGGTAGACGATAAGCGATTGCGTCGTTACTGCATCGCGTTTGCATCGAAAAGTCGCAGTGTGTAACCGCTCTTAGTGTTAGCGTTTACTAATTTTCATTATAAAATGTATTTATTATCGTTCTTTAATTATTTAATATGTTTAATAACAATAATCTTGAAAATAACGAGTACAGTTGTTGATTTGAACAAGTCATGAGTATTCTTCTTAAGTAGTCATGTCGTGTTAACGTTTAAGAACTTAATTATACAGTCTGTTTATTATTGTTCGTTAAGTATACATCTCGTTGACAACTTAACATTACCTACTAGTTTCGATTTTAATTAACTATATAAATCTGTTATATCGTGCTTCTCCTCACTAACTGCGGTATCCGACATTTTTGTTGTCACTGAATAAGACGAATGAGCTTCCTCGGCTTTCAAAAGCTAACTTTCCCCACTAATCGTCGGATGTCGGTATTTCTTACAACAGATTAATAGAACAAGATTGACATGAGCTACAAATAAAGACGCGAAGTCATAAACCAAAAATAACTTGCCGTGGATTTTTTTTGTGATGTCAAATGGTGGAACGAACAAGTTGTGCCCCTGGTGGTAAGCCATACGCGTATCCGTAACAGTTGCAGTGCCACTCAGAGCTTTAGACCACAAAGATTCTGACAAGTCCCACGTGCCTGTAATTTCACCGGCACCCCTTTAAAATCGGACAGCAGTAATGTGCGAGCGAGAGTGGCCTCATTTTGGAAAAGAATGCTTGCATCTGACAATGCAATCCTGAGAGTACTATGTGACACGTCCTTCGACAGCTCTATTTTTAAATACTGGATGTCTGTCCACCGGGATGCGAATCGTAAAAGGTTATATTTTAATTATTAATACAAAGATCGAACACTCAGAAAAAACACTCAGAAAAAATTCCTTCGATCCGGTCGGATTCGAACCGACGTCTTCTTCCATACCATGGCAGACGCTATACCAACTAAGCCACGGAACGAACCAACGGACCCAACGAATTCTTCTATGTGCTTGCGTCGTGTCTTTGTACTTGGTCTTTCAACGACTTTTTAGTCGTAGCGCCATCTTTGAGAAGTCTATTACAGGTTTATCACCCAGTTAGTACCTTTACAGCTACTATGGGTTATATTTTATTTTATTTTATTGCATCTCATAATTTATAATTTATTCTATTATTATACAAGGTTTATTAATGTTTTGTTAAAGGGTACTCAAAATGTTTTATTTTTGTAACAAAGAATTTAATTAATATAATAATGAATTACATTGTTCACATTACTGCTTGGCAGCATAAATAGATAGAGACAGTAGTTCGCTTAACAAACTCTTCTATCTCTCAAAAAGAGCTCACCTGCTGCTAAAACTAACTAATACTAATTACGAAGTTAGATAGAGTATAACAATATCAATTGTGTCAAATAATCACATCTATTAATTACTTAACTCTTTGGTACTACCTAGAGCACCCAGACCACAACTAATTAAGTAAAGTTATTTTCCCAAATTGGTTTTCCCGGGAATGGAATCCAAGACCTCCTCATCTAGTAGCGCGTAAGTGTCAGTTTTCCGGCGGGGAGGAAGAAGTTTGGTAGGTCGCCAGTGGTGTGTGCACTTACAAACTCATTAGGTCAAATAATTTAAACTCAATTACTTAAATTTAACTAACTTCGACGTTATTATTCACCTCCGGGTTAACGAATTGATAATGGAGATCGTATAGACAAATTATCAAATAATTCTTGACAAAATTTGTGACGAGGGAGCTTTTGCACAATATCTCCCTGTACGGTTATACTCCGATATGTTTATATATATTTAACTTGTTTTCCATTTACAATAAAATTTTGCGTTTTCAAAATAATACGTCATAAAAAGTATTTTGGATTGGGCCATTTTTTTAGAAAAGCAACGATCTCTTGTTGTGTTTGTTCAATGACGAGCTGTGGCAAAACAACAAGAAAAGTTACAATATTCGCATAGCCCTCAGATGCTGAGTCACTGACCCTTTTCACGTGCCTTATTTAATTTGTTCATATTATTACAAACGCTATTTGGTTTTGATTTTTTTCCTGACATTGTGTTATTTTCCATAATTGCTTTGTGGTTTTGCATGGCAAGTAAAGCCTTTTTTAGCATTGCATAGGAACAAACTTTGTGTCGTTTATCGGCCATATTGTAATCAAATTAAATAAATGGTGTGAAACAAAATTCTCAAACATATTTACTACTTTTATTTGGGTTTTTATTCTCGTAGTATTCACTAAGGACTAATGAAAAAAAATATCTTTACTTATTTAATCTATTTCAAAGAAGCATTGTAAAGAAACAGAGCTCCCAAATATTAAACGGAAACTTTTTATAAATAAAAACTTTATTATCGTGCTATTTGAAAATGTTATTTGTCTTCAATACTGACAATATTTTCATTGAGTGTAATTTGTTTTCTAAACAAAAAAGTTTATAATCACTGCTTTTTTGTTTACGTTTTTCCGCCAAAACGAAGCGGGGAGGATTACTCCGGTATTTATGTGTTATTTTTTGTTGGTACCTCAGTAATGGTTGGGACCATTTAAATTTGAAGAAAATATTCACCTCTAAGGGTACTAGAGGATGAATCCGGTCTTATGCACTTTTCAACACGCACATTTCAATAAAACTTGGGAAATAGATGTAATTCCACAAACGTGTAATTTCACAATCGGATAAAAAACCAACCTCAGAAGATTGTTTTTTTTTTAAGTGTTTTTTATTTATTTGGTTACAAGAGTCACCTTACTCAATGTACAATTCAAAATGAAAGTTTTTCAGATCAAAATAGTGTATATATTTTTTTAAACAAATCAAAGTTTGGTTCAAACAAAAGTTTTGGGATTTTTACAGATCCCATGTTCACGGCTGACAAACCTGTAAAGTAACCATACAGCGCGATTTTAATAAGCAACAAAAATCATTAATAATTAATATATGTTCAATAAAATAACGGTTACAACATGCTGTAGGCACTACAACGCATTCTTGATGTTTGCTGCTAAGCTCATACGCCGATACTGCGTCATTTGACCCAGGTTTTGGTGAGGTGATGTAGCAGTCGGCTCCTCGAGTGACTTGTGTACTTTTTGTTTTGATGAATTATGTACCTACTAACAATAGACCTAAGTTTTAAATTATTTTTCACCTCACTAGCTCGGACAGGCTTTCTTTCTTGAAAGCGTTTTTTGCTTTTACATAGTGCCGCTTAGACCTTTTAGGGTCGTATTCTAGAACTCTACTCAATGCTCAAGTCAGGATTGCACTGGAAACACAAGCACTGGAAATACGACCCTAATGGCAAGGACTTGAGTATGATTTCTAGTACTTTGAATCATACTCAAGTCCTGACTTGAGCATTGAGTAGAGTTCTGGAATACGACCCTAAGTCACAAATATCTGAAAATCACTGCCACTGCGCCCATCACCGTGAGATACAAAGTGACAAGTACTGTATGTCTGCAGTTTCACCAGCACAGTTAAGTTTGAAAAAGCTATCAAGTCTTTTTAACCGACTTCAAAAAAAGGAGGAGATTCTCTATTCGACTGTACGTTTTTGTATGTATGTTACGCTATAACTCCGGTATTTGTGCATCGATTTTCATGATTCTTTTTTGCTGGAAAGAGGATACCTCCATAGTGTTTCCATTTAATTTTGAAGAAAATCATCCACTCCTAAGAGTGGCTGTTCACGCACGAACATTCATTTTTACAAATAGCGCTTAAATCTTATTATAAGGAGCAATTATTTCAATGGTTGATTTTGCTATTCTCCAATTCAAGGCGTTTTTCTCTCTCAATATACTTCGAGTAGTGAGAACCTATTTTTATTATCTCCTGTGTCAAGTTCCGTATAGTGGCGAACTAGAGGATGAATCCGGGTTTGCGCACTTTCCGGTAACCGATTTCAAAAAAACTTGGCATATAGATGTAATTCCACGTACTTTCGAGGTCGGTTTTTTTAGTACGCTGTACTGAGATTATGATTTTATGATCAAGTGATGGGACGAACAAATCATGCGCCTGTTTTAAAGTGACACGCCTACCCATGACAATTGCAATGCCACTCAGAGCTTTAAATCGCACCTGTTCAATCTTTAAAAATATCTATCGTAGCTTTCGTGGTAAATCTCTTTATAAATTAATATATATAACCTTATATTTATAATTTTATCAAATGAAATATTAGCAAGTTCCTAATATTATCAAACTAATTTCAATTCTTTTTTTATGATACCAAATGATGGGATGAACAAGTTGTATGTTGGTGGTAAGCGACACACCACCCCTCAAATCTTTGCGATTTAAAGCTCTGAGTGGCACTGCAACTGTTAAGGACAGGCGTGTAGCCACTTGATAATATAAAAAAAGAAATGTCACTTAAATTGAATCACTTATAAGACCAAGAGTATAAAATACACTATACGTAGTAATTCTTCAGAATTCCTACTCTCGGACCAATTTAATAAAACTCCTTACGCAAATGAACACTATCGAGAATCAATCCCACGGGGTCAATACGTCTAAATGAAAAATCAAATCACGACGTCGGCACCAATTTTGGCTTAGAGAGTAAACACTTCTTTGAACCTTTCATGTTTACTGCCCATTGTCATCGAATTCCCACAAACCGGTGCCAAATGAAATTCATTTCAATCTCATTAAGCCTACGTTCAATGCCATTGATCAATCAAAAATCAAGTACTTTCACTTCACTGAGCTTGGGTTCATCATTATCCTTTTTTTTTTTATCCAATCACTCTTGAGTTCACGTCCCTATAGTAACGTCTTTTCCTTTGTGAGCAAAACATTAACTTCTTTAGAAAATACACGAAAACTAAGTGAGCTTTGTAAAATTCGATTGCCCGATCTCCGGAACTCTCCGTGTGCGGCGACCTAGATTCCGTGATATATGAAGTTTTTTTATATATTAACAATAATAATAAAAAGCATAAATCAAAGTATGTATTTGTATTACAGAAAACAGAGAGAATCTTGCAGTTCCTCTTTTTCAAAACTATTAAACCTACTAACCTTAAGAGGGTTACACATGGCGACTTTTGGCTTGCGATTTTTAGGCGCTTGCATGATGCAAACGCGCGACTCCATCGATGTAATCGTCTTTATATGCTAAGTGTAGCAATGCAATTGTGCGTTTGTATCGATGGAGTCGCGTGCTTGCATCGCGTTTGCACACTGCTTAAAATTGCGCGCGTGCATAAAGGTGCACGATTAACGACTGCATCGCATCTGCATTGCGTTTGCATCGCTGCTAAACCTGTGTAACTTGAGTCGTGCAGATTTGTTAGAAACCATCCTACTTTATTTACTCCAAAAATTGGATTTAAACGAAACAAAAGAAATATGTCCGCTACTATCTACATCAATCAAAAGAGCGATTTTCTAAATTAAAATTAGTTTGTTCCGGACCGCAAGTTATAGTAATTAAAATTTACAATCACATACCGATTTACATAAAAGAAATTAAAGATTAAGTGGAGAAATAGATTTCTCACATATGGCGCCACGGCAAAAAAGTCGTTAATAACCAAAAATAAAGATCTTCAATGACAGAAAAATTCGTTAGACCCGCTAGTTCGTCCCGTGGCTTAGATAGCATAGCATCTGGCATGGTTTGTTCGCATCCAGCCGGATCGAAATAATTTTTTCTAAGTGTTCAATCTTTTTATTAATAATTATAACAAACTAGTGGAGTACATTCAAAAAACATAAAAATTAAAAATTAAAGAATTTAAAACGTTATCTAAACACACATTTAAAAGAATTCCTCACGAAATAAAAGTTATTATGATATTAAAGAATTTTTCAATAAAATGTAATTTATTACGTTATTACTTGAAAATACCTAGATATCCTACTCAATTTATCTTACAATTATACTATAATAAATCATTACAATTATGCATACGTATAATTGTAATGATTTATTTATTATGATCGCATTTATTTTATTACTTTTATGTACATTTACAAGCCACTTTATCTAAAACTATATGTATAGTATGACAATGCAATAAATGAATGAATAAATAAGATGCTACAACAGCAAAAGCAGCAGGTAACTGACCAAGGTAGAGATTGGTTTTTTGGTCACTGGGGCCACTTTCCAATGTCATCTTCTTAATTTTGAAGTTGGGTATATCATATTCTGACCCGGACTGTATGTAGGTTGCTTCCTTTAACACATTCTAAGCCTAGCACAATGAATGCAGCAACCATTCTAAGTAATGAATTTAAACATGTTATTACTATTAAAATTATTCCTTTGAAATTGTTCTTTATTGATTCAATACAATTGCATGCTATGTCAAAATTAGGTGTCATTATTAAACAAGAAACATATTAAGGTAAGGTTGAACTTTAGTTTTTTAGTTTTAGTTACAAATATTATTTATTCCTTTGAATAATAGTAAACATTACAAAGCACAAAATGTACACCATTAAATAAAATAAAAATTTACGCTATGAGCATGTGTAATGTGTATGTAGTGTATATGTAATATGTATATAGTGTGTGCGTTTTTTATTTATTTGTTTTACTTATTTAATACAGCAAAAATAAAAACATGACAGTTGGTACTGAAAAAAAGAAAACTTATCTATAAGTAACAGCAACCTTCCAGTTTGGCGCGCACGCGTTTGTGTGTGTATACGTGTGTGCGTTCGTGCTTGCATGCGTGCACACGCACGTAAATAGACATAAATTTTTTGTCTCCCTTTCGTATGTGGTGCCCGCTATTTTTTCAATTAGACCAAGCAAAGAATCTTCTGCATTTCCTTCCTACAATACGGTTTGTAAGGATGTCATATCTTATAAGATAGCACATCGTTCCTTTCGTCTCCGTTAAAATTGAGTAAAATAACTTGTATTCAAACACACCCTCTGAGTTATTTCAAATGTGTACTTAATGGTGAAGGTAAGCCTTTAGCAAAGTTTGAAATCCTAGTAAATTAATTAGAAATCGTACTCAAAATAACGTTGACGCACACCTGACTGTTATGGGTCCCACGCGTTGAACTTTTACCCTTTACTTGTCCTCTACATTCGACAAAATCGCGAACACGTGTTTGAATTAGGCTACCAAGGTTGCGTTCCATGAAGTTCTGGTTTAATATAAAGTAACCCAATCCCTGCCTTTAGCAACAAATACGTCGGTTGTAAGGTTAAACGGCCGAAGCCGTAAATTTGTGTATATTATTAGTTCTATCACGAGTATTTTTAAGGCATGACTTAATTAATAATTAAATTATTAAATTGATAATTTAAATCATTTTTTTATTGTTTTTATATAAATATTATATTATTAATTATTGTGACCTTAACTTTATTTATTTTAATTATAATGGCAATGTAATTTTTATTTTTGCGTCGTTGTCGCTCAAAATAAATTATTTTTTTTCTTATTTATTTCTTTATAACTAATTTTTTACCTGTGTCATTTAACTATATGTGGAAGTAGATTATTTTTTAAGTTTTATTCTTAAGAATCAGGGATATAAGTTACCGAATAATTGTCATACAAAATATTGTTGAAAATTGGCACTGACCAGCATTAGCAGCGATAATCGGAAAGTAGATTGAATGCAATTTATTTGCCAACACCCCTATTGGGTACGAGTTAGTACCACTTTGCTAGATCATAGCCCTTATTCCTACATAATCTGCGGGATTCCAGGCAAGAACATTTGTTCCAAGCATATGACCATGGAAAGACACTGATTGAGCCAAAGTCTCGTCCCGTCGCAGACATGTGCAGTCAGCATTTATTTGTGTAACTTGGTCAAGAGTTGACGGGCCAGCGGCAGATGATAACTTTAGGAATAGACATATTGGTCTACCTTCTTTTTATTTTTATTTTTTATTTATTTTTTCTCTTTCGTTGCAATCATTTACTGGCCACTATCATTATATATATACAAATCATTCTCTACGATAATCATTAACCACGAGCCTTAAAATGTATATCTGGTCAACTATGGAGCCGCTTCTCATAAATATAATCTACCATGCAGCACCGTACGTGTGTGTACAAGGTTGCAACAGTTCCCTCCTGATGGAAACAGTCCATTGACTATGATTGAAAAGATAATAGACAATATTTTTATGGAATAACATAATGTTTTTTACATTCGTGATATGCATCTTTTTATATATATATAATAATGCCAATTGACGGGACAAATAAGTCGTGCACCTGTTGGCAAGCGACACGCCTATCTGTAACAGTTGCAGTGCCACTCATTTTTTAAAATCGCAAAGATCTTAGGGGCACTGCCATGAAGTTGATAACGACTTCACGCATTAACTGCACACAGCCCCATATCTTTCTATATTAGTTTTGATTATAATGACGTTCCCTAACAACCCTTAGAGTACACGAGAATAATAATAATAATAACGCCCACAGTCAACATAGCCCCGCACTAGGGAAACCCTTTGTCGCAGGTGCCATGGACACACACATTGACAACCACAAATTACACCCAAAGTCACTAGAGAAATAAATGTAGGCCATGCAAATATTTCTCCCGGCCCGGGAATCGAACCTGGGTCCTATGCGTGACATGGTAACCGTTCGGCCACGGAGGCAGACAGAAGGGCACACACAGGTTTCGACTCCAGATCAGCCAGTGTACAGGGTTGTCACAGATCTCTGTCACTTGACTTCATCCGGTTCTCGACAGGTTAGTGTCTCCGTAGAGTCGCCCGGGTGCACGTGCAGTACCTTCCCTATTTTCCAGACAGGTACCGGAGCTTTAAGCATGCTCATTTCGCACTGCGCATTGCACAACTAGCGGTTGCCACCGCTAAGCCGTCGACTCTTAAGTCCACTATCAAATCTCCTCATTGGTGGCGGAGCTGTAAGGATGATGCATTAACTGCATACAATCATATTAACTGCATGAAGTCGGTTCCGTGATGCGTGAAGTTGTTATCAACTTCATGCAGTCGGCGTCTCGGTTGCATGAAGTTGATTACGACTTCATGCATTAACTGCAAACATGCAGTCTATCTGTTAGCAGACTTTACGATCGCACTGCAACTGTTGTGGACAGGTATGTCGCTTACCGTCATGCACACAACTTGTTCGTCCCGTCACTTGGCGTTATAAAAAAAGTATTGAGAAGGATAATAGCCGCTCACGCGATGCGCTCATCCTACCGCAAAATGGCGGCTATTTGGTTTCGCAAATTAGAAAAGGATTCAGTTTAAATACAAGTTTTTAAAAATAAAAATTATTATTCTGCATTGCTAAATAAATACCCTCTGTACTACAACAAAAACATCTCAAATAAAATGCAGTAATACACCGCAAATCTTCAAAATTAGTATTAGTTCTTTTACCTGTTATAACTTCGATATCCGATAAATCGGTATAAAATCATCACCGGCACCTCTAGGTGTGGTATGCTTCCAGAGACGCATGAATCGCGTGAGCGGCTAAAGGTTTTTCCTTTACACACTCCCATCCATCCTGCAACAAGTTTGAATAACTGCTCTTTACCAGCCTGTGTAATACTGTATGTATTTACTTCCCGCGATGGACCGTCCCCGGGAATAAACCATATTTTATTTTATCTACCGCCATACATTACCGCGAGTGCGACGAAGACGGAAAGATCGTTTGTAACCGACCATTACGCTAGTTTACGAGCGATAAACCGGACAAATGAAATAGTTTGCTGCTCCAGCGCAATAGCTCGGTGTCGGCCCGTCGATTTGTCAAGTCGTATGTTTCTGTGACTCTTGGAAATTACTTTTGTATGGTTTCGACGTGACTGGCAAGGGCTGAGTAAACAGTGGAACGTGTCCGTTTGCCCTAACTGACGTAGTGTTGTTTGTTGTCAGTGCTGGATTTATACCGTTATGCACGCTGAATGATAGTGATGCAGATGCTTTGAAACGACCCCGAAGTGGTTCAAATGTGAGTAATTAGCCAAAAAGCTTCATGAACCGGTGGTCTGTCTAGACTAGCTCGTTAATTGAAGTACCTACTTAATTTAAGAGCCTGTTTTGATACACGCACACGGCGTATTTTACACGCGCTGACGACGCGCGGTTCACGAACGCGCGTCTTCTACGCATATACGCGACGCAGACGCACTGTAGTGAATCGACTCAAACGCGAGGAAATATCGCGTTGCCAGCAAGAAGCTTATAATACCTCCTACGTACGTTGTTGTATATCAAAATACCATCTTTTGCTTTTTAACTTAAATATAACACTTTTTTATGTATATTACAGGTTCCATATTTAAAAGTAACGAAACCACTTACGCATATTTGCTTTTAAACTTGGAACCTATGACATACATAAAAAAGGATTATATTATTTAAATTAAAAAGCAAACAATGGTGCCTTGACTTACAACAATTTACGTGGGAGGTATCGTATACGCCACTGGAATTTACATTTGCAATTTCTACTTACTAATTAAAATTAACAAACAAATCTAAAATTAAAACTATCTCTCACCAAAATGCGCGATATATACGTCTCCGGCGCCTATATCGCGACGAAGCATAAACGCGCGTCGTCGGCGCGTATATGCTTATACGCTTAAAAACCCCGTGTTCATAGGCTCTACAAGCAGCAATTGTAAATGCTATTTGTATATCCCTTAATTGCTATCCTTGATCGCTTTTTAAGTAATCAAGATGTGCTTTCAAGATGTCCTTTTGCATATCCCAAATTTCTGTTGTAAGGTTGCCTGAAAGAAATTGCTACATAAGCAATGAGACCACCGGTTACATGTTATTTTCATACTTAAGGTACTGTTGTTACTGTAAATATTTGCATGTGACCATATAGGTACGGGACTGACTCAAATTCGAACAATGATATCGTCATATTGCTTAAAACTCTACTGCTCGTTCATAAGGCAGATTCCCCCGAGAAGAGCAAGAAACTCTAGGGTTTGCTCTTTGTAAATATATAATTGTACACATTTATTATATACACATTTTTTTTCAAGTGACGGGACGAGCAAGTTGTGCGCCTAATGGTAATCTACACGCCTATCCATAACAGTTGCAGTGCCATTAAGAACTTTAAATCGCAAAAAAGATCTGAGGGGCATTACCACTGTGCCCGTCACCCTGAGACATAAGTTGACAAATCCCATATGCCCGTAACTTCGCCAGCACCCTTGCCCTTCAAAACCGGAACGCAGTAATTCTGGCATTACTACTTGGCGGCAGAAATAGGAAAGGTTCCTTCTTTCGTACTTGTGGGTATTCATGTGGTCTGTGGACTACATAAATACTAGTAATAGACTGGTTAGTGGGCGGGGTCCGCGTTACCTAGTTTATGAAAAGACGTTCATATGAGTGTCAACAGCGCGTCAGTCGTCGTTGAAATGTGATACAAGATTATATTGTGGAAAAAACAGAAATATGCCATAATTGTGCCATTATATAATGTCGCGTAAGAAGCCAAAGTTTAAAAAGTACTCCAGGAGTGATTTCATTTCATCGGTAATTACTAAAACTACGTATTTTCTAATATTTTGAACAATACAATACTATAATTTCGAAACAAAACTATTTTCTTGCAACCCGGTAACAACAATATACATTGGTTGCTAGCCATCGCTGCCGTCAAAAGAACATTCGAATGACGCTCAATGAATTGCTTGCACTAGCGTCGTATTACACATGGTGCTGGGTCCGCGTTTGTAATGAAATTATCGATATGTAGAAACTCTGTATTCATAAACCCGGTTTTTGTTTAGTTCAAAATTTTTTTATTATAGCGATACTAATGTGTAAATATAAATTGTTTACAGGTATTTAAAAGCTAACAATTTTGATTACTTAAATGTTTGGTCCTAACACTCTCAATAGTTTTTTTGTAATTTTCAATTTACGTAAAAACGATATATTAATGGAAAAATAGGAAATATAGATAGAAGTACAGTACAATATCGATAATTTTACATTGCACGTAAGCTCGTGGAGTATCAAATGAAGACTTTATGATTGGAGATTTTCTTTCCCTTATCTACATGATTCTTATCTCCCTATTTGCTTATTATACGTCACCTTCATCCGTTTGAGTTCTTAGTTTTATCACAGGCATGATTTACATTTGCTGTTTTTGTATTAATTTTTTTTAGTTTCCCGCCAGAACGGAGAAATGGGCGAAGCAACGGGCAATAAAAGCTGGGTACCTACTAAATGTAGCACCATTTGCTATAGACATTTTATGACATCACATTAAATTATATACATATAAATAACAACCGAAAAATTCATTAAAAAATAAATCATTTGGTTAATCAAGTGGACATGAAACTCAGAGTCGCCTTCACAAATTATAGACCACATCTAAATGTGAAAACATTTCTGAAGCATTGTCAGTTATTTTTCGTCAAGTTTTCATGAAACAAATGATTCGCTTTTTCGCCTTCGGAAATTCTCTCTCTTCATTTTCTTGACAAGCTCGTCAACGCTATAGGTGTAGTCATGTTCAGCCAGTTCAGAAAGAGGTAATTGTTGAACAAATATATCATATTTCAACCCTTCCAGTGATCGGATTGACTTGAAATCTAGTAGGTTAATGAAAGTATGATAAAAGTATAATAAATCACTAATACTGTGATTGTAGCATGTAGCTACGTATACGCACACGCCTGCGTAGCTAATATCAATTAATATTTGCGTGTAGTAAAACCTTATGCGTATTTGGTAACAAATGCATGCGTATAAAACTCAGCTACGCCAGTTCTCGAAGAAATTGCTTTAAATGCCGTTTCCATATACTCCGTGATTGACCCTAATTATAGCAAGTATAAAGCAATGCCTGGTTCAATATTCCGTTAGTTATGAAACATAATGTCGATATCAATTAAATGTCACATCTCTATCTGTAGATTGTCAACTTTTTGCTTTTGTTCCAAGAAGTTTATGTTCATAGGATTCTTAGCTTTTATGTGACTAGTAATAATAAAACCTTTTTAGATTCAAATAAGTTTCAATTTTTTTTTATCAAAAGTTTTTAATTATTGTCTATTTTCGTTAGATAAATTTGAACCAATCAAAATTATGTTATCTTAGTACCAATGTAAGATTACGTCTTCAAATGTGTGCGTGTGGCGACACCGGTTTTGATACAAATGTTGCTTGATGCCATTTCCATTCTTTTCTTTCTTCCGTGTTCGTGCCTCTGTAACGACGTAATATGAGGTCTTAATCAGGATTATGACCTCATATTAGAGTAGAGACTCTGGCTTATAATGACGCTCTCGATCAATGAGTGATAATTTATTATTTACTAAACTGCGTACATTTTTAATAAAGTTAGTAATACCAGCTCCCGGTGGGGATTGGACGTGTTAATAAATTCAAATATATCTCACTGCTAATGCAATAGTGCATTAACTCAAAAAGTTAATTTATTCAGAATAGGTGAAAAACTAATTACTCAGTTCCCGTGAAAGATTATTATAATTTATGTATAACTTAAAATTTATTAGACATCTAAACAACTCATATTTGCCAATTAGAAGTACATTTGAAAATAAAAGTAAAAAATAACTTCATATTTTGAAGTAAGAACTGTTTTATCCAGAACTAGCTCACAAAACGTTAGTCACATTCTGGATTAAGTAGATATATTTTCATAATTTCTTACAATATTCTAATGACTATTTTTTGACGTGTAAAAAACAAATTTTACGTTCAGAAATGGTATAAACTTGAATTTCACGTATTTTGAGTTAGAACACTATTGAAATAGCAGTGCGATATCTTTATTTCTTTTCGTCATCGTATATAATGGACCCTTGCCGGCAACTGTGTTTCCCAGCTTATACAACCCGAGTATCTTCAAGTTACAAATTAATTACAAATGTCAATCCGTAATGCGTCAAGTAGATACAAATATGAATCAGTAACAGACATCGTCACATAAAATCAACAATGGAAATTCACCACACATTATTTTTATTTAACTATTATGAATGTAAAAGGGCCGCTCTGAATCGTAGCCGGTTCAAACGCTTCCATAATACTGGCACCATTACCGCGTTGAATGGCCAAGGAAATTTGTTGCACCAGGTAAGATCTAAGAGTATGGATCGCAACCTCTATCTCTAAGTCGACGACCCAATTTAAAAATTAGGAACTCATATCGCACCCCTCATGGAAGAATGGAATAAGTGAAATTACGTCAAAAATGTTTATTACTAAATTGGATACAGAAGAATATAACCTACATCCTCCCCAATTCTTGTAACTATGTCGACAATATCTAAATACACTTTTAAAAACATTTAAAATCTGCTTATATTGGTCAAGCAAAGACTGGGCATTCTTTTGCATTTTATGTCTGAGGCACACCCCGGACACTCCATACAACGGTCGAAAATTATTTACCTACTACTACTACACACAGCAAGGCGCTATTTGCACATGCGCAAATGTGTGCGTGAAGTGGCACGGTTACCCATCACTTTCTCGCACTGTTACGTTACGTGGTCAGAACGGCAACATAGCGAAAATTCTAACGCGAACCTGTTGTCTATGATTGTATTAATAGAATCCAAATAATTATACATGTCTATTAGGTATTTATATCGATACATTGTTGCGATATATTATTATTTTTTTCATTAATTCACTAACTAGAGTAATATTGAAGATTTATTTCAAAAATATATTTTTAATACATTTGCGAAAAAACTACATTGAAAGTAAAATAAAACAGTATTTAAAAAAAACTCATTTTCTGCTAGTAAATTAAAATAATGAAATACAACCACTGCAACCATTATTTAAAAGTTTATGGAAATCTAGTTCTAACGTGCTGTTTTTGTTTATTTTCTGTAATATCGGTCTGTAACCACTTTTCTTATTATGAAGTCCTGGTACTTTTGTTTAAACTTCTTTAGGAACCCGTGCACGGTAGTGAGATACAATTTATCTGTAATACATAGAACAAATATATACATAAAAATCTCGCCTGTCACACCCATTCAGGGGTAGGCAGAGACTGTGGACCTCCACTCGATACGTTCATTATATAGTATTTGTAAATAAATATAAGTTTCAATGACGAATGACTTACGTCACAAAGCACATAAATATGAAATAAATATACGATCTCTTTAGTTCTATGTTTAAGACTTAAAACAACAGTAAATTAAAAAAAAACTGGAAAAGTAAAAAGCACTAGTGCGAGAAATCCAACTTTCCGCACGATTTGTAGTGCGAAAAATACCACGTTTTGAGCAACTGTATTAAAAATATATTTAAAGCACTTAAAATGTTATATTTCGGACATGTACTTTTAAGTAAGGTAATCAAGGTATGTGAAATTGCTTGTCCAAGTTTAATAATTAGATATATTTACTACTTACGTAATATTTATCGGCAATACGAATAGAAAATTCGTGAAGTAGTGGCGTCTCATTATATTGATATAATAAATCTGTATTTTTATGCACATATTACATAAATTACTCTGCAGTAAATAAATGAAGAAAACAATAACTGAATGAGTCTCAGACATAGGTTTTTTTACTTACTTCGTTTCATCTTTCGGAAAATGGTGATAAACAGTCGTACACAGCACAATTTACAACCATTAGAAATAGTAACGTAAAATGATGTTTTATATTAACGTACAAATTTCCGAATGAATAAATGAAAAGTATATTCATCAATAGAAAACGGCTCGCCGGCAGCCTTATTGTCGTTCAGTCAATGTGACCGACAATATGCGGGGCGTGGTGCGGTACCTAAAACTAGGGAGGGGCGGGGAGTGTCCGTACTCTTATTCTTTATTCTCCGCCTGAGGAGTCGTATCCGTCTGATTTATATTTATGTTAGCAAGTAAATTAATTATTATCCAATACCTTATTGTATAATGATCACAAACAATAATCAACTTAAAAAATTTTGCTTTCTTTTTTAACCGACTTCAAAAAAGACGGAGGTTCTCAATTCGACTGTGTTTTTTTTTTGTATGTATGCTACGCGATAACTCCGGTATTTGTGAACCGATTTTCATGATTCTTTTTTGTTGGAAAGAGGGTATTTCCATAGTGGTCCCATTTAATTTTGAAGAAAATCATCTACCTCTAAGGGTGGCTATTCACGCATGAAGATTCATTTTTATAAACAGCGCCTGAATTTTATTATAAGGAGCAATTATTTTAATGGTTGACTTTGCTATTCTCCAAACCAAGGCGTTTTTCTCTCTCAATACGTATACTTTGAGTAGTGAGAACCGATTTTTATTATCTCCTGTAACAAGTCCCGTATAGTGGCGAACTAGGGGATGAATCCGGGTTTGCGCACTTTCCGGTAACCGATTTCAATAAAACTTGGTAATTATATGTAATTCCACGTACTTTTGAGGTCGTTTTTTTAGTACTCTGTACTGAGATTATTGATTTGTAATTTATTATATTATTATTAATTTAATTCTCCGTAAGTACATACTTTATATACTTCATACACATATGCTTAGTGTACACAGTACATTAATTTGCAAAGGCAACAATCTTTTTCTCTTCTCTTTTTGATGTTCCACGTGACCTTTTGAGAGATAGCTTAAAATCAACGCATCATTTTTGCGACGGTTTTACGCCGAGCTGCGTCCTTTGGGCCACGGCAGCATACATGATACATTTTTGAATTAATTGATATTAATTTATTATTAATTGATAGCGTTACAATAATTGGAGAGGATGTAGGTTATATTTTTCTGTATCCAATGAAGCAATGAAACTTTTTGACCTAACTTCACTTTTGTCATTCTTCCATGAGGGATGTGATATGTACATGACATTCATAATTATGTTACAGAGATTCGAACCGGTTTTCAACGCCCAACTGCACCAACAAACAAAATGTACAGGACATAGATTAGAGCGCCAACTAATTAGACTCTTGTGCTACAGTGGCGCGACTCTAGCGCTTCAGTAATTTTTGGTTCACTAATTATTATGACTGCAAAAGTGACACGTGCCTGTCACTACAGTGACGCTGCGCATGCACTTCTAAATATTGTATGAAAATTAGGAGTGGCACGGCCAAGATGATGCAATATTTGAAAAACGATAACAAAGATAAATAAAGATCTCAGTTCTCTAATGTATAAATGTACAAACATCAAAAGTGTCTAGGAATCAAGTACGAATGGATTTTATATTGTGTGTGTTTTTATGTTACACGTTTACTCCGCTGTTTCCTCGTGGTCCCACTAATTTGTTCCACTAGTAGGACCACATCTCCCAATACAACATTAAAGTTGAATGTTACCTTAGTTGTGCTTAAAATAAAAAATATAAAAGACTCCGGTTTCGCGCACTTTCCGTTAACCGATAAACTAAAAAAAACAAAACTTTGCTTGTTACTAAAAGTTACAATCAAATTCAAATTATAAAATTGACCAAAAAAATCCGTTGGTGTTAAAAAAATTCAATTAAAAATCTGTTTTTCAATAATTAGCAAAAAAATGCTTGACCCCTAGGCGCTTTTGATGTGTGTCTTTGGAAAAAATAAACAACCAGTCAATGCTGCTTTGAATCAAATAATAGATAGAAGGTATTTTCGTTCCGATTGTTCAAAGGTTACAGACGAAAAGGAACTGTCTTATCTTAAAATGGTATGACAGAAAAATAAAACATCATTTCCACTACGTTGAATATATAGAAAGAGAAACCTGAGCTGAGGCACAGGGGTCCGTGTCAATAGTGTCAATACAACAAAAAGGCAAATGCTACTCGTATATCAGTTTGATTTTATTTATACTGTTTGGCTATTCAGCGGTTTGTTGTTACTTGGGAACTTCTCGCAATCGGTTTTATATATATACCAAAGTGTACATAAGTATTGCAATACACAGTTAATTTTACTCAATATATACCACATATCCGCTCACGCGATACATGCAGCCGTAGACGCATACCACACCTAAAGGTGCCGGTGATGATTTTATACCGATTTATCGGATATCGAAGTTATAACAGGTAAAAGAACTAATATTAATTCTATTTCGGTAACTACTCTAGCGAACCATAAAGTTTTTAATGCCTGGGTCTGTCATTTAAAAACAATAAACAACTTCAAAAATACGTTAAAACAATCGTGTGTGTTATTGTTTGGGCCGTAAGTAGCATTTTTTAAGTTTACCCTGAACATAAATGTTTATAAACTATACTTTAAGGAGTAATTTTATGGTAAACATTAGAACCACTCAAACGGAATATTATCATATTTATCCAAGTACACCAAAAATTTCATTAGTGCTTTTTAAGTGCAGGATTTGCGTTGTATTACTGCATTTTATTTGAGATGTTTTTGTTGGTAGTACGGAGGGTATTTATTTAGCAATGCAGAATAATAATTTTTATTTATAAAAACTTGTATTTAAACTGAATGCTTTTCTAATTTACGAAACGAAATAGCCGCCATGTTGCGGTAGGAGGAGCGCATTGCGTGAGCGGATATAAAAACTAAACTAATATAGATGCTGCTACATCTTCAGCATCATCAGCATGTCGCAGTCCATTGCAAGACAGAGGCCTCACCCAATGTGCGCCATTTCGCCCGGTTTTCAGCTTGTGGCATCCATCTGCTGCCAGCAGCCTTTGGAAGATCGTCACTCCGCTCCCGTAAGTAGTTCGTGATATCAACATTCCGGTACATGTGGCCGTGGTTCGCGAAGTTGTTGGTTCACTGTTCCATCCCGCAAATAGGTGCCAAGCCCCGTTCAGCTGTCGTCGGCGCCATAATGATGTGATTGAAAATTGGACAGGAAGCCAATTCATTGCTAGGCAAAACGTCTCTTTCGCTTTAATTGCACGGACATGAAGCTTTTACTGACCGTCCTAATATGATTCTGCCTCGTTATCAACATCGTGTGGTGACTCCCATACACAGTTTTGACGAGTACATCGAAACAATAGTTCCTACTACGCATACGAATATTAATCACTGTCATTACAATTTGTACAATCTTCAGGGGCGATATTCTTTCGGTTATCGATAATTAATGGTCCACCTGATTTATTATGAAAATAAATGAGTTTCCATATGTAGAGGCTATTCATCTTCCGTATTATTGATTTGTTGACACGCCTTTTTGTTAGGTTTGTTACATTAAACAATATTTTCCACTCTATACTTTAGGCATTATGTCGCACCCTTGGCATAATAAAGATACATCTGCAAAATTACCTTTCAGAAGAAATGTTTACAGATTCTACGAACGAAATTAGTCCATTTACTACTTATGACTTTTAATGCTTGAATAAGAGAGTTATTATATTTCACATATACTTAATTTGTTTCACGTAATCGTATTATTTTTACGAGTTTTTATGGTATAGAGGGAGTAAATAGCCAAATAGATTGAGTCTAGACCAGAGATGGGCAGTGGGTTAAAACTTAATCAATCCGCTAGGGTTTTAACTGGGTTTTTACCCAATAGGACGGGTTTTAACGCATTTCTGCCCAAAATTGTGGGCAGAAAACGCAAATACGGAACTTGATATAATTTCATACTTATTACAAATTTCTAACGATTTTTTGTATCTATAATTTCAATGCGATTTTCAAGCGAATCTATTCAATAGAAAGGCAAATCGAATCGTCTTGGTCAGAAAACAATAATCATTTTGTAATAATATCATTAAATTTGAACAAAACTCGATTTAGTATAAACATTTAATAGTTTTTGCCCTCGATTTTGGGCGTTAATGGGATTTACCCCGATTAAGTTAACAAAGTGCTGGGTTTAAAACCCGGGCACTTGCCCATGTCTGGTCTACACTAGACCATTACATGAGATATATGATCTAAAAGCAAAAACTGTAACTGGTGTTTACATATCGACGCTTGAAAGGCAAAATGGGATAAGCGATACTTTTGGTCTTTATTTAGTTACATATGCCGTTGGAATCAACTAACGTTTCTGATTCCAACGGTATATATAACTCAATTTGACCTAGAAGTGTTGCTTATCGCATTTTGCCTTTCAAACGTCGTTATGTCTTGTAAGTTTTTGTTAATAGCTTTTTCAGTAATAATGTGCGATTGTTATTATTATATGAAAATCATACAATACTTCACGCCCGAGAGTTAAAATCAATTTGCTGCGGTGAGAGATTTTATATTTAAAGCGTTGTTGTCGATTCTGGCATTCTCTTTTCGACCCTTGTCACGCAGTATTAATTTAAAAGGGACCGCAACATTTTGGTCTGTGCAATTAAGTTAAGAATTTGGAGTCAAAGAGTGGATGCCATTAAAGTCCATTTGATGCCTAAGCCCTAGCAACAGTGAGTAAATCACTTGACAATGAAATATCGAAAAACGGATTTTACGTCATGTGGTATACAGTACATTTTCGAGACGATACTGAATAAGCAGCGCGCAATTCTCGAGGCGTATACTTGTTAATTTTACTTAAATCCTAAATGTATTATTATAAGTTACACGAATTCTAAGCGTTAAATGGACTATTATTCACCTATAATTGCATAAGGGTAAAACTAGTTTTGGGATCGACCTCTATTCCTGTTACAGCTACTGCTATAGATAATGCTACAGTTACTGCTGTTGCTTCTTGTTTTTTTTAAATTACTGTATTGCCATGTTATACCTACTATTATACTAAATAAATAAATTTGACGGCCTCTGCGGTCATCATTATTTCATTGGTAAACAAATTACACTTGAAACCATCTTACTGGTTAAACTATACTGCTTATTCGTAAGGCGGATTCCACTGAGAAGAATGAGCAGGCTCTAGGGGTTGCTCTTTGTGAATATACATTTGTATACATTTATCATTACAATATTTAATTTAAACATCTTACTTAGATCGAGACTCCCTGAAAGAGCTAAGCGGGGTCTTCCAAGTACACAGAAGCTGTAATAACTTTAGTATAAAGTTTTTGTTTCACTATACTTTTAAACCTCCTAAATGACGAATTTTGAATATCAATCGGAATCTTATTGTAGAAGTGAATACAATAAATGAATTTGAGACTTTGTGAAGACAATTGTCAAGACCGGTTTTCACGTGTCGCTAACTCTAGGGTCCCGGGTTTGATCCCCGGCTGGATCAGTGTAGCAAAAAAAACTTTTCTATATAACGTCGTTATTTTCGACTTCCATAACACAAGCGCTTTAGTTACTTACTTTGGGATCAGAGCAACGTATGTGGTGTTCTTTACATTCATAAACGTACATTGCATGCCGCAATAATGACATGAACCAATGACCCGTTAATTCCGTAGTAACCGTTCTCGTACTAAGTTGCAACCGGTCTAAGTTATTTATAAATATTTTACATAAGTTCTTTTGTCATAGTCCTAATAAAAAGTACTAAAAAAGACTGACCTCAAAAGACATTTATCTCAAAGTTTGCCACCTTTTGAGGTTGAAAATTTTCTTCAAATTTAAATGGAACGACTACAGAGGTATTCTCTTTCCAACAAAAAAGAATCATCAAAATCGGTTCATAAATGCTGGAGTTATCACGTAACATACATACAAAGAAATAAAAAATACGTTCGGAGACGAACCAGGTATACATTTAGCTGACAAGCACTGACAATAAATATTTCCTATGTGGAGTACACATGTCTAGATTTTTTCTATTGCGCACTGACATCAAAAAACAGTGCCGCTACCGTAAAAAAATGTTTAGTTGATCATAGCAAAACATTGTTCCGTACAGATGGTTTTTGCTATGTAAACAGCAAAACAAACACCAGAGACCCGGTTTTTAGTTTTCATCACAACAACGCTGAATAACTGGAAGCCACACAAAAACAAACCGCATGCAAAAATTTCCTCATCTGCGTACATAACTATCTATTGTACGCCTCGTATAATAAAAATCTTCGTTCAAAGTGAAAGGCTTACGGAATAATCCGGTAAGCCCGCTCAATGTGGCTTTAGCAGTCTTGCTTCTGTCTTCAGGAACGTGAAATATTTTTGGCATATTTTTCCTCAACTTCTCTGTCTTTGCACGTGAAATGATAATATTAAAAAATGATTCGTTTAATATTATAAAACTTTATTGAATACCACAATGTTTTACTACGGTGATATTCGATTGTTTTTGTGAAGTTACTCCACTAAGACTCAACGTCATATTTTTCGCCTATAGTATATTCATCTCTATTTTCCCATTATTAAGGTACAAATTTGTGTTATGCATATATGGAAACGGACGTCGAGCGCAGTGAGGCGTCAGACGCCGACCACATTGTGATCCGGGCACGGACGCGACGTTTCGACTCTGCGCCAGTGTGAGTTGAGCCTTAAAGTACCGGCACGCTATGATGGCCGTTTCAACAGATTTCAATAGTGAGATGAAATTTCAATTCGTTATAGAAAAAAATATGATCAAATGCGCATCTAAAAGTTTTTAGATTTATAACTAGTATTGCAAGGGTTAGCTGATTAAAAAGTTTTAATAAAAATGTTTACTTATATATTTCGTATTAGATTTCATTTTCAAAAATTTCCAATTTCGAAAAACAAATGGCGAGTTGTGTCGTAAAATTAAACATTACATAAATTTCACTGCACGTCACTATCGACAACAATGTGTGAAAATTAGCTCCTTCAACGTAGTTATGAGTTAATACGAAACTTGATGACAAACGTCCGCTCATCTGTACTGTAGTTTGTTACAGTTATTAATATAAACTCAAACTCAAATACCTTTATTTCATAGTAAGCAAATTACACTTGAAATCATCATATTGATTAAACTCTACCACTTATTCGTAAGGCAGATTCCCCATAAAAGAATGAGCAAGAAACTCTAGGAGTTGCTCTTTATAAATATACATTTGTATACATACATCATTTACAATATTTATGTCAGATATAGATCGAGACTACCTGCAAGACCTAAACAGTTCACTACTACGAACGGGGGCCTAAAAAGGCTGCATTAGTGGAATCATAATATGATCCTAATAGGATTCATATTTCAAATCGTAAATTCGTATAATGCAATTCATGTATTTGACACTGTTCTATGAAAATGCGTAAAATGGTCTACAAAATAGGAATTTCTTTCATGTCAAACATTTGTTTTCGTAATACTGTTGTTGACGTTGAAAACTTCTAACTTATTATAATTATTAATACAAATATCGAACACTTAGAAAACATTCCTACGATCCGGCGAATAGATTTGTCATAAATGGCGCTATAGCTGAAGTCGTTGAAAACCATTTGGTTTTGGTTTTGGCGAATTTTTTATAGAAAAATTCGTGAGGTCCGCTGGTTCGTTCCGTGGCTTAGTTGGC
This sequence comes from Hyposmocoma kahamanoa, assembly GCF_003589595.1. NCBI lineage: Eukaryota > Metazoa > Arthropoda > Insecta > Lepidoptera > Cosmopterigidae > Hyposmocoma > Hyposmocoma kahamanoa. The sequence goes on along the minus strand of NW_020654841.1, from coordinate 10,028 downwards.
ATAGCGTCTGGTATAATTTGCTAAGAGACGTCGGTTCGAATCCGACCGGATCGAAGGATTTTTTCTGAGTGTTCGATCTTTGTATTAATACTAGTGGAGTAATTTCACAAAAAAAAATTCTAACCTGTTGCCAGTCGAATCATTGAAAATTCATGAAATTCTTGGTAATTTAATCTTTTTATGTAGTTATTTTATCGATGAACATACTTATTTACACTAAATTCTCGTATGTATGAATATTATAAAATTAAAATAAAAAGAAACAGTGAAGTTACGGTTTTGATTTTTTTTTTGTGGGGCAATTACGAGTATATCAGAACCTAAGCAGAATCTGCTGGTAATTAAATTGGATACAATTAATCGAAATTTGGGTCTGTTTTACGAAAATAAGAGGAATTGCTACAGAACTACAAGGAATTCTGTAAATGAATTGCGATTAGCAAAATTGCACGATTTGGCCTTTTTAAACTGGCTGACAGACAGCCGTGGTATGGCAAGGTCACTGGTTTGTGTCCAGCAGAATCGAAGGAACTTTTCTTTGTGTTAAATATTTGTATTAATAACATTCATTACCCCAAAGCAAAATGCCGTATGTCATTAGACTGTGAAAGTAGCTGAAGTAAACCAATCTAGCGGTTTCGGCGTCTGAAAGTTTCCTTATTTTTTTAAGCGCATTGACTTACAAATAAATGGACGACGGGTCTAATACAAAAACCACGAAAAAATGTCCCAAGTCAACCTATTTAAACGTAGTGACATGTAAAGGAATATGAAAAAGCTAAAACGTTGAATTTAAATTGTAATGTCATCGCAGTACTGTCTAATTTTGCTTGCTTCGCTGTCAGTCGAACAAACGAAGACTAAAGCGTGAATGACGCTCTGTATACTATTTTAACGCCCTATAAGTTCGGACACTTTTTAGCGCGGACCCGACGTCCAAATAATTGTAAGTCAATGATTAATAATTAAAATTCTTTTATTTGACACTTTTGTGCATCGAATTTATTTCATTGGCGTATTATTTTGTAAGCAATTGTCAATACGTCTTGTCGCCTCGACATTGGTTCATCATCATAATTATTAGTAATAATAATATCCCAGACAACTAAAAAGTAGCAGTAGAGCTCCTTACCTATTTCTGCCGCCAAGCAGTTGCCACTGCCGGCAGTAAGGGTGAAATTACAGGCACATGGGACTTGTCAACTTATGTCTCAGGGTGACGAGTGTAGTGGCAGTACCCTTTGAGCTGCACTGCAACTGTTATGGACAGGCGTGTCGCTTACCATCAGCTCCACGACTTGTTCATCCCATCGCATGGTATCATAAAAAAAACTACACCAATTATCTGGTTTCATACTTGGAAATTCTCTGTACCCGGGAATCGAACCCGGGACCTCTTCCAGCATCCACAATGCAAACCCTTGAGCCACCGATGTTGCCTAACTAATTAACCAGGCTTAAGGTACACTGCTAGGCAGCGGGTCTCCTATGAGTTGAAATTCAGGCAATAAACAGACCGCCATGCCATAGTAAAATAAGATAATAAAAATGAAAGAAAAATTAATTAGCTACTCCGCGAAAACAGTGAAGATTAAACCGTGCAAAAAACTATTTTTTTCATGCAGTTCATTTTCCCTATGCTCCCTCCGCATAAAATTAATAAAATAAATAACACAAGCGCAACTACACTCATAGACACCAGCACCAAAACTATACCCGACACGTCTCGTCTCTCTACGAGGCATACTCAGGGGTTGTTGATTGTTCGACACTCGGCCGAAGAAGAATTAAAGAGGTATGTAACAGACGCACACATTCGCATAATAATGAAAGGCGTGTTGGGACGATCAGTGTCATGCCATGCGAGTAAATCGCGAGATTATGCGAATGTATGCGTCCGTACAAGCCACGTGACGCGCGCGCACACATACAAAAGCCACGCTGCTACGTTTGTATAGAGTTACCATACTTTTCTTACAGGACCCAATTGGAGATTAAAATTCGTCATTCCTTAAATTTTTATTGAATTGATATTCAATTATTTTTTGTGAAATTACTCCACTAGTTTGTTATAATTATTAATACAAAGATCGAACACTCAGAAAAAATTCCTTCGATCCGGTCGGATTCGAACCGACGTCTTCTTGCATACATATTTCATCATTCCTGTTAAAGAAAGGTTTAAAAGTTGGACATAATTGACCCAATTTTTTTATGACAAAAGAACATCTCCTGTAACTTTTGAATGACCGGAAGAAAAATTAATTGCTTGTATTAAAAAGAAAGAACATCAAAGTAAAAAAAGTTTAATGCGGCTTCTATAGGACTGTTCTGTTAATATACAATTTTGTTTTATTTATAAATTCTATTTGTTTTAATCCGAGACTAAACAATTCTAGGAAACGCGAATCCAATCCAATCCGGAAATCCAAAAACTCGGATCCGAAGTCCAATTCGAATCCAAGAAAATACGAATATCGCTTGTACGCCTAGAGATAAAATGATCGCTGTGACATGTCGGACCGCCATTTCTCGGATTCGGAACTAAGGGTCTAGTCTCATTCGACATCCGCCTGAAACATATTACTGTCTAATAACTAATACTCGACCAAATGAAAAAACGCATGATGCGAATGAAGCTTCATACTTGACATTATGTTTTGATTTGGTCGAGTGTTACCTATTTGACCGTAATTGTTTTGGACGAGAAGGGAAGTAGATTACCAGATTCGAATTGGATGTAAAGATAAATTTCTTTGAAGATAACTTAATCTAATAAAATACAAATAAAACAAATATAAATATAATAAATTATTGCAGAGGCCGGAAAGTAAGGGATTGCTGGACGAATATGAGTTAGATTAATACGAGTCAAGAAATCCTCGTTCCCGCCGAGGCATATTGTATAGAATTTTTATCAAACAATGTGAGGAAATAATAAAAGACTAAAGAGCGTAAGATGCATAATAGAATAGAATAGAATCCATTTATTACATAACGCCACAACACAATAATACAAAGTAAGAAATAAAAAATAAATAAAAATAAAACAAAACTAAATTAAAACTAAAACAAATAGAAAATAGAACAAAAAAACTAAATAAAATTAATAAAAATAAAATCTTAGTAATAAGTAATTAAAAGACCACAAAGCTAGTCAACACTATTGTTGTACTAAGTAGATGTCATGTGCGCGGCTGTGGCGTATGTAATAGGATCCACTCAGCTAATATCACCGGGAAAAGGCCTGTAATAGAAAATTTAAAAAATATTAATTAACTTTTGAGTTAGGAAATGAAACTATTTTTCCGGATTTAAATTGCGTATATTTGTTTTTTCAAACAAACCGACGTTTCGGGCCCTTTACAGGTCCCATGGTCACGGTGTTACAGACAAGATCGGAAGAGTCCTCAGGCGCGCATCTATCAAGACCTATTTCAAGCCCCTGAGGAAGATTTATCAGTTCCTGAGACCCGTGAAATGTAACATCCCCTTACAGGATGCAGGAGTTTACAAGCTTGACTGTGAGTGCGGTCTCTCTTATATTGGACAAACAAAGCGAAGTATTTGTACCCGCGTCACATAACACACGTCCGCGAACATATAGCTGATGTCAAACACCGTCGCGTAAACAAGTCTGCAGTCTGCGAGCATGTCATGGATAAACCTACACATTCAATGAAGTTTGACAAACCCCAGGTCCTTGCAAAAGAAGTCCGCTATCTATCCAGGATGCTGCGAGAGGCCATTGAAATTAAAAAACATCCTAATTTCAAGAGGGAAGATGGTTTCTCCGTACCACCAGTTTGGGATCCAGTATATCCTCTAATGAAAAATCCCAAACAGACATAAGACTGCAGTACTAATTAATGTGTTTTAGTTTATTCTAATTTCTCTTAATAATTAATAATAAATTGAACTTAATAAAAATTCATTCAATAAAATAATTTGTAAAACTTAATATAGCGTAAATTGGAATGTTTTCTTTGTAAAATTAAAAATAAGGTATTTAATTAATAACTATTGTAACTATAGTGAAAAAATAGGGTGGCTTGCATCAATATTAGACATAACTGGTTGAAAACTGTACCACCTCAGTCAACCGTGACCATGGGACCTGTAAAGGGCCCGAAACGTCGGTTTGTTTGAAAAAACAAATAAGACGCGATTTTAATCCGAAAAAATAGTTCCATTTCCTATGTGTAACAATCGCGAAAACCTAAGAACTCGATACAACATTTCAGTTTATACAAAACATTTGATAAAAGTATATGTTATTGTTTACAGGTTTACAGGCACATTAATTGTAGTCTGCTGAACTTCTGATGATGTGTTTGCATTATATCCTATTGCTGTATTTTCGTTATCGCTCTTCTTATTGGTACTCATTTTCGCGACCAAAATACAAAAAAGACAAATAAACAAAAGAATACCAAAACACTTATAGTATAAATGTTACCGCCATTTTCTTTTTCTTTTTTTAAGTAAACTGTACAGGTAGGTATTTTTAATTCTCGCAACTATGAACACTGGGCGCACATAGTTTATTATTAGTAGAGAAGAGGACAGTAATGGATTTTCATACTTACATTGCAGGCCTTGGCCGGGAAAAAGTAGCACGGTCCATAAATGACAAACTTTCCGTGTTCGTTTTTTGAAAGTAAAGCAATCATTTCCGAGCATGTTTAAGAAAAAGCTATTATAGTACTAAAGTAAGCAGTAAGAAGGGTACCTAACATATTGCGTCGAACATCGAACGTATCGATGCATCGAACGTAGTGCGCTATCTCTCTTACTTACATTTATGAATGTTGAATAGCAATACCTTATCGTGGTGAAATCTGCAAGTCAAAGAACATTAATAAGAAGCATTAGGAAATGTAGCAGTAAAGCTTCTTGTGAAACAGATTGTCTCAGGGAAGTATTTCTACCGCCACGCGGAAATGTAAGAATTACTGCGTTTGGTTTAGAAGGGTGAGACTTCTGATTAAATTACACATGCGCTTGTCAACTTATGTCTCAGGGTGACGTGTGCGGTAGCTCAGAGTGGTACTACACCTGCTATGGACAGGCGTGTCTCTGACCACTTGGTATCATGAACAAAATTACATCTATTTGCCAAGTTTTTATTGAAATTGGTTACCGGAAAGTGCGCGAAACTGGATCATCCCCTAGTTTGCCACCCTTAGAGGTAGAAAATTTTCTTTAAATTTAAACCCTCTTTAAAACAAAAAATAATTATCATAATCGGTTCCCAAATGTCGGAGTAATAGCTAACTTATTAGATATTTGGGCTATTGTACGATTTATGGGCAGAAAAATAACACATGCCGATGTAATGTAACATTCGGTTGATTTCCGCTTTTTCTACTGCCGCACCCCTTAACACAAAAAATACAGTCGAATTGAGAACATCCTTTTTTGAAGTCGGTTAAAAATGTTCTAAGTTCGTAACATTCATGAATGTTTAGCAACAATACGGGCGCATTTATTCGATACGAATATCATCGCGCTCACCCCGCCGAGATCGCGTTGCCGTCGTACAGCGACCGCGTGCGTTTAACTGTCACGGCAAAATACGCTATTTATTTCACTTTTACGTATCAGACGAGTCCGGCTTGAATTTGGACTACGCGGCGACCGCGCGAGTATTCCGAGGAATTTAAATGTTGTTGCCTAGTAAATAGAATGCAGATTCACTATTAATGTACATGAAGGCGTGGTACCTGGACGGTCGCCACGCGGCGGCCGAGCGAAAACTTTCGCCTCGTCTAACTGAGCGCTACCTCATCGTAACGAAACCTGCAGGTTGAAAAATATTCATAACCCCTGAAAAATATGATAGTCTTCAGCCCTTATAGGACCAACATGGTATATCATGGTATAACTAAAACTTACTTACTTACTCACCCGAGCGTTGATTTGCTGATTTACAACCTGGTATATATAGGTTTAAGAAGAATATACGTCTATTTGTATAAAACTAACAAAGCTCCCAGGACTATACTACTAACACTATAAACAACAAATTTCGTTCTGTAACTATCACATTTTACTTCCGTGCATAAATAAAAATAAATATCAACATATATCGCTCTAAACAGCGATAACTTTTTTTAATACCTAGCGACGGGCTGAACAACTCGTGTACCTGGTGGTATGCCACATGCCCATCCATAACAGTTGCAATGCCACTCAGAGCTTTTAATCGCAAAAGATCTTAAGGGCACTGCCACTGCACCTGTAATTTCATCAGCACCCTTACCCATTAAAATCGGAACGCCGTAATCATTGACTTACAAATAAATGGACGTCGGGTCCGCGCTAAAAAGTGTCCGAACTTACAGGGCGTTAAAATCGTATACAGAGCGTCAATCACATTTTAGTCTTCGTTTGTTTGACTGACAGCGCGCTTGTCAATGATGCCGTATTGTGTGGTAAAACCTTGTAAAAATTACTCAACTAAAGTGAAAAAACAGGATGGTATATCATATTTTCAGCAAGTACTACATTGTGTTATCATAGTTATCATTTAAAAGTGTTATTTTATGCACTAGTATATATAAGTATTTAATTTATATTTAAATTAATCGTAAATATAAATTACAAAAGCAATCAAAATAATCAAATAGCTAACTGTCTCTTTCCGACTCATAGCTTGCGTAAAAGACTGAACGAGACCCAACACGTCAATTTCAATTGTTTCAAACACAAGCGTTTGAAATATTTAGAACAAAAATTTCATAGAGTAGAGTTTGATGCTAATGTTATTATTAAAATATTTTTTAATACATGTTAGTAATACTTTCAAATATTGTTGTACTCTTTCGACGGCTCGGGGTTACGAATCAGAAGACCGAAAATACATTTGCTCGAAATAACGTTTGCATGAACTTCCATAATCCCGAAAGTATTTTTTTTGGTTTTTCGGGAGAAATATGTGTATGGCCTACATTTATTTCTCTCGTGAGTGTGGGTGTAATTTGTGGTTATCTATATGTGTGTCCATGGCACCCGTGACACAGGGTTTCCCTAATGCGGGGCTATGTTGAGTGTGTGCGTTATTATAATTATTATTATTAATTAGTACCTAAGTGTTTATTTTGGAAAGCGTTTCTCTTGCGCAATCAATATCGCGCATTTTAATTTTATAATTATCTCACAACCGTCATAGCCGTACTTTTTCAAGCACAAGAAACATTTGCAAGAACTATGAGCAGTACGACTATGCCTGTTGATGGAATCAACCATTGTCAGTGATAAACCGTAATAATTATATTGAATCAATGTAAGCACTACGGCATTAAGAAAAGTGGTGACTTTTTGAGCGCAGTATAATTTCAGTACTATGCACGAACGGGTTAAGAAAATGGTAAGAAAAGAAAGGAAACCAGAGTTGATGCAAGCTTGATAAAAGACCATAATATTAAAGCTTTGGTATGTGATTACATCAATGAGTGAACTGTGCATAGAAAGGAGAGAATACAGGAATATATCCAGGAAACATAGCTTGAACTTAAGAAGAAAGTGACAAGTATTAACAGAGAACATCTTACACCGCCAAAATGCATTAAAAAACAAAAGTTGGATGAATTATAAAATATACCAACTTAAGAAACAAAGAAGGTAATTGAAGCAGACTGACAGTGCAAATTAAATAGGATTATTTTTAAATTTTAAGCAATTTGTAGCTTTCACATGCAAACAATGCATAATAATACAAATAGTACAACCTTGATAGCCTAACGGTTAGCACTGTAGGCACTGGATGAGAAGTTCCCGGGTTCGAACTCTCTGTACATACTCCCCATGAGTATCAGAGCAACAGAATCCCAGAGAAGAACCAATTTACAAAAGTTCATTTCCCAAATTGGTTCTACTGGGAATCGAACCTGGGACCACGAACGATGGAATTTATTCCGGGGCATAACTCAGAACACCCAGTCCTAAACAACTTTCGAAAAGTTCACATTTAGTTTTATAGTTGATTGAGCTGATTTTTTACGGTTTTTAAAAAAAATCTCGAATAGCTCGAGAAATCGGGTACGAGAATTCTCAAAACTTAAGAAAAAAAAAGTCAGACACCCTAGCTCGTAATAAATGGCATTGTATAAAATTCAACATTTACATATAAAATTTATTTATAAATAATAAAGGCTACTCCATTATACGTGTGTTCAAGTAGTTTTCACTAGAAGCTACATATGGTGCATTTTGGTAAGTTTCCAGTAGAAGCTGAATACGGTGTTTTTCGCCTTTCAATTGTTGCAAGCAAAATTAGGCAGTACTGCAATGACATTACAATTTAAATTCAACGTTTTAGCTTTTTCATAATCCTTTACATGTCACTACGTTTAAATAGGTAGACTTGGGACATTTTCTTCGTGGTTTTTGTATTAGACCTGTCCATTTGTTTGTAAGTCAATAGCCACAATGCTCACATTACTGTTTGGCGGCAGAAATAGGTAAGGTAAGCAGTACTTACCTGGACGAACTCTTTCACAAGGATCTCTACTGCTACAAACTCGCTTGCACATTTGAACTTACTACGTTACTACAAAATAAGGACCTGAAAAGCATCAGATAGTGGTCTAATAGGACAATAAAAATTTTTTTTTTTTTTTTTTTTTAAATTATTCCACCAGTTTTGTTATAATTAATTTATAAATAGATCGAACACTTAATTATATTAAAATAAATATAATTAAGTGCTCAATTTTTGTATAACAAAAGTAGTGAAGTAATATTCACAAAAAATAATTGAATATCATGTTGGTGAAACATCCTCACATTCAATAAAACACTTAATTACAGTGAATAGCTACATCTCTAGCCAGGTCTGGTAGCTGTAAAGGTGTCTAACTGGGTAATAAACAAACACCTAGAGAAATTCGTGAGGTCTGCCGGTTAGTTACGTGACTTTATTGGCATAGCGTCTGGCACGGTTTGCTAGAAAACGTCGGTTCGAATCCGGCCGTATCGAAGGATCTTTTCTAAGTATTCAATCTTTGTACAATTAATTTATTATGTTTTGTAAAAAATCATGGAACAAAAGTTATGGTTTACGATATTAGTAATATGGTCCTGACGAGATTGTTACTGGTTTACAAATAACCCTTTACATGTAGAGTCTAGTTTCATTTATATAGAGCACGCTCTCAAAACTGTTCTCATAATGATGTACTGTAGAATTGTTCAAATAAGAAGTGCCTCAAAAGAAGGTCAAATTGATCGACAGATATCGGAACAAAGAAATTTTTTCGATATAGAGGCTTCATAATGACGTCGTCAGAGACCCATTGAAGAACTTCCGCAAAATTCATACAAAAGCGAAAACGAGAAATATATCGTATATTTTATTTTTGCATCAAGACAAACATTTGCTTGTCAAAAGTGTCATTGTTTGTTTCAGAAACGAATAAAGAAATAGAACTACTTGCTTTTAGATGAATAATTGAAAACCTTACTTTGAACAAGAGCGAATCATTTTGAATTTAAAACAGGATTTTGTTAACATGCATGCGTTCCTATCGGAATACGAAATTTTCGTGTAGTTTTTCAAGTCACCGACGTAAAAAGTGGGGAGTTAGAATCTTTTGTCTGCCTATCTGAGTATCTGTCTGTGGAATCGTAGCTCCTAAACGGTTAGACTGATATTGCAGCGACTTTTAATTTCAAGACTAATTTTTATCGGAATGGTTCTTAATTACACTTATTGAAAACCGGTTCAGCGGTTCAGCTACCCGTAATTTCCTACTAAGTTTATAAGTTTTTACTAACACCAGTGGATCCTTGGATGGCAAAAAAGTCGTTAAAAACCAAAATAAAGATGTGTAACAAGCACACAGAAAAATTCGTAAGGCGCGCTGGTTCGTGCCGTGGCTTAGTTGGCATAGCATCTAGCGATCGAATACAGCCGGATCGTAGGAATTTTTTCTTAAGTGTTCGATCTTTGTTATAATAATTATAACAAACTAGTGGAGTAATTTCACAAAAAATAATCGAATGGCTTGGTAGTAAAACATCGT
>NW_020654840.1:0-13227 GCF_003589595.1 Hyposmocoma kahamanoa | reverse complement strand
AAGTATACCTTTAGGAGACATATTAAAGCTGCTATTTTACGCAAACATAAACTTGGTATTCCGAAGCACCTTGAGTCTATGGTATTGCTGCCTTCCAGCAACAGTTTATTCTTCTAATTTATACTAATGAAACACTAACATTTAATTTGATTATTCTATTTTATTATTATTTCTAGGTAGACCTAAACTAACAGTATTAACCATAATTAATTTGTTTCTATAGACACATTTAATTTTTAATTTTATTTTTTCCTTTTTATGCCGCTTAACGGAACACTCCTGCGCAGCGGTTTCGTCGTTTTTTCACGTTTCCTGCTACTTCGGGCGTAGCAGAATATCAGTGTGCTACTCTAACTGAGCAGCAACTACGCTGAGCTACGGCCGTTTTGTCACCACAGCGCACACATGCAATGCGTTGCGTGCTTTTGTGTTGTAAAAAAAAATGTCTTGTTTGTTTGATTATGTTTTATCATTGTTATTATATTATAGCATAGGTAATGCTTGTATTGTAATTTTCTTGTGTAATTTGAGCTGTGTTGTCCTTTTTTTTTTTTAATTTGTTCTCTCGAATTTTTAATATGTATTGCATGTGTGTATTTTGTGACAAATAAATCATTTATCTATCTATCTATCTATCTATCTAAAAGGCGGCGTGTTTGGATTGACTCGGGATTCCTTAAAACGGGCCGGTATGGGTATTCTAGTTCGAGATTCGTAAAATTTCGCGTTTTGATCTTCGATTAAGGCACATTAGCACTATCCCATTCCACTTTAAACTAGATTTCACAAAATAATTGAAAGTCAAAATAAAAACGACACTTTTCCCTCCAAAAGGTCCAGAGCGAATCTTAACTTTTTCTTATAATTAAAATAAAAACTGATGTTTTAAGGTTCAACTGTTTTTCTTTCATCTACATTGACTTACAAATAAATGGTCGACGGGTCTAATACAAAAACCACGAAAAAAATGTCCCAAGTCAACCTATTTAAACGTAGTGACATGTAAAGGAACATGAAAAAGCTAAAACGTTGAATTTAAATTGTAATGTCATCGCAGTACTGTCCAATTTTGCTTGCTTCGCTGTCAGTCGAACAAACGAAGACTACGTGAATGACGCTCTGTATACGATTTTAACGCCCTATAAGTTCGGACACTTTTTAGCGCGGACCCGACGTCCATAATAATTGTAAGTCAATGTTCATCTACCATTTTCCTCGCTATAGTGAGCTGAAAAGTTATGTGTTTCGCTCGGCAGCAAAATTGTTTTGCTTCTCGTGTCTTGAAACCCTCGCTACGCTCAGGAATCTCCTTTTTCGCTTCACTCGTGGTTCAATCTTAGCTTCCTTGGCTTGCTCAGGTTTCATTCAAAGCGCTCTCGTCAAACAACAACTTTGCAGCCTTGCATAACAAATAACTATTAGTATATTTTCATTGGGCCGTTAGCGCTTTTTCCATTCTAGTTTACTGGGTTTTAGGAGATTAGTAGCAGAAGAGCTCATTGTGAAAGAGTACGTCCAGGGAAGTACTGCCACCGTACCTATTTCTGCCACCAAGCAGTAAGGGTGCTGGTGAAATTACAGGCACATGAGACTTGTCAACTTACGTCTCAGGGTGACGGGGCATCATCATCACTATCAGGCGCACGACTTGCCCTTCACTGGATATTATAAAACAAAAAATAAAATTACATGCTGTTTAGTTCTATGGCTCAGACATATATGGCATACATAATAATATATACATAATGGCTTATTACCTTATCAGGTGCTAAATGGTTCAAGCGTCGCAAGATCCTAACGCCAACCTTCCACTTCAACATCTTGAAGAACTTTGCCTCCGTCATCGAGGAGAAAAGTCGCGCTCTGGTGTCCAAATTGAAACAGCAGCAGAATGAAGTTGACGTGTTCTCAGTCGTCAGTGACTTCACGCTTGATACCATTTGTGGTAAGAATATCTTGTCATAGTCATTATCAGCTATTATACGTCTCATTGCCGCCATCTTTGAGGTCCCGGATTCGATCCAGCCGGGTCAATGTAGAAACTACATTTTCTATATTGAGTGTTTATGGTACTGTCGTTGTTCCCGATTTCCATAATATAAGTACTTTAGTTACTAATTTTGAATTCAGAGTGACCTATGTGATGTTGTCTACTATATATATACACGGGTCTCGAGCTGAGGACCCGTAGCTCAGTTGGTAAAGAACAATGCTACGGTGCAGCAAGGACGTGGGTTCAAGTCCCACCGGGACTACGAAATTTTCCTGTATATTCGATCTTTGTAATCATAATCACAAGATCATTATATATAAATATTAAATTTAATTAAAATATAAAGAAATTAGAGATTTAAGTGTTAAATTATAAAGAAATTATAAATATAAAAGTATAAAATGACAAAGAGCATCCGCATCCGCCTTACGGGAAAAGTGGAATGGTGTGTCGTCTAGGTCTCTGTTTTTTTTATACGTAGCGTAAAGATGACGTCATTTAGTAGCGGTGAACAATTTAGGGCGGTTACACGCGCGCGATTTTAAGCAGCGATGCAAGCGCGCGACAGCATCGATACAAACGCGCAATTGCATCTCTACACTTTAGATTTATGCTCTGGCCACACAAAGGTGGCCGCGGAAGTGTTTCGGGCGCGGAAATTTTTGTAATGTACGAATTTATATGAACACACGGCGGCCGCCTCTGTGTGGCCTGAGCATTTATAGGCGGTTGCATCGATGCAATCGTCTATAAATCGCAGGTGTAGCGATGCATCCCTGCTAAAAGACTTCGCCGAGTGTAGTGCAGTTGATATAACAACAAATTAACGCTCGACAGATATAATTAATTTAAGGTATAAATATATTTGACATATTTTTGCCTGATGTAAAGTATTATTGGGTAGGTATAATGAACGATTGATATAATAACTTTCACTCTAATATACCGATGGCATAACGTAAATTATATGTAAACATTTCAGAAAAAAATGTTCAAGTCAAGTGAGTCAAGATCAAAAACGAAGTTAAAAAAATTCTTACTTTTCATAGATTTCTCACAGATGGCGCTACAGCAACAAGTCGTTAAAAACAAAAAACAAAGATCTGGAAAAAATCGTGAGGTTTGTTAGTTCGTTTCGTGGCATCGGTTCGAATCAAAGGACTTTTTTCTAAGTGTTCTTCTAATTAATTATAACAAACTAGTGGAGTAATTTCACAAAAAATAATTGAATATCATGGTGGTGAAACTCTTGACATTCAATAAAACAATTAAAAATTGTTACGTTATTTTAATTTTTACGGTTCTGTGAAGTAAGCATTTATAACCTCAACAGAGACGGCTATGGGAACCCAGCTAGACCACGACAAGTCAAAAGCCACGGTGGAGTACAAGACTGCTGTAATCGAGATTGCAGTCGCGGTAATGGATCGCGTGGTGAAGTTCTGGCTCCATAATGACTTTGTCTACCAGATTCTACCTGTTGGGCACCGGTTTAAGCAGGTAAACTTTCTTATCATGTCAAGGGACGCGATGAACAAGTAGTGGCTTGATGGGAAGCGACACGCCTACTCATGAAAGCCTTTTTCGTACTCCTGCACTTGATTGTGTCAAATATAATTACATAAGCCGTATCACAAAGGAGCTTTTTTAGTTTTGAATCAAAATTCTATTGTCTATAGTACTCGCTATTGAAGTGACTGTACTATAATGTTTGGTCTATTTCTCTTTTTACTGTAAACAGCCCTATTTATTTAGTAATAATATGGTCCCTGGTTTTTATTTTTTGTTTTATTATTATTTTTTATTTACTACGCAAATAAATAAAAACCAATACTGCCAAACTAGGGGGTCGATTCAGAACTTGCGATAACTCAGACGACGGTACTATAAACACCCAAACCAGAGACAATATACAAAATGTAGTTTTCTACATAAGGTCAAAAATACAGTGATGTGGAAGGTCTGTTACAAACTATAACGTGACAGAAACCTACATCTAACATATGACATGGATGAGTTATAGTAAATACACACATTGTCACACGCATACGTGAAAAGGCACACACCCATAAACAATCATTAAAATTCTTGTAAAGTCTACTTGGGAAGAGCGGGGTCTCCTGACACTGGTATCTATATACTTAAAAGGAGTATCCAGGCCACTAGTCTCCGTTATATCTTTTGTTAAAAAAATTTAAATTTTGCGTTTTGTATTATTGCATTGTATTTTACATTGAACCGGCTGGGGATCGAACCCGGGACTTCAGAGATGGCGACATTATGATAACCGGTGTGAAAGCGACTAGACCACAGAGTTCGTCGAAAATCATCACCCCAATTTATACGATCCCACGTCAGGGCAGGGATCTCCTCACCGCGGGTTGGGGACTTGACACGTTTTCCGAGTGACTCAGACTTTACACGTTTCATTTACCGAAAAGCTCATGGTAAATAGCGGGCTTTACACAGGCACACTATCGCGCGTGATAGAGTAAACGTGCGCGATTGAGTAACGATCTTGGAAGGAGAAGGGAAAGACCGCTCGCTTGCCACTCACGATTGCGCGTGTAGTCCTGTACGCTCCTAGATCACTATAAAATCCCTGGGTAAAGGGGGTTAATTCAAATTTAGGCCTCTGCTTGATAGGTTGTAAGTCAAACCAATACGTAGGCTATCACGGCTTAATGTAAAGTGATAGTAGTCAAATTTTAAATGTGTTTTTTTTCTAGGCCCTAAAAAAGGTCCATAGTTTTGCAGACAACGTCATATTACAAAGGAAGAAACAGAAAGCTGATGGAGCTGATTCTACTACGATTGAAGAAGATAATATTGGGAAGAAGAGACGAGTGGCCTTGTTAGACTTACTGCTGGAAGCTGAGAGTAAAGGAGAAATAAATCTGGAAGGAATCAGGGAAGAGGTTAATACGTTTATGTTTGCGGTAAGTGCAAACCGTGTTATTATATGAAAGTTAACAGAGTTTGTTCAGTTATATGTATGTACAGTTGTATGTGGTTGGTTCAATATTAGGGACTCACCACATTTATACATGTAATCGCCTTGAGCCGGCCAGAAAAATTTTTAACCCAAGCAATAAGAGCAAAATCAAATAAGACATTACGCGTTTCGCGTGGGCGATCTGAGCGGAATATCATATTAACTTTATTATTATTTTATGATATCAAGTGACACGACGAACAAGTCGTGCACCTGGTGTTAAGCGACATGCCTATCCGCAGCAGTTGCAGTGCCACTCAGAGCTTTAAATCGCAAAGATCCTTAGGACACAGAAACTGCGCCTGTCACCCAGAGACATAAGTTGACAATTCTAATGTGCTTGCAATTTCACCAGCACCCTTACCCTTCAAAACCGGTACACAGCAATGCCCACGTTACTGCTTGGCGGCAAAAATAGGGAAGGTGGCAGTACTTCCCCTGGCGAACTTTTTCACAGGGAATTTAAAGGGTAAATGTTGCTAGTCTCCTGGGCATGGTGTCCCAGGGTACGGCCCTCAGAGGAAATTTTCTATATTCAAATATTATATCTATGGTTGAAGAAAAGAATTGTTTGCGTCATTTATATAGCATCTGATTAGAAGTTAGTATAAGTGGAATGAAAGTTGTCAGTTCATAGTCGATATTTAAACAGTATATATAATATACAATATCTATCTATACCTAAAATGGACACTACGCCGACATAATTTTTGGATCGGTTCTGTTTTTATTTTGTTGTTTTTTGTTTCTGTACTTTTTCTTTTACACAAAATTCGTTATTTTTTGGAATTTTGTTTTTTTTCACAAAATTTGGGGGCATAATATTAGTAGATAAATACTTTTGGCTGTTTACGAAAATAACTGAAAATGACCAAGAAATAAAGTTAAAGATATGTATAAAACTATAAATTATTTGTCATTTAATGTGTACAAATGTTTATTTTTTGCTTATTCTTCTCATAATATATTTAACTTTTAATTACTTTTTTTTATCTCGTATTTTAGTTTACGTATTTTATTGTTTCAGGGTCTGGACACCACAGCTACTGCTTTGACTTTCGGACTTATGTTACTAGCAGACCACGAAGAAGTTCAGGTATATCGAGTTCTTACGTTTTCGCGTTTGCTACATATAGGAAATGAAACCTAGTCGTTTGTTATTATTTCTTTTTTTTAACAACATTAAACGGGACGAACAAGTCGTGCACCTGATGGTAAGCTACACGTCTATCCATAACAGTTGGAGTAAGGAGCTCTGCTGCTTCTAAAATTTTCTTTTATTATACTATGTTATTTTATGTTCTCTTATTTATACTATGCTACAACTGTTATTTGTACCTGTTCATGTAGTTATTTCATATTTTATAATAAAAATATACCAAATTTGTTAAATTTTCAGGAGAGAATATACGAAGAATGCCGACACATATTTGGGGATTCTGACAGGATAGCCAGCATGTCCGACCTCGCCGAGATGAAGTACCTGGAGGCAGTGCTAAAAGAGACTTTAAGGCTGTACCCGAGCGTGCCTTTTATAGCCAGGGAGATCACGGAGGATTTCATGATGGGTGAGTTCTTGTTAGTTTAGTCCACAGATTTACAAACTTTATAGCTCGCCGCCCGTTTAGGCAAGACAAAAAAATATTAACGCCCACCACCACAAAAATAATTGAAAACACGTATTTTTCATATCAACTTAACTTAAAAACAATCTCTGGGAAAACATATATATATTTGTAGGAGTGGTAGGGACGCCTTACCACTCCTACAAATATATAACTCGATTCCCGCCGGCTTCCTAAAACTTTTCAATACGTAATTTACTATTATGGTACACAATTTAAATGATGAATAAGTTAATCAGTGAAATGAAGGGTACTGTATATTATCTTGTGTGCTAATAAGTGTTTTGCTTAATATAAGCAAGTTGTCTTTGTAACGGCAAAATAAGTTTTTGTTAAGATGGGTGTTTTTGTTTAGACCGGCTTTACTAACGACTATTTTCATGCATCGGCACTGATTTGTGGTGTAATTTATATAGATAAATCAGGTGATTTTTTTTGGAGATCGTACTAGGCAATTAAACCTGTATTACTAGAGCTCACCAGACCTTTACCCTCTCAAAGTAGTCTTAATTAAAGCCAATAATCTTAAAACAAAAAAGAATATATTATTGAGCAATAAAAATTGTAAATATTTACAATATTTGAACGACATTGCAAGGAAAAAAAACTGATGAACTGAAAACCTCCAGGAAAGCGTACATAAGGTCATAATATATATTTTTACTTTTTATTAGGAAATTGTTATTGTGTTTTTGTGCACTTCGTAGTGAATATTGGCAAAGTAAAAAAAGCTATACAATGAATCATACACCGGCACAGAAATTTTCGGGCCTAAATGACGTGGAGGAGTTTCTGGGCCAGTTTGAGGCAATTAGCGTGATAAATAACTGGTCGGATGGGCAAAAAAGATATGTAATTGCGACGTATCTGGAAGGGCCAACCTTGCAGTGCAACTAATTAATATTCACGGCCATTTATGTAATATAAACACCTTCCAAACTATCGATTAGCGCCGTCTTGATATACGACGGGATTTTGACCTTTTTCATAGTTACAATCTGTAGTATGGATTAGCAATCCTCTCGAGTTATTGGTCAATGGTATTTAATAAAGAATATTATGTTTTCATAGGAGACATTCTCATAAGAAAAGGCGTAGAAGTCGGCATTCATATGTACGACCTCCATCGAAGATGGGACCTCTTTCCAGACCCTGAAGAGTTCAAGCCTGACAGATTCCTGAGTGATGAGATCAGACATCCTTATGCTTACATACCTTTCAGCGCTGGACCGAGAAATTGCTTAGGTATAGTAACAATCATAATTATCAACTTATATACAATGCCCCCGTAACATTCCGCCGTGATAAAGCTATTATATCCACATTTAGCTGCCAAATTCGATTGATAAATTTTATCACAGTAGCTAACATGGCAAGCACCGCAACGTCATATTTTTGTCGCGTCACGAGCGCCGGCGACCAATGGCTCCAAAAGAATATCGTAATGCCAAATATGGCTGCAAGGTCACAGCTAATTTTAAAACATTTTGACAGTTCTGCACAGTAATTTATCAACGTAAAAATTGAGCGCGACAAACGAGATAAATGGAAATCATAAAAACTAACAAATTGACATATGTATACATATAAATTACGAGCTCTGTACCTCACCTACGGTGGGGTCGGGCTCGGCCAGCGGCGCGTGGTCAAGACGCGAGACAAGTGAAAATGACAAATCCGCACGTGTATCAAACGACGTTTGCGAAAAAAGTAAAATAAAACAGTATTTAAAAAAAAACTCATTTTCTGCTAGTAAATTAAAATAATGATATACAACCACTGCAACCACTGCGAAACAGACACTGCGATTTATCCAACTTTCGGCACGATTTGTAGTGCGAAAAATACCACGTTTTGAGCAACTGTATTAAAAAAACATTTTGTTATTAATACAAAGATCGAACACTCAGAAAAAATTCTTTGATCCGGCCGGATTCGAACCGACGTCTTCTAGTTTACCGTGTCAGACGCTATACCAACTAAGCCACGGAACGAACCAGCGAACCTCACGAATTTTTCATGTGCTTACGTCATGTTTTTGTATTTAGTTTTTCAACGACTTTTTAGTCGTAGCGCCATCTATGAGAAATCCATGAAAGATTTATCACCCAGTTAGTACCTTTACAGCTACCAGTCCTGGCGAAAGATGTCGCTATTCAGTGTATTTTAAATTTTTATTAAATTGATATTCAATCAGTTTTTGTGAAATTACTCCACTAGTTTTTTATAATTATTAATGCGAAGATCGAACATTCAGAAAAAAATCCTTCGATCCGGTCGGATTCGAACCGACGTGTCAGACGCTATGCCAACTAAGCCACGGAATGAACCAGCGGACCTCACGAATTTCTCTATGTGCTTGTTGTTCAATCTTTGTATTTAGTTTTCAACGACTTTTTAGTCGTAGTGCCATCTATGAGAAATCTATGAAAGTATTTCCTCATCCAGTTAGATATAGCTACCAGCCTAGAGTTGTCGCTATTAATTGTAATTGAATATTTATTGAATTGATATTCAATTATTTTTGTGAAATTACTCCACTATTATAAGTACAAGCAAAAATAAAAATTGATGAGGTGCAAATTCGAAATGTATCCGGAGGTAAATTTTTTCTTTTGTTTAAAAAAACTGATGTTTTCAACTGTTTTTCGTTCATCTACCATTTTCCTCATTATAGTCTGGTGAAAAGTTGTGTGTTTCGCTCGTCAACAAAGTTGTTTTGCGTCTCGTGCTTGAAACCCTGGTTACGCCCAGGAATCTATTTTTGAACCATGACCGAAGCGAGTTCTTAGCATCCCTCGCTTGCTCAGGTTTGAATAGAAGCACTCGCGTCAAATAACAACCTTGTATCCGTGCAGAAAAAATTACTATTTCTTTCTTTTGTTATTTCTACAGTGAAGTAGAAACGTAAACAATATGTATTTTTTGCGTTGTATCATAAACGTTATAATCTCCTCGAGTTGATAAAGTTTAAATTAAGTTTCAAGTTTCTGGATTGACTTCACAGCATAAGATTTAACTTTATAAATGTAAACTGTTGATAGCTTTGTTTAATATAACTCATCTGGAACTAATCCTCAATTTCAAGTTTAGTTTATGAACCAAACAATTGCCCTTCAAATTTAATATCTCGCAGGTTATTGCCCTTTTCCGTGTTGCCTTGGTTATATTAATTCCATATACCTGCACCTTTAAGGGTCTTGACTAGAAGTTTTGATTGGGCTTAGTGAAATCCTCGCCTGGGTCTATAGAGATTGTTTCGAAAAATAAAAAAAAATGATAACAAGATTGATGACCAGATCAATGGTTCCCAAAGTGGTCCACATCAATCCCCAGGGGTCCACTCCATTCTACAAGGGGTACACGCAATATCCAAAGTGATAATTATCATTGATAGATAGATAGATATACACTTTATTGTTCACACGCAAGAGCAAGACCAGTACATAAACAACTCAAAACTAATGTTCGCAAAGGCGGTCTTATCGCTAAGAGCGATCTCTTCCAGACAACGTTTGAAGTAGGGGTAAGGTAATCGGAGCGGGAGACGTAGTGTGCCAATGTACAAATAAAAATTAATCGTATAAATAAATAAAAAAACTTACATTGTAATTTATCAAATATTTAATAAATAACGATATGTTATAGCTACAAAAATATATGCATGTATAAATATACCTAACTAAACTTTTATTTACTAATAAATATATACACGTTGCAGACTAGGACCGTGTTAGAAGATATTTACGCAATCCGATTTTGAAAATAGGGAGCGGCTGAGAATGTTGCATTTCAGATCATTTGGGAGATCGTTCCACAATTGTGCAGCTATAATCGTAAAGGAATCTTTGTAATACTCAGAGCGGGTGAAAGGAGGCTTCAGTAGGTTATCCATTTTAGTTCAAAAATGTGGTCATCCGCGCGGAAACGAAAACGTTCTTGATAATTATTTTAACATAGAGTTCATAGGTTTTCGCGACTGTTACACTTATGAAAAATAAACTATTTTTTCACCTTACAGGTTCCATGGTGACAGCTGACTATGACTAAGTCAGTCGTGACCGTGGGACTCGTAAATGGCCCGAAACGCTGGTTTATTTGAAAAAGATCCGAAATTACTTACGACTTACGGAGCCGAGACTTGGAATATGACAGTAAAACTGACTCACAGACTACACGTCGCTCAGCAAGCTACGGAAAGGTCTATACTGGGTATCGTTAAGGAACAAAGTACGGGACGAAGTTGTATGATAAGACTCTTTAGTCTTGTGGACATCGTCCAGAAATGTAGCAAGCTGAAGTGGCAGTGGCTGGCCACATCTGTGGCGGAACCGTTGAGCGATGAAGTGGACGGGTTCCTTTTTTTTTTTTTTTTTTATACCTGACAGGCAAATGACTCCACTCTACCTGATGTTAAGTGGAAAGTGGTATCCAAACGCGAAGGAACCTAGTGCAGCGATGGAATCCTCACTGCACTAGCCGCCTCCACCCTGCCTGCCTACAATATGCCTCTTCACGCCTCGTTTGAAGGACCCCATATCATAAGAGGGAGGGAAGACATGTGCCGGAAGGGAGTTCCATTTGTCAACCGTGCGGCAGAGAAAGGAGCCACCGAACCTTTTAGTACGCGATGGAATGCGGCAGGTAGTGAAACGGTGACTACGAAGGCCAGCACGCGTGCTTCTGAGCAGGAACGGGGAAGGGGGGATGAGGTTGAACAGCTCCTCAGAGCACTCACCATGGTACATGCGGTAAAAGGCGCTAAGCGATGCAACATCTCTACGCAGTTGCAGAGGTTCAAGGCGTGATGAGACCTCTTCGTCGCCTATAATTCTAGTAGCACGACGCTGTAATTTATCCAAGGCATCGAGTAGGTACTTGGCGGAGCCGTCCCACAAGTGCGAACAATACTCAACGCAAGACCGGACCTGTGTTTTGTACAGCAGGCATAACTGGTCCGGCGTGAAAAAACGTCGCACCTTGTTCAGGACTCCGAGTTTCCGTGAGGCTGTTTTGATCACAGATTCGATGTAGCTCCTTGGATTCAAATCACAGCAGATTTCCATACCGAGCAAGGTGAAACTGCTCTGAGGTGAAAGTGCTGTGCTCATCAGAGAAGGCATGGGAAGGAACGGCGACAATTTTGTTGTTAACGCGCAAACCTGTGTTTTCTTGGCGTTGAACTCAACAAGATTACTGGATCCCCATGCAGATATGAGGTCCAATATCCTATTGAGTTCAACGACAAGATCAGATCGCTCTCTGTCAGTATCGGCGCGCCCAGCTGCGGGGAATCCATGATATCCCCCATGAACAGTGCTATCATCTGCATAACAATGAATATTCCCAAGTGGAAGCATATCATTGATATGCAGAAGGAAAAGCGTGGGAGATAGGACGGATCCCTGCGGTACGCCGGCGTTCACATTCACGAACCTCGAAATGCTGCCGTCAGAAACGACGCGAATTCTCCGCTCACGAAGGAAATCGGCAATCCAGCTGCATAACTGGGCTGGCAAACCGTACGCCGGGAGCTTGAAGAGAAGAGCTTTGTGCCAGACCCGATCGAACGCTTTGGCTATATCGAGGCTAACAGCCAACGATTCGCCACGTTTGTCTATAGCCTCACCCCAAATATGCAATAAGTACGCTAGAAGGTCACCCGTTGATCGTTTCGGACGAAACCCATACTGCCGATCATTTCTTTTCTTGAAAAACGTTTTCTTGAAAGACCTTTTCTTGAAAAATCCTATATACTCCGTAAAAGAATTTATGGACTTTAAATTGTAACGAATTCAGTATTTTCTATATTTTTATTTGAATTTTTACCGCATTAACATACTCTTGTATAATTGTTATCAACTTATGACGATCCTTGATGGAGAATGATATTTGATATATAATTTAATGACAACAATATTATATAATGAATTGTTAATTTTCTAATTATTGTGTGCTTTTCTCATAATTTTCCTTTTTGTCTGACGATCTCAATATAATTTCTTATACTTTGACATGTAGTGCAATTTATACTGTAATGTTATATTTGAGAAATAAATGAATCTGAATCTGAATCATTAATTATGGAGTGATCTTCTAGGTATTGGGTCAGTTGTTTATTGAGGATCCGCTCTAAAACCTTGCATATTATGGAAGTAATGGCTATGGGACGGTAATTATGCGGGTCTGATCGGTCGCCTTTTTTGGGAACTGGTTGCACATTAGCCTCTCTCCAAGAGTCCGGCACACGACCTGAAGAGAGCGACAGACGATACAGTCGCGTTAGCACGGGAGTCAACTCAGCTGCGCAATTCCTAAGTACAATCGCTGGGATACCATCAGGACCACTAGCTTTCCGGACGTCGAGAGACTGCAGCTGCGTACGCACATCGCATTGTCTGATACGAATAGCAGACATCGTGTAGCCACAGTGAGGTAGAGTTGGTGGCTGTGCGTTACAGTCGTCGAGACAGGAGTTAGCCGCAAACAGATTTGCCAAGAGGTCGGCTTTATCTTGCGGCTTGTGGGCTAGATTGCCATCAGAATATCTCAGCGGTGGCAGCGAGGGCTGTAGGAAACTGCGCCTGCGCGTCATCTGCCGCCCGAGTAAGGTG
>NW_020654839.1:0-13693 GCF_003589595.1 Hyposmocoma kahamanoa | reverse complement strand
AATCCTTTTCTAATTTGCGAAAACAAATAGCCGCCAATTTGCGGTAGGAGGAGCGCATCGCGTGAGCGGATATCAGAATGTCTGGGCAGCAATTCCCAAGAAGAGACTCAACTCCTAGATTGCCTTACAGAGTTCTAAGTATTCTCAGCGTATACCTGCCGTAGTCGTCTCAAAACTCGCGTCTGCGGGTTTGAGGGGGCCGTTCGAGGCGTCGGCCTCTTTCGGCGGGGTCAATCGCCGCTCGTGGAGACGAGCGGGTCCTGAGGTTGGGTATAACCCTTGGGTGTCGCAATAGGGTGAGCTGCTTCGGATGGGAGTCCCTGCCGGTGGGCCGGCAGGTTTCTCAACCATCTTCAGCAGCTGGTGTCTAGTCCGGTGGGGCTTCCTCGGGCCCAAGTAGATCCCTTGGAAGCAGTTTCTCGTCAGGGTGTTGGGCTCGGTGTGGTGCCAGTCCCTGTATATGGCTATACAGGGATTGTCCGGCGCGCCGGAACATGGTCTTGGCCAGGCGATCAACGAAGCTGTCGAGGCTCTCCATGCTCAAGTCCCGTTGGATGACGTCATTTCTCACGTATCGTGGGGCGTTTGTGATGCACCGCAAGGTCAGCGACTGTTGAGCTCTGAGTCGCTGCCTGTTGCACTCTCCTACCAGCGCGTACCATGCTGGGGCTGCATATGTTAGGCGGGATCTGATGTACGTCTTATACACTCCGAGTTTCACTCGTAGTGGGAGTCGGGACTTGAGAATCGGTCGCAGGAGTGCGCGGGCTGCGCGGGTGTTCTGCACGACGTTCTTGATGTGATGGGCCATAGACAGTCTTCTATCGATTGTCACCCCTAGGTATTTCACCGTGGGGGACCACTCGATAGGTTGGCCCATCAGTGTCAGCTTCGGTGGCATCTTCTTCGAGGTGCTCACGCTGATCGCCTGGGTTTTGGTGACGTTGACCGAGAGTCGCCAGTCATCCAGCCAGGAAGGAAGCATGTCCAGTTGGCGCTGCATCTTGAGCGCCGCGTGAGACGCGGTGATGGAGGTGGTGAGGTACGCGGCGTCGTCGGCGTACAAGGCCAGGGTGGCCCCTTCCGCCAAGGGAATGTCATCCGTGTATCGAGCGTAACACACGGGTGACAGACAGCTTCCTTGAGGTACTCCGGCGCTGATGGTGCGTTCTGAGGAGGTCACTTGCTCCACCGCTACGTGGGAGCGGCGACCTTTCAGGAAAGATTCCACTGTCTTAACTACTCGACGAGGAGTAGTAGAAGTGGAGATCTTGTACAGCAGGCCGGGGTGCCAGACGCGGTCGAACGCTTTCTCCATGTCCAGAAGAACTGCGACGGTGTGTGCCTTCTTGTTAGAAGCCACCGTCATGTGGTGGAGCACTCTGGCGAGCTGGAGAGACGTGGAGTGTTCGGCTCGGAAGCCGAACTGCTCGTCGCGTGGCTGGATGTGTGGAGTCAGATGCAGCAGCAGCAACCTCTCGAAAACCTTAGAGATGGTGGGCAGCAGAGCGATGGGCCGATAGCTTTCCGGTTTCAGGATGTCTTTCCCCGGTTTCGGGAGCATGATGACTCGACCGAGCTTCCAGGAGTGTGGGAAGTGACCTGTCCGCATGATGCCGTTGAATATACGGGTCATCGCGGCGATCGCCTTCGGCGGTAGGTGACGGAGGGCTTCGTTTGAGATCCGGTCTGGTCCGGGAGCTTTCTTCCTTTTGGCTCGGCGGGTCATACGCAGGACTTGTCCTGGCGAAAAGACAATGGGGTCCTCGTCGGAAGCTATCGGTGTGGCGAAGTAATTTTCGAGGTGCTGCTGGATGTCAGCTGCATGCTGATGATTCACGGACGGGTTTGGGCGGAACTGCGTCTCGAGGTGGTCGGCAAAGATCTCAGCGCGGTCTTCGGCTCTGTAACGGGGGGTTCCGTCACTGGCTAATAAGGGGCGCACAGGTTGCGCTTTCCCGCTGAGACGGCGGCATAGTTTGTGGATGCCGTTCCAGTCATCGCCGGTTGACTCGATGGTGTGTTGCCAGGATTCGGTGGCATGGGATTCCAGCTCTTCCGAAATCCTTGCGGCCATGGTGTTCAACCGGGTTTTCGTGGTTGGGCATCTGGTTACTTGCCATTGTCGACGCAGTTTCCTTTTCTCCTCTATCATCGACAGGATTCTGTGGGGAGTTTGTTGGGTGCGTTTGTGGCGTGAAGGGGTGTTGGCAGTAGCGTCTAACGCTGCGCGGATGCTGTGGGCGAAGTCTTCAGCTAGCTGGTCAACTTCTTCGGCGCTGTGCACTGGGCGTGAGGGTGTTTTCTCCGCCATATAGTCGGCGAAGGCTTCCCAATTCTGTCGATGTCTGGGTCGAGGAGGCACTGTCCGTGTTGGCGACTCTTCCAGGGTAATCAGGACGGCTTGGTGGTCAGAGATGAGGTGCTCATCCAATACTTCCACGGCTGGTGTTGTAGGTACATCCTTCACTACCACAATATCTAGGACGTCCGGAGAGTGGGTCGCCCGATATGGGTAGTGGGTCGGGACTTCAGGTCCTATGACTTCGTAGCCGCTGCGTTCGGAGAGGTCGAACAGTCGTCTACCTTGCGGGCAGACTCGGCTTGAGTTCCACGCCGTGTGCTTACAGTTGAAGTCCCCTGCTACGAGAGTTGGCAGGTCTGATCCCATCAGATGACGGATATCAGACTCCACCAACTTTGCCTCAGGTGGCCTATAAAAAGTGTACACACGGGTGGGGCGGCTGTTCAGGTTGACCTCGATCCCTATGGCGTACGAAGTCTGGAGGTCCGTGGGTGTTGGCAGCGGTTGGTGGATGAGCGACCGTTTCACTAGGATGGCTTGGCCCCTGTACGCCACTCCTAGTGGTGACATTTCGTCCTTCCGGTACGCGTGGTAGCCGGGTATCTTGAGCCGGTCCTGGGTTCTGAGGTGGGTCTCCTGGATTAGGGCCACATCAACCTTCTTCTCGGCGAGGAGGTACTGTAGTAACCTGGTTTTCTGGGTAGAGAGTCCATCAGCGTTCCAGGTCACGATCCTCAGGCTTGGCGTCAGCGGGTGTACAGGTCTGCCATCCCTCTGAGGATCGTTGGGATTGGGTCTCGGTTGGCCCGGATGTCCTGCAGTACCTCCTGGAGGATTAGGATTGCCTTTGTGATAGCGGCGTCCCGCGCCCCCATTTCTGGGGGAGGGGGTTCCGCTACCGTCGCTGGCTTTCCTTTCATCTCCCTGGGAGGGGCGGTTGTCTCTTGCGGCTGGTTGGTGGGCTTCCTGGGCTTCCGTTTCCGGGGCTTCCTGGTGGTGTGTGGTGCGTTCGCTGCAGCCATCAGCGATACGGGCAAGATGCCTTGCTCGGTTGTCACCGTCATCGTCGGAGGGACCTGTTCCGATGGCCGTAGTCGGGCGGCGTCGGCGGTGCGGGCTATAGTGCCGGCTTTCTTGTTCCGGCTTTCCGGTTCCGGTGCTCCACGATTAGGGGCGGGTAGCGGGGCCTCTTCTCGGCCGGCGGGGCTGTCGGCGCCGAAGACCTATTGGGAGGTGTAGTCTCCGGCGTCGGGGGCTCTGGCGTCGGGGTCCTCGGTGTCGGAGCTGTGTCCATCGGTGAACCGAGGCCTGGCATCGATGGCGCCGCGCTGGCCGATGGCGGTGTGGGGCTGCGAGCGGCAACTGCTGCGAACAGTGGCGGCGGTGAGCGTGCCTCCGTCGCCCTCGTTCGCGTCAGGGGCGGCGACGCTTGCGAGCGCGGTTGGCGCTGTTCTGCCGTGTTGTTGACGGCGGCAGTGGCGGTGGTGCGCGTAGCTGCCGTGGCTGCACGGGTGGAGACTGTGGGCCGCGGGCGTGCAGGCATCCCCGCCGCAGTGGCACGCGGTGGGGCGGGGTTGATGCGGGCGCTCGCGGTGGTGGTGCGGGTCGCCGGCCGCGGAGGGGGGCCGCTTTTTGCGGGGCGCTCAGCGGCAGCAACGATGGCAGCGCCTCTGCTGGTGGCGGAGGCGGAGGTGGTCGCGGCGGGCTCAGCTCGTGACTGGCGCGCAGTAGGTGGTTGCGGGCGTGCTGCGGCGGACGATACTGGCACGCTCGTGGACGCGGCTTTGCTTCCCTTGGTTGGGGGCTTAGGTGGCGCGGAGGGCACGCTTTCGAACGCCGATACCGACAGCCCGGCGCTCGATGGTGGCGTGATTGGTGATCTGCGCCGCGGCTCTCGGGGCAGTGGGTTCAACGCCGGGCGCTTGGGCTGTGTCTGCTGCGGCGCCGTCGACGGTCCCGGTATGACGCCAGGGAAGAATTCTTCGCCTACCCCCACGGGGGGGGAGGGGGTTAAGGCTGTGGACGCGGATGCTGCGGCCAGCACCACGTCCAGGATGTCGCGGCCGGTGCGGGAGAATATTCGGGTTCTCACCCTCCCCAGGCGCTTTGGACGCGTCGGCTGCCTCGTCGGGGGTACTGGCGGCGGCGGCATGGTGGTATCCGGGGGGGGTCACGCGCGGCGCGGTCGTAACCCGCGCTCCGGGCAACTATCCCCCCTCCGGTGAGACCCGCTTGTGGGAGGCCGGAGGGAGACCGGAGAGAAAGATAGCCGGAGGTTGGGTAGTGGCAAAGTTTCCGTGGGCGGAGCGGGCTGCACTGTGGTCGGCTCCGTGGCTTGTCCGACCCGTGCGCTGTGCGCGTAACGACAATCCCCTCAGCGTATACAAAATTATGTTAAAGTAGTCGCTGTTCGAGGGAAAATCTTAACATCGCGATTCAGTAATCGCGTTTTCTATGCCAATGCCATCTAGCGGTAAACTTGCGAAGTTTAGTACCGCGCATCGACACTGGATGGCATTACTAGTATCCTGAAACACGTTATAAAAGTGTTCACATGAGATGTATATAGGACGAATTTTGTTCTATTTGAGTTTTGACTGGAGTATCAATGAACAGTGTTTACAAGTAGTGGTGGTTTGCCTTTGTAATGCCCTATTACAAAGTGATCCCTCGAGCAAATTAAGTGTATGGTATAAAATAGGTTTGTTACATATTTATATTATGCAATAATTTGAAATTAATACTTACAACAACGGCACGAGAGTAATATGAATTAGGTGCGGCATATCGAGTCAAATTTGTTTCCAAGACTTTGCTGTTACTCTGGAGATTTGTATCAACTCTTTCACACCTGAAATAGAATACAAGTATCGTAATATACAGTTTGTTTATTAATTAGAACAAATTAAATACGGGTATTGACATATTATATTTAAATTAAATGAATATTTAGAACATAATTGTAACTTTTTTATAAAAAATAAACCAATCTCAAAAGTTAATGGAATCCTACTTCTATTTGCCAAGTTTTATTGAAATCGGTTAACAGAAAGTGGGTCAAATGTTATAAGCCGGATTTATCACCTAAGTCTGCTAACAGATTGCTGCATGTTTGAAGTTGATAACGACCTCACACATTGACTGCGTGTAATCGAAACCGACTTCATGCATCCGAAATTAATTGTATGCAGTTAATGCGTAATGTCGTTATCAACTTCATTCAGTCGTGGTCTCGGCGGCATGAAGTTGATTACGACTTCACGCCTTAACAGCAAATACGCAGTGAATCTCTTAGCAGCCTAATTTGCCGCCCCTAGAGGTGGGACATTTTCTTCAAATTTGAATGGGACCACTACTAAGGTACACCCTTTCTAATAAAAAAAATCGTTGAAATCGGTTCACAAATGTCGGGGCAATCGCGTAACACAAAAAAAAGTACAGTCGAATTAATAACCTCCTCCTAAAAAGGAGGTGCTTGAATGCACCTAATAAAGGCAGTATTTTTAGTAAAGGTTGAAAGAATGAAAGTTCTGTAGGATAGTAATGTAGCCAGGAGAGTGTACTAGCCTCCGCAGCCTCCGCAGCCTCCATACATCTTGCTTAGAACGTTTATAGTTCAAAATTCAAAAGGGCGAAGAACTAGTGGTAATAAATCCAATTTTATTAGTATTTATTCCGGTTTTAACAATATTTATGATCTTTAAAAAGTTTATCGCACAAGAGATTTTTAGTAACTCGTAAACGTCTCAAATAAATAAGGAGAGAAGACGTGTTCGCTGTGGCGATCGAGCAGGGAGTCACGGTGGAACGAAACAAAATCAGAATGCGAGGCAAAAGAACTATGGACAATTCAAAATTAAAATTAAAATACGAGTGGCCAGGGACCGGAGAAAGGCGATAAAAAGGTGGGACGACGATGTAAGGAAGTCACACCGTCACAAGGTAGTGTTTAGTAGCAGTAGCGCTCCTTGTGATAGAGTTCGTCCAGAGAAGTACTGCCACCTTACCTATTTCTGCCGCCAAACAATAACGTTAGCGTTACTGTGTTCCGGTTTTGAAGGGAAAGGGCGCTGGTAAAACTACAGGCACATGGGACTTGTCAACTCTGTTTCAGGGTGATGGGCGCAGTGATACTGCTCCTCAGATCTTTGCGATTTAAAACTCTGAGTGTCACTGCAACTGTTATGGAAGGGCGTGTAGCTCACCATCAGGCGCACGACTTGTTCGTCCCGCTACTTGATGTTATAAAAAAGAAAAGTATATATTTATAATTTAACTGCCTCCGTAGCCGAACGGTTACCATGCCGGACTGCCACGCAGAGGTCCCAGGTTCAATTCCCGGGCCGGGAGAAATAGTTGTATGGCCTTCAATTATTTCTCTCGTGAGTTTGGGTGTAATTTGTGGTTGTCTATGTGTGTGTCCATGGCACCCGCGACCCAGGGTTTCCCTAGTGCGGGGCTATGTTGAGTGTGTGCGTTATTTATTATTTATTATTTCACGTCCAGCGCTGCAACAATTGTATGAAATTGATTCGAGACAACACGATACTCTCTGCGACTCGATGCGACCTGCGATTTGCAACGGCCCTTGGAAAACCTAATCCACATCAACTCAAGTTTAAGTCCCATTGATGGACACTTATGTTCTTTAATCGAAGGTTTAGGCCCTAGTCGAATATGTTTCCCTTACTGCCGGAAATAGCGTCTTAAAAATCAAACTTACCAAAATTTATAAAAATATGCAGAGAAATTTGGAATAATGACGGTTAAGGTGCTTCCTTCAGTAATTGTGAAGTTCCGAATTGGATCCACACTTTCACATACGCTTTCGTCGTGGTTTAATTTAAAGAGCAGTGCGTTTTCTTCTGCTTCTTCTCCTGAAGATTATAAATATATTAAACATATTAATTATTAGACAACAACACATACGTTGCTCTGATCCCAAAGTAAGTATCTAAAGAACTTGTACCACAAGCACCAGAGACGATATAGAGAAGTCAGATTTTTGACCCGGCCGGGAATCGAATCCGGGACCTCAGGGGTAGCGACACCATGAAATCGGTGTGCAAGCCACTCGACCGCGGAGGTTGTCGTTAGGTACATTAAATTGTTAGAAACTTTATTTCTTTATGTGTTGCATTAAATTGTTATTTATTTGCTCATGCAGTAAAAAATGACAATCCGTCACGGGCCACCACAACTGATTTCTATGTATACTCTGG
Source organism: Hyposmocoma kahamanoa (assembly GCF_003589595.1). Classification (NCBI taxonomy): domain Eukaryota; kingdom Metazoa; phylum Arthropoda; class Insecta; order Lepidoptera; family Cosmopterigidae; genus Hyposmocoma; species Hyposmocoma kahamanoa. The sequence continues at coordinate 6,166 of NW_020654839.1, read as the reverse complement.
TATGGTTGGCCATAAAATTATAAATACTTTCAAAATTCTTCAAAATTCAAATGAGGAACTTGCGTCAGTGCTTTAAAGGGTTGAAGGTATCTGATGCAGTAAGCGAATAGTTATAATTGTGGAGACTGAAAATCAAAATCAGCAATGCTGAGTCTTCGTTCTTATTATATTATGGTTTATTTGTTTTGTGGATAAGTAAATATCTTTTTATTTAGTGTTTTATTGAATGCCAGCATGTTTCACTATGATATTTAATTATTTTTTTGTGAAATTATTATTAATACAAATATCGAACACTCAGAAATAATTCCTTTGATCCGGCCGGTTTCGAACCGACGTCCTCTAGCAAACCGTGGCAGACGCCATGCCAACTAAGCCACGGAACGAACCAGCGGACCGCACGAATTTCTCTATGTGCTTGTTGTCGGATCTGGTTTTTTTTGACAACTTTTTAGCCTTATGTTTTTTTTATTTATTATTTAAGGATACACAGTAGGTACAAACAGGCACAAAATTGTTTACATGTTTACTTCTTCTGGTTTTGTAAAATATTCTGAAGTACATTGACATCGTGACTGTGATCAATAACTGAAGTATAATGACACCCCTTTGTAACAACCCCATTTTGTAAATGTAATCATTGTTAAGAATATAAAAAATTACTTACTAGCAATATGAACTGATCCTGTCCAAGTTATTTTTGAATAATTTGCGTTTTTATATTCATACAAATTATTTTGATATATCTGAGTGCCTTTCCGCGTAAGCAGGGTACAATTCCATTGCGTGTGATTTTTGTTCAAGTTTTTGGTATCCTGCGATAAGGTAATTGATTTAATCAACTAACGAAACAAAAGAATTATGAATTAATAAAAATGTATTTGTGTGTTTATATTGTCGTCATGGATAATGTATTGTACAATAATGTTCCGCTTGTTTATTCACAACGGCTAGGGTTGGCTGGAAGAGATCCAGAGATAAGCTCATCTTTGTATATATCCTTGTAACTTGTAATTTTTCAATGTCGTTTATTTGTGCGATAAAGAATTGTTAAAGTTTCTACTAAAAGGACGCGACGTAAAGTTTTTTTTTATAATATCAAGTTACGGGACGGGACGAACAAGTCGTGCGCTTGGTGGCAAGTAGCGACACGTCTGTCTATAACAGCTGCAGTGCCACTCAGAGCTTTAAATCGAAAAGTTCCAAGTGACACTGGCACTATTTCCGTCACCCAGAGACATAACTTGATAAGTACCATGTGCCTGTAATTTCACCAGCACCCTTACCTTTCAAAATCGAAATGCAGTAATGCTTACATTACGTTATATTGAAAGGGAATGCAGGGCTTTGACAGTTCGGGATAATATGCTTTCATAGGTTTCCTCGTTGTACATCTGAACCAGACATTCCACACAATCAGCCTATCAACCCTCTACGCATTATGTATAATAGTGTAATCAGAGCTCTGTTTCGGTTCCTCGCTACTGCAATGCGTCGGGCAGGTTGCCGACGCCATTGTAGAGGATTTTTACGCACTAATGTGCAAAAAAGTGGTATCCTGTCTGCGCAGAGTGCGAGAGAGCTCAAACAGAGTTCTTAAAATGAAAGGGGATAGATGGGACTCCGATCTGCTTGCTAGGTTCATCGAACTTCACGTCTCGGGAGCTCGGTGAACTTAGCAGGTATCATATAATCATTTCATTCATTCATTTTATTTTTGTTCTGTAACTTTTGTACTAACAGTAGAATAGATAGCTTGTAAGTGTACTAACAATATGGACTGTATATTGTCTGCAATAATTAATTCTTGTTTTTTATTTTTTATTTTATTGGCGGCAGGAATAGGTAAGGCGGCAGTACTTCCCTGGACGAACTCTTTCACAAAGCTCTCTATCAAAAGGCCCAACTTTAGTAGGTACTGCTACTATAGCTTAGGAAGAACCATTAAGTAATTTCTGATAATAACAGACGTATCACATTAATTCCGTGAATATCACGTCACAAAATGCTCACCGCGGTTTGACGGTCTGCAAGGATTCTTTTCGACATTTACTTACTAACTAGAACTAGAAGACCAATATTAGGTATATATGAAGACTATGAGGTTTAATACAATATTAACCTATTGGAGCCGCCAAGTGTAATATAATATAGCATTACTGCGTTCCGCTTTTAAAGGGTAAGGGTGCTGGCAAAATTACAGGCATTATGGGACTTGCCAACCTATGCCTTAGGGTGAGGGGCGCATGCCATTGGGCTATCAGATCTTTCCGAGCGGTACTGCAACTGCTATGAACACCACCACCATTATAATAATAAATAATATCATCTATTCACACATCCATAAATAAATAAGCTACTTAGTTATATTTTTCTCTTCTTGTGGGAGATGTTGAGTGAAAGGGTTCCAACAAATGAAGGTTTGATTTTTAACGACTGTAGTTATTTTCGGAGAAGGACTTCACTGAATTCAAAATACTTTTTCAATTAAGACAAAAATGTATTTAGAATATTATAAAGAAGTTATATGACAAATGTCCAACAGGGGGATAGCTTTAGCTTAGCGTCGAGTCCTTATATATTAAGGAATCAAACAATGGGATATTGGCGGTGGTTACTTTGTAATCTAGATTCTGATTTGTGCAATTTTTACTAACAATATGGACTGTATAATATAACACGGACGTGATTTTGCCACATTCCAAAGTTTTTACGATTCATGTTAATTATTGCGACATCTTAGATTTTAGGGTACCGTCATCATATAACTACTTTACACAGAGTTTAGTAACAGACAATAGTGGCGGAAGATAAAAAGATTTGTAGCTGAGCACCGCTGATATTCAGCTAGAGCCTGCCATGATCAAAAAGAGACGAACTAACACATATATCATTCCAGTTATAAAATTTCCAGCAGATTATTAAATACTTAGCACAAAATCGTGAATATTTACACAGATATTACTATTACACACGGAGCACTATCCACATACATCTCCACTACAATGCCTACCTCCAAAACACCAACTCAGCGCACGACTTGTTCGTCTCATAACTTGGTAATAGAAAAAGAACTTATAGAAATTAGTTCTTTAACATTCCACAGCAAGGATGCTAATTTAACTTGTACCTATTGCAGTATTTATGTTATGTACCCATACTTACTATAATAGCTATGGCTTCCTTTGGATTTTCGTATTCAGAAAAATCGTCTCTTGTTAAAAATACCTTAGAAATTTCACCTTCTTTGTCCACGACATTTTGGCACCTGAAACGTAACAAATAGATAGGTAAATGTAACTTTTTGGTGTAAAGGCTTTCTTTTTCGTTGTAAATCTGCGCGCAAAAGCGCTTTTACCACGCTAGCGTGGAAAAGGTTTTTGAAATTCGAACTTGACGACGCGATGGATTGTGGTGCACCTAGCTTTTTCTTTCGATAAAAAAAGATAATGACACGTTCGAGTACGCGATTTGTCTTACATTACTTATGTATACAATATAAATCCGTTCGTATATTATTTATTCTTACTATTTTTTACATTAATCTGACAATAATAACGTTTTTAATACACTTGATTGGACCGGATTGGGCATGCGTCCTACCGGTCGTGACTGACGGAGCCGAGACGTGGAATATAACGGTCAAACTGACTCACAGACTACACGTCGCTCAGCGAGCTATGGAAAAGTCTATGCTGGGTGTCTCGTTAAGGGACAAAGTCCAGAACGAAATTATGTAAGACTGAAGTTATGAACATCGTCCAGAAATGTAGCAAACTGAAGTGGCAGTGGGCTGGCCGCATCTGTCGCAGAACCGATGAGCGATGGAGGAGACGGGTTCTCGAGTGTAGACCACGTCTCGGCAAACGTAACATAAGACGTGCCCCTGCAAGATGGACCGACGATCTGAAGAAGGTCGCGGGTAGTGGTTGGATGCGGAAAACGGGTGATCGGGCACTATGGCGTACACTTCAGTGGACTGCAATAGGCTGATTGAATGACTAATTGTGTTTATAAATTATTTTAGTTCGTCGAAGAACTAAAATAATTTCAATAATCACTTAAACACACAAAACAAAAGTACAAGCAAGAATAAAAATTGATGAGGTGGAAATTCAGAACGCATCCGAAGATAAACTTTTTCTATTCATTAATAATACTGATGTTTTATTGTTTGAATGTTTTTCTTTCATCTATCATTATCCTCTCTATAGTGAGGTGAAAAGTTGCGTGTTTCGCTCGGCAGCAAAGTTGTTTAGCGTCTTGTGCCTTGAAACCCTCGCTACGCTCAGGCTTCTATTTTTGAATACTCGCTTCACTCGTGGTTTAATCTTAGCCTCCTTCGCTTGCTCAGGTTTCAATACAAGCACTCGTGTCAAACAACAACTTTGCAGCCTTGCATAACAAATAACTATTTCTTACAGGATAACATAATAATAAAAAAATTTAAAAATTCGTAATTTGGTGACCCTACAATTTATTTATTTATAAAAACACAATGTAAACTTACAGTACTAACCAAAACGCTCACATGACAATTGGTTACTTAAATTACATATGTGATACGCTAGGTTTGCTTTTTACAAATTAGTTTGCTAATGCCGTTTTCCCTTTCACAGTGCCGCAGCGACTAAAATCGTTAGATCCGTCAGACACGTCGAAGTTGCAAACAGACGCTAGACCAAGCACTGTGAATGGTACGAGCAGACTGAACCAATAGATCCAACCGCGCGGCCACTGTGAATGAAACGACCGTCTACGTCACATCAGAGCCTTGCGTACATTTGATTTACACGCACCCGCGCAGCCGCCACTCTAAATAAGGCCAAAGATGTCAGCGTTCTGGGCGTCAGCGACCAGACAATTTAGTGACTGAGACCACGTTTCGTGGGCACGTTGCCAGCACGACAAGTGTGCCGCACAGAGAGCGCGAACAGGTGGTATCGGTGGCGCAGGCGCGCCTGTCGGCTCGTACGGAGATACTTGTTTGTGTTGCTCAGTGCTGCGGGATTGTCCACTTTAGTAAAGACATTTCGTATTGGAAACTAACTGATTTTAATTTTACGCGGATCTTTGTATAGATAGCAAATAATACATTTTACAGCAAGTATTACATTTTTGACTAGTTTGCGATGGATTGCGATGCGTGATGAAACTTATAAAAAAATGAAATAAAACTTGGGTGTTTGGGTACCGACCGTGCAAACGTCGATGCTTGACATACTTCGGCCAAAACTCCTCCCTTATGAAGGTTGGCAGATGTTGAGTTAGTACACTCGCCACAAATAAATTAAAACTCACATTCTGGCGGGACCCTGACCACTCGACCCTCAGGGTAGCACTGGCTTTCACCCGTATATACTCCACATTATCCGCAGATTTTGACGACGTGACACGATAGCACAATGTGCATGGACTAAAGCACACTTCACACATGAGAGTAAACTTGTGACGATATGGATTATGTTGACATTGGCTTTGGCTAAAACGAGGGACGAGAAAACTTACCAAAAATGATCCACTTGATCGTAGTCCCCAGAAATCTTGACCATTAATGGTCCCTCGTTGACGGTGATGTTCGCACTGGTGTCAAAAACATTGCCACTGTCATTCGTTTTTATTTCGAACAGAATCGCATTTGCCAGTTTCGGCCTTTTCTCAACTGTAACAAGATCTTTGTGACAATTTCTTCTGAACTAACGAAATTCTAGATATCGCTTTAGCTAATCGTCAATTCGCTAACTGACAAATCATTCAAAGTCAATAAATAAATAAATGCGTAACCTACCGTCCCATTTACTATGCAGCATTTGAGTTAGTTGGGTTAGCTGTAAACTGACAAATCGTCAACTTATGAATAAATGCGTTACCTACCGTCCTACATACTATGCAGCATTTGGGTAAGTTAGGTTACAATGGTAAAATGACAAATCGTCAGTTTATAAATAGATGTGTTACCGTATTGTATACTATGCAGAACTTGACGTAGTTGGGTTAGCTGTAAAATGACAAATTGTCAATTTATAAATAAATGCGTTACCGTATTGTATACTATGCAGCATTTGACTTAGTTAGGTTAGCTGTAAAATGACAAATTGGCAATTTATAAATAAATGCGCTACCGTATTGTATACTATGCAGAACTTGAGTTAGTTAGGTTAGCTGC
>NW_020654838.1:0-12402 GCF_003589595.1 Hyposmocoma kahamanoa | reverse complement strand
TCACACATTAGCGGCGTCACTCTCTATCTCACTCACACTTCGTAGAATAGCTCTCTCCGTCTCTCTCATAGTTACCGTTAAGAATTATGTCATAGTTACCGTTCCGAGCGAAGGATTGGGTACACTAAATAAATTTAAATTAAGAAATAAAAAATAGTTGAAAACCGGTTTTGTTCACAAAAAAAATTATTTGACCATAATCTAAGAAATAAAGTAGCAAGTGTAATACCATTTTGGAATCCTCTTAAAATGCGCCAACTTTTAAAGCTACTTGCCCAACCAGTGTAGTACATTTTTTTTTTCGGTAGAGTGAGTTGAAATTGAACGAAAATTCAATTTCTCTTTTGATATGGGAATAATGAGTCATTTTTTTTTCAAAATTAGAGCAGTTGTGTCAAAATTTTAGACGACTAGCTACAGGAGCATTACTCAGGGTTACAAAATAATAAAAAAATTAAAATAAAGTGGAAATTTGTAGAAACGGGAAGTGAAAATGCGTCACAGGGTGTATATTTTTCGATTTTTTTCAAAATGGTCATAATTTTTAAAATACATGACATAGATTTTATTTTTTATTTTTCTGATAACAGTTATGACCTGGCCTATCACCCCGTTCCGGCTTGACGTCGCGTCCCGGGACACCCTGTATTTGGCGAGTAGAAAATAGTTTAGATGTCCGTAAAAAACTTTAACAGTGTTGGTTTAAATATAAGTTATATAAATTTAAATTTAAATATAAATTTTAATAATCATAATGAAAGTGAGTAATTCGTTTTTCATCGATTCTGAAAAAATACACTTTTTGAGTTAATACACTATTATATTAAGAGTGCGATATTCTCTTACCGACAGCATGGGTCTTCTTGGCATGATATTGAGCGCAACCCTTTACTTTGGCGTTAATATTGAATGTAAGGCCCAAATTGCATCGAAAAAACTGGGTATCCTTAATAAGGTTATGCGCGGTTATCACGCCTAGACAGCTCTTATACAAAGCACAAGTCGGAGCCACCTGTGGGATGGCTCAGCGAAGTATCAACTTGAGGCTCTTGATTCGATTGACCGCAGAGCCTTCGAGCCAAAAAATTTTTGATTCCAGTTGAGATAGTATCGACTCTCAAGTAAAACAGACTGGTTCGATTTAAATACGTGAGATATCCGTTAGTTTAGCTAATAATGTACTGGTTACTACCAGGAAAAGCTTTCCAAGTCTATTCTGTCCTCATGTATCATTTTGGATGCAGATTGCATCGTTTATAGCATTTGATTGCTCATCATTAAGTATAATTATTATTCTACCCTGTCGAACCAATACATCGTAACATCAAAAACATCATTCTGAGAAAAGGCTACAATAACTATTTTTATTTATTTTTTATTTGGATATATTCGATATTATAGAATTTCATTCAGCCATTATAATTTTACTTTGAAAAAGAAGCTATTTCCCTTGAAAACCGTATAAATTTCTTTTCCCTTGATAACAACAGAAATATTATTTTGTAACTACATTAAAAATACTGTATTGGTACTTCCGCTGTTTTGTTTGATATGATAGAACTGTATTTGTAATTAGCCCGAGAGATTTCCTCAAATGTAAAAAATAAAGAATATAATTAATAGAATATTGAACAAAATTAATAGAATGTGAAAGACGATATCGTACGCGTCGTCACTGACATTCATTCATTGTGATCAAGCGCGTGTCTCTTTCGATGTCGCTTTCCTAGCGAAGCGCCGCCGCCGCCGTAGTTTTTCTTTTATGTTTTACCAGTTCTGCATATACGCGCGCAAAATTTTTGTTACCTTTTTAGCAATCGCGGACCTCAATTGTTTCAAAATACAGATCGAAATTCGAAATTAAGAATCTGTAGACTTGTATTTTTTGCATTGACTTACAATTATATGGACGTCGGGTCCGCGCTAAAAAGTGTCCGAACTTATAGGGCGTTAAAATCGTATACAGAGCGTCATTCACGCTTTAGTCTTCGTTTGTTCAACTGACAGCGAAGCAAGCAAAATTAGACAGTACTGCGATGACATTACAATTTAAATTCAACGTTTTAGCATTTTCATATTTCTTTACATGTCACTACGTTTAAATACGTTGACTTGAGACAGATTTTTCGTGGTTTTTGTATTAGACCCGTCGTCCATTTATTTGTAAGTCAATGATTTTTTTGTAATAGTTTCAAATTTCGAACGTTGGTTGTGCACTTTGAGCAATTTAAAAAATAGTATATTATTGTAGAGACCGGAAAGTAAGGGATTGCTGAACGAGTATGAGTCACAAGGTCAATCAATCCTACCGAGGCATGTATAGTGCTTTTCTCAAACAATTTGTGGAAATTATAAAAGACTAAACAGAAGAAGATGTATAACAGAAAAAGTAAACATATGTTAATTAAAATTTAAAGTAATATTTACATGTTAGGAAAAATTGCTGAAAGAAAGTTTTATTGTCTTGTAATCTGCTGAACTTTCATGATGTGGATATTCAGTGTATGCGTTACTGTCTTTTCGTTATCGCTCTTCTAACTAGAACTCATTTTCGCGACGAAAATACAAAAAAAAAGAGAGTAAAAGACAGAAAACCAAAACCAAAGCATTTTATTTTACCGCCTTTTTATAAAGTAAGCGGTACAGATAGGTATTTTTAGTTCTCGCAATTATAAATACTTGGCAGTTGGCTGTATGAGTTTTCTTTTGCCTGTTTACGTGGTTCATTAGTTAGTAGACAGATTTTAAAATTTAGAGCAGCGGAGAGTAATGGATTTTCATACTTACTTTGCAGGTTTCTGTGTTCGTTTTTTGAAAGTAATGCAAACATTTTCGCATGTTTGAGAAAAAACATTTTTGTTCTAAAAGCGAAATATCTTCACGGGTTTATACGCTGTATTAATATTATTTTCCTTTATAGCCTAAAAGCTATAAACGACTGCATTTTTTGCAACAATTATTGTAAAAGACCTTGTGTAATACTTTGTATATTAAACATCATTTTATGACAGTAACGTCTTCTGTGCTTTATTGTATAATATTTCTACTGAAGGTTTTACAGTTAATTACAATGATTGTCTAGACATCTTTTAGTTAATTATACCTCGTAGTTTAGTTAAAATCAGTATAATTATTGTACCTGAAACTAGAAAAAGGAATAATGTGAGTTTAATCTGTCTGCAAACAACACCGATTACTTGGTCTCAAACTAGGAAATTCCCTTTACGATTAGTATCAAAGCATCGGAATTCTTTACGAGGCACTATCCAGAACATCACCGTAGTCAGTTTTAGTTCGTTTCCTATCCTATCGGAAATACCAACTTGCCACCTTGAATACTATCGATCCATCGTACCAAGAGGAACTAGGAATTACTCGGAAAAAGTAAACACCGCCGTAAAATTGCCTGCTTATCGATATTCTACAGGATATATCACGGAGAGTGTGTGTTGGAATTACACGATTTAATTCCGCCTTCCCCTTTCCATCATCGGGGGACTAGGCGTAGGCTTGGCTTCCACCCCAATGTTGTGAATATGCCAAAGATTCGCACAAAACGTTACGCGGAATTAAATTGCATAATTTAATTCTGCTGTCGTCCGTTCTTTCATCGGGGGATTAGACGTGGACTGGTGTTCCATCCCTATGTCGTGGATATTTCCAGGACTCGCCCGAAGCGTTTTGCTTCCACATTTATACGGTGAACGGCTAGAGATTGGAATTCCCTGCCTGCAGACTTATTTCCCGAACGCTATAACTTGGACCTTTTCAAGGCGAGAGAGAATAGGCATTATTTAGGTGTGCATGTTACACACCACAAAATGTGTACACAGCTGATTGAGAATATTTTTTTCTCAGATCTGAGTTTAGTGGTGTCTGAATTATTTTATTAGATTTTAAAAAAAGTTTACTTAAAAACTTTGCTTTGAGGTCAGGTAATTTATTTTTTTATTTTTTTTATTATATGGTACAACAACAGATAACAGACTACAAATAATACTAGAACTATTACATATATAGAACATTATAAATCTGACATCCAATTATAATTGTACACAACATTTGTATTATCATAAATTACAATATAAAAGGGCAGACGTTAAAAGTTTAAGTTTAAGTTATTTTTTGCCAATACTAATTACACTGTTTACTAAATAGTGTTGTTTTGAAGCATTCAAAACTACAGAAAAAATGTCATAGTGGGAACATATGCTATTATATGATCGACACATTCTGCACAATAGTCCATTCTGTGCAACATTATTTTTTGTAAGAGGTACACTAAACAACTGCGGAGTACGCATAGAACGAGTAGGTACCCTAAAACACAGGTGTTCGATCAGCTGAGAATCCATGGCAGAATTAACAATTTTGTGCAAAGTACATAAGTCTGACACTTGCCTACGATCCTCAAGACTGATCATGCCAAATTTGCACAAGCGATCACTGTAATTTCGGGCGCTTACGTCGCAGTCCAAACTTTGCACTAAGACATCTCAAGAATCGTCGTTGAACAGACTCCATTCTTTAAATGTGGACATTGTATATAGGACACCAAACGGGCGCGCAGAATTCCAAAATACTTCTAACCAAACAATTATACAATAATATTAATGAGGCTGAATTTCGGAATGGTTTAGTGTTACGGAGGATAAAGGATAACGACCTATGTAATACACCATCATGCATGAAAAGTAAACCTTAATACAATCTAGAATGAATTGTTTTGACAGATTGACGATCAAGATCAGCAGTACCTTTTATTTCTTTTGATGACCCTTTTTAAGGCTCTAAAATATATTTTGCAAGTACGTGATGGGATGTGAAATTAGTAAGAATAATTCGATGTTTTCTTTTTGTAAGGATTGAGCGGCTATGGGAGACGAATTTAACGAATAGGTAGTCGAAATTGGAAATTTTAGTAATAATATTCTTTTACAAAGAAAAGACACATGGAACACAGGTTACAATGGACATATACAAAGGCAAGCTTATCTCTATAAGAGATCTCTTCCAGCCAACCCTAGCCGTGGTGCAAAAATGAAGTCTGCGGGACTAATTATTGTACGACAAAATTTTAATTTAAACCTGAATAAAATATAAATGATAATAATATACATACGGCAGATACATGACACATACATGAACTTTATATACATAAATACATACACAAGCAGAATATATATCATAATAACAGATTATTTGTTTACAAATATGTTACCTATAAACTATGTAACGCGTTCGACAGGAAATGCTCTTTTAATTTGTGTTTGAAAGATGCCACCGATGAACTGTCACGACTGTTAGCAGGTGGTTTATTCCACATACGAGCTGCACTTACGGTAAAAGAATTGTGAAAGAATTTGGAGTTGGTTTGGGAAAAGTAATTTCAAATATTTTAGCAACTTCTCCTTTGGTTTTACAAATTTTGTTATCAAATCTTAGTTGAAAATCGAATATACGAGGTTTGATTCTTCCAGTTCCACTTTTTGTAATATTACAAGTAGTCTCAACTACATCCGCGCAGTTTTAAATTTTGTTACTTATAAGCAACGCAAAGTTGACTAAATAATAGAATCATTTATTCCATACGTCAAATAAGTTTGCATTTGAAAACTCTTTTCAAATAAACTTAAATGTTCCATAGCATGTATTCCATAAAACACTTTAAATGAAATTTGTGTGACATCCATACATCTTTCCATTCATTCGTCTTTCCATACATCTTCAATTTTGTTATATGACTTTTCGATTAAAATGCTTTTAATATAAGTTTTAAACTTAGGATACAATACACAGTTTTCCACAAAATAATCGTTTACCTTAGTTAAACAAAATTGTGTTGCCATGAGTTTGGACTTAGTTCTAAAGGTTAATATTACGGATATCTTCTTTCTTAGTAAAATTATGTATATTTATACGGGCATACAAAATACTTGAGTAAATGTACTGTGATACCACAGTCATGATACCAGTCTCCGTGAACTTTTATATGGGATAAAACTGAGAACCTAAATGGTACACAGAACGAATCGCTCGTTTTTGCAACATATATAATGGTTTGTATATTTGTCGCTTTATCCCACGCTAATATTTAACTGTCTTAGTGTTTAACACATTGTCTACATGCATTAGTCAATTTCCGTCAAGCCGACCCATTGAATTATGCTTTGATCGATAATTGCTTAACCGCTCACGCGATGCGGTCCTCCTACCGCAAAATGGCGGCTATTTGGTTTTGCAAATTAGAAAAGCATTCAGTTTAATTACAAGTTTTATAAATAAAAATTATTATTCTGCATTGCTAAATAAATACCCTCCGTACTACCAACAAAAACATCTCAAATAAAATGCAGTAATACACCGCAAATCCCGCACTTAAAAAGCAATAATGAAATTTTTGGTGTACTTGGATAAATATGATAATATTCCGTTTGAGTGGTTCTAACGTTTACCAAGAAATTACTTCTTAAAGTATAGTTTATAAACATTTATATTCAGGGTAAACTTAAAAATCGCTACTTACGGTATGTTTTCAATAAATAAACACCGAAATCACCAGCCCAAACAATAACACACACGATTGTCATGACGTATTTTTGAAGTTGTTTATTTTTTTTAAATGACAGACCCTGGCATTAAAAACTTTATGGTTAGCTAGAGTAGTTACCGAAATAGCAATTAATATTAGTATTTTACCTGTTACAACTTCGATATCCGATAAATCGGTATAAAATCATCACCGGCACCTCTAGGTGTGGTATGCGTCTACGGCTGCATGTATCGCGTGAGCGGAAAGAAATGATTTAGTATTAGTATTATATTTTCAGTCCGGACTTATTCCATTGAATAACGTCTAACTAATGTCTTCCACACATATCTAAGAAGGGGATTTGGACCACTCACTGGTCCCACTGAAGCATAATAGATAATAAGGGTTGATATTGTAATGCACAAGTGAGTAATAACTAATCTAAAAAATTGATGACGCAATTGTTCAAGAACGATAAAAGACAAACATTTAGTTAGGAGTGACTAAGTAAGCTCATTATGTAATCGACATTCTATTATTTACGCATCAGTTTGTTTATTGGGTAATATTCTACTTAATTCCATATTATTTAATCATAGTGTTCAAACAAACTTTGAACATTAATGAACAATTTTGAACAAAAATGGACTGCAAGACAGTGTTTCAGCAGCACTACTCAGCAAGACGATAGACCGAAAACCCCGCTGCAAGACAAATGCTCCAACGCCTCTTTACACCGACGAGGCTCTTCGATTTTAGAGACCTTTTTTGTAATAGTGTGTGTTAATGTAAATTTGTATTTATAGCAATTAATTTATTATTAAAATCAGTCTTTCAACAGCAGTCGAGTTTAATTTATCTCCTGCTAGCGTCCTCTCACTGTGGCCAAGATACTTTTAACCATCAGTAGATCGGTCTTGTGAGTCTGTAAGACGGGCAATGAGAATATCCATCACAGTACACACTTATTTCCTTCCCCCCCACGTCCGTCTGTTGCCTTAGGTCTCACGGCGCAGATATCCCGTACTTATCTATATATTTATTCAGCACACTTATATGGTTAGGGCTAGGGCTTGTTAGGGTGCTAAGGATGATAGGCACACACCTAAAGGCGATAGGGTTAGGCACGAACAAGTCGTGATGGTAAGCTACACGCCTGTCCACAACAGTTCCAGTAGCACTGGATGTCAGCCATACTGCTAGGCGGCAGAAATAGGTAAGGTGGCAGTACTATCCTGGACGAACTCTTTCACAAGGAGCTCCACTGCTACTAAGAGGTGGAATACTTTCTTCATGCTTAAATGGAATTACGTCTGATGTACCCCCTTTCCAGCAAAATAATAATCGTCGAAATCGGTTTACAAATGGTGGAGTAATCACGTAACTCAAAAAAAAAATTCAGTCGAACTGAGAAACTCCTCCTTTTTCGAAGTCGGTTAAAAATGTAGTTACGAGTGACTAAATAACTTCACTAATCAACATTCAATTATTTACTTGTCAGTGTACTTGTTTGGTAATGTTCTAGTTAATCACACGTAAATTATCATAATTGGAACTCATCACTGAATCATGGATGCCGATGGTCCAATGGTGTGAACCATTGCTATGCTATGCATGCACTACGGATGCGGAATGAGGAGGATCTGGGTAGATCTCCTCATTCCGTGAATATGTTGTAGCATACTACATATTCACAATCATATCCTAAAGTTATATTTATATTCATATCCGCACTTGTTTATGATACTAGTGACAGAACGCACAAGTCGTGATCAAGTCGCGCAAGGAAGTGATCGACACGCCTGTGCCTAGCAGGTGCAGTGGTCAGAACTGGCAAACATCTGAGGGGCACTGTCGCTGCGTCTGACCCTGAGACATAAGTTGACAAGTCCCATGTGCTAGTAATTTCAGCAGCACCTTTACCATTACATATCGAATAGGTCGTGATGGTGTGACCTCCTTACATCCTACCTATACCTATACCTTTTTATCGCCTTTCTCCGCTTCCTGGCTACTCGTAATTAAATTTAAATTTTGAATTGTTCCATAGCTCTTTTGCCTCGCATTCTGATTTTGTTTCGTTCCACCGCCACTTCCTGCTCGATCGCGACAGCGTATTGAGCTGGTTAAAATTCAATCGAGTCTATTTTGATTCCTTCACTATGTTTATAAACTAGTAATCTAAATCATGTGCTAATTTTAATAAGTTTATAACCACTACAGCCTTATCATGTACCTACCTTTGAATACGTATCTGTAATTCAGTATAATTCGGCCCTTTTGGTATAGGTAAGTGTTTACTTAATATCTTATTCATCAAGTTAGGAAGTGTAGTGTTTTGTAATAATGTGCCTGTTTTCTATATATACCTTTTATTGTTACAGCCTACTTGTTACCTTTTCTTCTCTTTAACCGACTTTGAAATGAATTTGTGGACCTGAAGTTTTCATGTTTTACAACCGTGAACCTGGTCACGGCTTGTTAGGGTTACAACCCTTTCAAGGTTACTTTAGATGCACTGTTTACACATCGTTCATCATTCGACTCATCCGAAGAACAGAGTCCGATGTTACGACAATAATTTCGTTGTTTAAACTAAGGCCTACGTAAAAGAGTTTTAAGAATTTATATATCTTATTTCGTTTCGGAAATATAAAATCGAACAACGGTCGATCTGACGTCCAGAGCGAAGAAGCAGGAACGAAATGTACTATGTCCTGAGAACAAGTAGTCTTGTACATAGATCTTTGTTCTACGGATGAGTCGAATTATGTTCCTAGTTGTATCTTATAGTAATTTTGGTTGTAACTAACTTCTACATTTAGTTGGTTCTGACTGAAAACAAGTGCCCTAAGGAACTTAGCCAGATATTGAGTCAGCGCTTTTTCACTACTGCTATGACAAAAATGTTATATTTTTACCGACTTTAAAAAAAAGGAGGAGGTTCTCTATTCGACTGAATGCTTTTTTATGTATGTTATGCGATAACTCGTGACACATTTGTGACCCGATTTTGTTGATTTTTTTTGTTGCAAAGAGGGTATCTCGGTAGTGGTCCTCTTTAAACTTGAAAAACATATCCCGCTTCTAAGGGTGGCAAGTCAGGGGATGAATCCGGTTTCGCGCATTTTCCGGTAACCGATTACAATAAAACTTGGCAAATATATGTAAATCCACGAACTTTTGAGATCGGTTTTTTAGTACTCTGTACTGTTATAGTTATTGTTTTGTAATTTAATCTGTGGTTTGTTATATTATTGAATAAAGTATTTATCTATCTAATTTTTGTAAATAGGTACTAATGCTTGAATGCTACACAATATACGCTCAATTTGACTTCAGGCTTGGGAGACTGAATAGGGAATGCAAACCCTTTTGCTTGGTACGACGATGACGTACATAGACGTCTGAGAGATCCACCATAGCTCTGTCAGGCTGTATGGTTTCACGATGCCCTGGAGGATGAAGGGAATACAGTTGTTCTGGTGTTAATTGAAAATCCCCTGGTTTTGGAACAGGTCGACGGTGCAGTTGCTGGCACATTATGAAATTTATATTAATTAAAAATATAATATTTCACTCCTACGAACTGCCCAGAACACGCGACCAGAACCTGTGTGATACCGTAATGTGAAATGTAATACCGTATTAATTATAGAATTTAATAAAGCATCTGATTATTTCTATTCGAAATTTGTTTTACTCGTGTGTTCCTCTTCTTTTTTCTTTCTATAAATGTGACACATCATCGAATCAACCCAGTTTTCACGCTCATCCAGTCTCATGCTCACATGAACTACTACTCATTCGTAAGGCAGATTCTTTTAAGAGAAATGCACAATAAATTCTAATGGAATTTATTAGTAAATAAACATTTGTCATTTACGACATTTATCGTAAGTTATTTCAGTTTAGTTACATTTGTCAATTACGACATCTTTTGTAGGGTAGTTTAGCTTAGCATGTCGCATCATCTTTGTTAACTTGTAAAATTTGTTTAAAAAGTTTTGAAACTTAGAAAATTATTAAATTAAATAGAGTTATTTTCTACAACTAAAGGATAACGGAAGAGCGGGACTTCCTGTCACAGGTGGAAGACACCTACTAGGAAGTGCCAACCTTGTGTAAAAACTACTAAAAAAATAAACAGAAATAAACTGTGTTCTTATTAATTTTTAATTTCATTTTTCATGATTAATTGAAATTAATTTGATAAAGTTGGAAACTTGTAAACATTTCATTTGGTAAAATTATAAATATAAGGTTATATTAATTAATTAAGAGGTCTTATTACAATTAAATAAACGACTAATAATTTATGACCTATGGATACGCATATGTCCCCGACACAACAACAGCTACGATCATTTAACCCCTTAAATGATCGTAGCTGTTGTTGTGTCGGGGTAGAAGCGTATACATTGCCCCCAATGTATACGCTTCTATAACAAGATTCCGGTTGATATACAAAATTTGCCTTTCACGAGGTTTAAAACTACAGTGAAACAAAAACTTTATACTAAAGGTTATTATACAACTTCTGCGTACTTGGATGACAAAAATCCGTGGTAGTAACCCGTTTAGCCCTCGTGGTAGTAACCCTCCATGAGGAGGTAGTCTCGATCTCTGATGTTTCAAATAAAAAAAAATATTGTAAATGTTATTTACAAAGAGCAACCCCTAGAGTTTCTTGCTCATTCTTCTCAGGGGAATCTGCCTTACGAATGAGCGGTAGAGTTTAATATTGTGACGATTTCAAGTGTAATAATGCTTACCTATGAAATAAAGATTATTTTGAATTTTGAATTTGAATTTGATGTATATCTTTTAGTGCTCACATTACAGCAGAAATATATAAAGTAACAATACTTTCATGGACTAACTCTTTCACGAGGAGCTCTACTGCTGCGCTCTGATGGGTAGCAGTAGAGCAGGCTTTCCGTATTTTATGCAATCCACAACGAAACTGCGCTATTTTACTGATCTACGTCTCGCGACTATGGCTAGATCGTCTATCCATCTCGTTGCGGGATCTCATCATTTTTATGGAAAGTAGGAGGCAAACGAACTGGAGTACTACATCAGTCGAGCTGCATACGAGTTGCCAGATTTTGAGAGCCATGTTGACTTGCTTTTTGGAGGGAGCCCCATATCATATCGCAAAGAAAATATTTCTAGAGGGAGACCATTCCACAGCCTGTAGGTTCGAGGTAGAAATGAACTTGGTGCGTTTTCTTAGGGTGACAGGCATTAGGAATGTTACGATGGAGTATTCCTTTGGCGGGAGGTATGATGGTGAAAATATGACGATGGCACTAGTTCGAACATTTCCTCAGAATACTTGTTGTCTGCACTTGTTGGCCACCATTCGGTTGTCTCCTTACTTCCCTAGCATCATCACGCTTAGCACAACGTTCATGCCAGTTTAAAATAATACGTAGTGTTGTGTACACATTATGAACATGTGGAATAATAGTAAATTAATATACGTATAATATTAATAAATTTAAATTAATTAATTTCGCAGGCTGCTGCGAAATATACGTAATTTTTATTTATACCAGGAACGAAAGTAAAGCTTATACCCCTGCAATATGATCGCTTCTTTTTTGGAGAACGAAATTAATAACTCCAATTCGTCGTCGTACAACTATTAACCGCTAAATGGCAGAACATTGATTGAAATTTCAATATAATACTTTCAAAACGTCGTAACTTGCAATAATAGGTATTGATGGTATTGAACTTTCAACTATATACCAACAGGGTAAAGTTTAAATTAAATTATGCAATCCAGAATCTGTTATTTATATTTAAATTTGAAACTACGACCAATCAATATCAAGATTTTGTAGTGTTTCAAATTAAGG
>NW_020654837.1:0-10537 GCF_003589595.1 Hyposmocoma kahamanoa | reverse complement strand
AGCCTTTGACTCGATAAATTTGAACCTCTTGCTTTCGAAGATGATGTCCTACGGTTTTGCCCCAGGAACGTTGCAACGGTTTGAAAATTACCTTACGCAACGAACACAATTTGTTGAAATAAAAGATACCTGTGGCTCTATATTGGCATCCGAAATGTCACCTATAGACAAAGGAATTCCTCAGGGTTCCATTTTGGGCCCATCGTTATACAATCTGTATAGCGCTGATATCAAAATCAAAAATCAAAATCAAAATAATCTTTATTTCATAGGTAAGCATTATTACACTTGAAATCGTCACAATGGTTAAACTCTACCGCTCATTCGTAAGGCAGATTCCCCTGAGAAGAATGAGCAAGAAACTCTAGGGGTTGCTCTTTGTAAATAACATTTACAATATTTTTTTATTTGAAACATCAGATTGAGACTACCTCCATGAGCTAAACGGGTTACTACCACGGATTTTTGTCATCCAAGTACGCAGAAGTTGTATAATAACCTTTAGTATAAAGTTTTTGTTTCACTATAGTTTTAAACCTCGTGAAAGGCAAATTTTGTATATCAACCGGAATCTTGTTATAGAAGCGTATACATTGCCCCTTAAATGATTGTTTGACTTTGTGAAGACGACTATCAAGAAAAGCTAGTTTATTTTTATTCCTCGTATTAATGTTATGTCTGTCACTATTTTTTATAAAGAAATTACTATTCCTTTTAACATAAATTATATTTTCATAAATGTATTGTGAGGCTAGTGTAAGAATGTTAATTTCCTTAAACTTATCTCTCAAAGATACTTTGGGGCCCAGATTGTAAATTGCCCTAACTGCACGTTTCTGCAGGACAAAGATTCTATTGATATCGGCGGCATTACCCCAAAGCAAAATGCCGTATGTCATTAGACTGTGAAAGTAGCTGAAATAAACCAATCTAGCGGTTTCGACGTCTGAAAGTTTCCTTATTTTTTTAATCGCGTACACTGCAGAGCTGAGCCGTTTTGACAACTTACTTATATGGGGACCCCATTGCAATTTAGCATCTAACGTTATACCTAGAAATACAACTGTATCCACAAGATTCAATTTTTCGTTTCTAACTACAATGTTTGTAACCGTCTCTCTAACATTGGGTAATGTAAATTTCACACAATTTGTTTTTTTCTCATTAAGAAGTAGGTTATTAACAGCAAACCAATCAACTACTTTAGATATAGCATTGTTCACATCGTCATAGGAACATTGGTGCCTTTTAACTTTAAATAATAAGGAAGTATCATCAGCAAACAATACTATCTCATGTTTTATACCCTCCATAAGGCTAGGTAAATCATTAATATAAACTAAAAACAAAAATGGGCCTAGAATTGAACCTTGAGGGACACCCATGCTAATTACAGACCCTGACGATCTCGTACCGTTAACATCGACCCTCTGTACCCTACCACGCAAATACGATTTAAGAAGGTCGAGATCACGTCCCGCCACACCATAATGGCGAAGTTTCCTGACCAGTGTATCATGGTGCACACAATCAAAAGCCTTGGAAAGGTCACAGAATACACCAATAGCATCATGTGAGACTTCCCATGCATCAAATATATGATTAATCAACTCTACACCAGCGTCGGTTGTAGAGCGACCCCGAGTGAAACCAAATTGTTTAGGAGACATTAAATTATTACTATAAAAATGTGCACACATCTGATTTAGAATAATTTTTTCAAATATTTTACTGAGAGTTGGTAGTATTGATATAGGTCTGAAATTGGTGGGGTCAGAAATACTACCAGATTTGAAAAGTGGAATAACTTTACTTTGCTTCATGAGGTCAGGAAAGACACCATCATCAACACATTTATTAAAGACACAGGCTAAGTAAGGCGCAATACAATCAACTATAGAACTAATTACTCTGACTGAAAGACCATCAAGATCAGCAGTATTTTTTATATTTATAGACTTAAAGGCTTTAACAATATCGTTTGGAAATACATGACGGAACCTTAAATTAGTGATACTAACTGCATTATTTTCTTTTAGTAAGGATTCAGCGGCCGTGGGAGATGAATTTAACGAATTAGTAGTCAAAATTGGAATGTTGGTAAAAAAATTTTCAAATATTTTAGCAACTTCTGCGTCTGTGTTTACAATTTTGTCATTAAATCTTAGTTGAAAATCTAAGTTACGAGGTTTGACCCTTCCAGTTTCGCTATTTATAATATTCCAAGTCGTTTTTACTACATTCGCGCTGCTTTTTATTTTATTATTAATAAACATTGCTTTGGCTGCCACACAAACACGTTTAAACATTTTCGAATATTTCCTAACAAAATCATTAAAACTGTTACTAGTGTTATAAGTTCTTTCATCGTAAAGATCATACAGCCTTTGTCTACTTTTGTGAATTCCCACAGTCGCCCATTCACTAAATTTCAATGAATTATTAATAGTTATGATTTTGGACTTAAAAACATTATCACGTTCACTTTTCACTATGTTGAAAACTGAATTATACAATTTATTGGGATCGTTAACGTACGGAATGTCAGTTAGTTTAAGCATTACGTTATTTCTATAAGCTTTAAGTCGACCATTATTTATCGGAACACATGTGATATCCTTTTTCGGCATTTTGTCAACAGTTATATTAAAAGTGGCCAATTGACCGCAGTGATCTGAAGTTAATTTATTTATAATAGATTTATTACTAGGTACGGCGTTGGTATAAATGTTGTCTAAACAAGTGGCAGTAGTAGAAGTTATTCTAGTAGGCACCAAAAAAAGATTCACAAGGTTATAACATAGGAAAAATGATATGAGCCTACTGCTAGCACTGGAATCTTCTAATAAGTTAACATTGAAGTCACCACAAACAGCAATATATTTATTTATATTATTTATTTGGCTAAAACTTCATCTAATCTTTTTTCAAATAGTTCGTAAGATGAATGAGGGGGTCTGTACACGCTTAATATAACAAGCCGTTCAAGCTCTATGCAGGATATCTCTATAGTCCGCTCAATAGATAGGCTCACAATATCTGTACGTTCTTTAAATTTTAAATTATTTTTAATAAGAATTAAAGAGCCGCCGTGAATAGCTTTTTCTCTGCTGAACGAACTAGCCACCTGGTGATTGTTGAAGCTAAACATGAACTGATGTTGTGATAGAAAGTGGTGTTCAGTAATACAAAGAATATCAATATTGTTACAGTTAATAAATAATTCTATTTCTAGCTCTTTGCCTTTCATGCCTTGAATATTTTGGTGCACCAGGTTTAATATAAACGTATCATAAACATATATCATAAACGTCATCAAAAACTGCAAATACCACGTATATGCTGATGACGTACAGATATATATGAGATTCAAGCCAAATGAATATGAGACCGTAGTGAAACAAATAAATGAAGATCTAGATAGGATAGCTCACTGGTCAGATTGTAACTCTCTCACTCCTAATCCCTCAAAAACTAAGCTTATTATCTTTGGGACAGACTCGCAACTGGATAAATTAAAACAGTTTCGACTACACAACGATGCCCATGTAGCCCTGATGGGCGAGCTTATCTAGGAGGTTACGGAAGTGCGTAACCTGGGTGTTATCATGGATCAAGGTCTGAGGTTTGAGGGGCACGTATCTGGTTGCGTACAAAACTGTTTCTACCGTCTTAAGGTTCTGTACAGAATGCGACCGTTCTTCAGTCAACAGTTACGTATAAAACTAGTAGAAACAATAGTATTGTCCAAGTTAAATTACGCTGATATTGTGTTTGGTCCTCGACTCTTGGCGCGAACTAAGAAGTTTTTGCAGCGAGTACAAAATGCATGTGCACGCTTCTGTTTCGACATACCACCAAGAACTCATGTAACACCTTTTATTAACAAACACTCTATGTTGAAGATGAGGTCACGTTATAAATTGCACTTAGCATGCCTCTTATTTGGCGTAATTAAACACAAGTGTCCGTCATATCTGCATTCTAGGCTAACCTGGGCTAACAGTCATCGTCAACGCGATGCTAGACGTGTAGCTCAACAATTGGCTATTCCCTCGCATAGAACTTCGGCATTTCGTGGAAGTTTTCGCTATGCTGCTTCTAAGTGTTGGAATAATATTCCACCACCGATTCCCTAATCGGTGGTGGAATATTATTCCATCTTCTTCTTCTCTCTTTCAGATCTTTCAAACAAAATTAGTTTTAAAAGTAAATTAAAAACATTGCTCCTGGATTCTCAATTGAAATACGAAAATATAAATATTGACGTATCTGTTATTTAGTTTTACATATTTGAAAATTATTTTTATGCAATTTCATTATTATCTCATTACTTCTAGTTCTATAAATTAAAATCCTATCATATCTTTAGCCAACTTACCATTTCTATGATCCTAGGAATTTCATAAACCACGTTTTGAATAGCTCAATAGTAATTAATACACACCTATTCGTTTCTGATTGATTTCATATTATGTGACACTGCACATATTATTATTTATTTTTTATCAGTATTTATGTAGTTGTGTAAGATTTATATTCATTTTGAATTATTGTTATAATATATCGTACACTTATATAGTAATCTATAAATTATTATGATACTTAAATTGTTCTCCCTTTCCTTTTATTTTATTTTTATTTGTATGTTGATATACCCACATCCGTGCGATATCGACCAAGGTTGCCAACTGAAAATCAGCGCGGGGTATACTTTGCCCTGCAAATGCTGAGGTGGTGACCTATTCGACGGGGCATGTATAGTAGCATACAACGTTTATTGTTTTTTGTCAATCCTGATTTTTACTCTGTTTCTTTTTTATATTTTTATTTTTTTGTTTCATGTTTTTTTAACTGTTTACTTTTTTATGTATTTGCCTTCGTCGAATAAATTATTTTCTATTCTATTTATTCTATTCTAAACTAGCATTTTGAGTGTAGTTTTAGTTACATGCTTTTATATACGAAATATAAACTTTTATTTTACACACAAAATTAATCGCTCATTTCACAAAAAATATAAAAAAACATCAAAGGTTTGTAACCGGCCTTATTTTCAAAGATGGCCGTCACTGGGCGGCCGTACCCGCCAGCTTTTTTCATACAAAATTACGAAACTCGGAAATATCAATGAATCCTGCATGTAATGAAAACGTTAATGTGTTATTCTAGTGCATAATTGATTTAAAATTTGTAATTTAATATTATTTTGCAGAAAAAGAAGTCAATATTTATATAATGTAATCATGAACGGGACCGGCAATGGCCTGATTGGGTAGCATCAAGTTTCGAAGCTGCTTTCTTTTAGAAATATTTATGTTAGACTATGTCTTATTCTACGACGTAGTTATGTTATCAATTAATTATTCAAATTCATAAAAAACGCTACTTACGGTATGTTTTCAATAAATAAACACCGAAATCACCAGCCCAAACAATAACACTCACACGATTGTCGTGACGTATTTTTGAAGTTGTTTATTTTTTTTAAATGACAGGTACCCAGGCTTTAAAAACTTATATCAAATAAATACGTATAAAATCATCACCGGTACCTCTAGGTGTGTTATGCTTCCAGAGACGCACAAATCGCGAAACGCTCTGTGGCGGCATGCGTCCACGGCTACATGTATCGCGTGAGCGGTTAGATGATATTTATAAAGTACAAATAAGGCTACTAAAATCTTTTGTGCCAATATCAGTTAAAATAAATATAGAAATGATTGTAATAACTTGTTTAGATACTGTAAAATCTTAGACATACCTAGTAAAATAAATATATACATAATTTGTGATGAAATAGATAAAATTGACATGTTAAAACAAACTACAAGAATTGGTAAATTGCGTAATCTAAATTACCTACCAAGGTATGTGTCTGGAGATATATGTTACCATTACTGCTTAAGACATTGCCAAGTGACGTTTTTGATACACTTATAGGTAAACCAAAAAATTGTAAAACGATCCTTAAGTAATCCACACGTCTTGTCAATAATTTATTATCATATTAAAATTCGATAAATCAATAGATACCCTAGAATACATAGAAAATTTTTCAATAGCACACTCATGCGTTCTGCCAAATGTAGATAATTTTCCCTAGAAAAACAAAAAGGTCTAAAATGTCTTAATGTAACACACCAAAATATTAGAAGCATAACTGCAAACCTAGATAATTTTCTTACATTAATACAAAGAACAAAACTTTCTTGGGACATCATTATCCTAACCGAGTGTTGGCTACCTAAAACAGACAATATTCCAAATATAAAACTATAATTACTAGATGACTATACAAAATCACACTCAAAATGAAGGAATTGTAATTTATGTTAACAGTATGCTAAATATACAAGCTGAAGAAATTGATATTTCTGATTGCAACTGCATTGCGCTAAGAATAAATATTGATACTCTAATTTTAGCAATATACAGACCTTGGGGCATACTTGATCCTACAAACTTCATAAAATCTCTTGATCAATATTTGTGTAAGAATACAAACGTAAAAAATGTCATGTTAATGGGCGACATCAATACTGATATCACTGATTCCAGCGTAAATTCCAGTGCATATTTGGATACTTTGTGTTTGCATGGTATGTTGCCAGCTTATAATTTTCCCACGCATAATAAAACATGCTCAGATCATATAATTCTTAAAACTAAACATCAGGCATTTTGCTACGTATCAGAGACCACTATAACTACCATTATTGTACCTTTCTGACTCTTCGAACAAATGATCAGGTATTCAAGTAATCCTGTAAGACAATATCTCGCATTGACTATGAAAAACTAGATAACGCTCTTAAATCTTGTAATCTTAATTCCATCTACACTATGACTGATGCTAATTTGGCCACATCTTACTTAGTAAACACACTTAGCAATAAAATTTTAGCTAATACATTGTATATCAAAATCTCTAATCGCAAAAGAATTTATAAACCATGGATCACGCTGGGTACTCTTAGATGCATGAGAAACCGAGATAATATGCATAAAAAAGTTAAGAGAAATCCTAACAACACTCTATTAGTAGAAACATACAAAAGGTACAGAAACTTCTGTAATATACTACTTAAAAAACTCAAAATTCAATATAATAAAACCAAAATATCCAGTGCTGCGAACAAATGTAATAAAAAGTTATGGCGTGCAATTACCGCTGCAACTAATATCGATAAAATTAAATCTAGTGCGACCGAACTACTCTCATCTGATCCTTTAGTTTCAATTAATAAAGTAAATACTTTTTTTGCCAATGTTGGTAAAGATAATTCGGACAAAACACTATCATATCAACCAACACCGATATGGACCTCCCTCTTAAATCACATCCAAGGTCATTCATTGGTCTTGCTGTATACGGATTGTTTTGAGATTGAATCGATTATATTGGAGGGCGCCACCAGTGCGTACATAAACATCTTGTCAGAATATTTCTTGTTTTTTTAAATATTTATAGACCTTTTTACATTTTAATTTTCATTTAGTCGTGATAATAGTATTGCAATAGTGCTGTGGAAGTGAAATCTGGGACGTGTACGCTGTAGAAAGGAAGAAAATCAGTGAAACATTTGACCAGTAACCGTTATGTCAAAGACCTGAGTTGTTAGGCAATGTTCCACATATTTTGCATTTACACTTTAAAAGTATAGAAGAACTGTTTTGTGAAGTGTGCGAATAGCTGGCTAATTGATAGTACAAGTGCATTTTGACAAAATCAAGACAAAAAAAAATAACAGAAAGTTTGCGGGTATTAATTTTTACCAAAATAGCGACCAGCGCCATCTATTGTTGAGTAGTGGTACCTAAAACAACTTCTAAAGCGCGCCAAGTGAGGGCGGTAAAAGCACTATCGTTGAATAGCCATATCGCTTATAAATACCACCAGAGGGCGGTAAATCACCACAAATACCGATAGGAAATCAAAACATGAGCCCTTCAAAGAACTGTGCCGGATGCAGAAAACCATTACCAAAAAGGGAATTCTTAATATGTATGCCATGCAAATCCGGCTATGACCTAGAGTGCGCTAACACCAGCTATAAACTTTTTAATTTGATGAAGCGAAAGGAGGAGTGGAAATGTCCAGAGTGTCTCTGTAGGTAGCCCAAAACGGCAAACGTAAATACCCCCATACGACACAACGAAACAGATGTGGTTGCGCTTACAAAACACCAAAAAGGGTGTATAACCCTGGACAATGAAGACTGCCTTCGTAACATCACTCTCCGTACCAAGGGTTCACAATCAGCAACTCAGATGGACCAAACAGCAGATGACAGTTATGAGGACATCTCTCGGCACCCTGAAAGTGTTATGATCGCTGACCTGAAAAGGTACATGAACCACCTAATACACAGCGAGATGACTAGCCTACATGAAGCACTTACTAACCTAACAAACATTTGTACGGCACAGAGCACTAGAATTGAACAGTTAGAACAAAGAGTCGTGGCTCTGGAAAACAAGCAAGAAACACCATGCATGTGCGACATGTCGACTCTTCAGAGCAAGGTCTCACATCTAGAAGCCGAAATCTCAGATAGAGACCAGGCCTTACTTAGTAACGACATTGAAATTTCAGGCTGTGCGGAGACACCGCGTGAAAACTGTACCCATATCGTTATTATAATTATTATTATTACTCGCTATAGCAAAGAAGATCGGCGTAGAGTTAGACGAAAGGGATCTAGTGAGCGCAGAGAGGACGGGCCCATTACGTCCCCCAACCCACCTGCAAACCCACCCCCAGCCACCACCAAGCCAACCCCAACCCGGGGTTGTCAAATCAAATTATTCTGGAAAGCCAGACAATACGCGAAAGAGCAGAACTTTACTTACGTCTGGACACGCGATGGAAAGATCTTTGTGCGTCGTAAACAGGGTGAGCCGAGACATCGTCTTCGATCGGAAGCGGATCTATTCAAAGTTTTTGAGAAGCTCAATGTTTGAACATAATTGGACTATAGACCGTTACTCGTATGTACTTCTTTGCTATTATGCTAATTTTTATACCATAATTATACAGACTCAGAATGGTGATCTTACAGACACTCATACTCCATCACACCAAAACATAGAACCACAATATTGCACAATTACACTAACATTCTTACTCTGCAACCTACACTATAATATATACCACATTAGTAGCTTGTAACTTGCGATTCAACAGTCATAAAATTATGTGCAATGGCTAACCCTGGGAAAAATAATTTGAGACTGGGAATACTAAACGCTCGATCTCTAAATACCGGTAATGATGAACTCGCTGTTAACTTTTTAAATTTTAAGCCCGACGTCCTGGCCATCAATGAATCATGGTTGAAGGGAGGAGAGGAGGCGTTAGCGCCTTCTATCCCATGCTACAGATTCCTACACAAACCACGTAAAGGTAGGAGAGGTGGTGGCGTAGGTTTCTATGTCAGACAGGAAATAGCAGCATGAGTGCGGCAGCACCCCGCATCTACACTCGAGGAGCTCTGGATTGAAGTTCAGTTACCGGGTGCTACTATGGCTCTCGGCACTGCGTACAGGCCTAAAAGTATAGCTGTGCCTGATTCATTGGATGGTCTCAGTGAATCATTGAATTACATGTCCCGCTGCGACTACACTTGTATATTGAGTGACTTCAATATAGACCTTCTAGAGCAATCATCTCAAGCTACAGAATTTAAGTTGTTTTGCCACCAGCATAACTTGGAACAGGTAGTTAAGGAACCGACTAGAGTAACGGAAACTTCGGAATCGCTTTTAGACATTGTTATGACCGATAGTCCACATAAGTGTAAAAATGTGACAGTTGTACATAACAGATGTTTAAGTGACCATGCAATGGTTCTTGTTGATTTCGACATTAAAAAACCCAAAATTGTTAAACGTATAAAATACCAACGACTTTTAAATAACATTAACACAGACTTATTCAATTGTGCTCTTAATTCTATTCCGTGGTACACAATTACAAAATTGAATAATGTGGACGAAATGGTTAATAGTTTTAATTCATATATTCTGCTGCTTTTCGACTGCCATGCCCCAGAGAAAAATCATTTTAAAAGAGAAGCCAAAGCCCTGGATTACAGAAACTCTTAAATACATGATGAGTTTACGTGATCAAGCGTTAGTAAGAACCCAATCATTTAAAATAAAATTGAGAGATAAACCCTCTATACCGTCGTTAGAAAGGAAAAGTAGAGCTTCAGAAGAATACTACCGCAGTCTCAGAAATCTTGTAACGGCTACTACTAAACGCGAGAAGAAAGCATATTACAATAATTTTATAAACATACATTTAAGAAGCCAAATTTACTATGGAAACATTTAAAAAATACCACCTTATCTGATATATTACGCACTACAATAATTCCTGAGCATTTAAATGACCCGGATAAACTAAATGACTACTTTCTAAGCCTGCCAACGTATAAGGAAACTGATTTAGAACAGACAGGTGATGCCGGGGGGTACACTTACGGTGTCTTTAACTTAAAATCAACATCTGAAACAGAGGTATTAAAAG
>NW_020654836.1:436-14410 GCF_003589595.1 Hyposmocoma kahamanoa | reverse complement strand
CTATAAGAAGCAGTCTTTGCACACTGAAGGCAGGGCAATGTAGAAGTAAGTGATCGAGTGTGGCTTCATCAGTATTACAATGTTCACATGTAGCTGAATTTCTAAGTTTTAATCTGTTCAAATGAGCTGCGAATTTTCCATGTCCAAAGCGTAATCTGTTGATGGTTGTTATAAATTTTCTTGATGGTGATTTTAAGTTAAAGCACCAGGGTTTCGTGGGAATATTCTTCTGTATTTCTCCATACCATTTTCCTTTCAATTGTTTCGTGTATTCCCAATCTCGTGACCAAATATCAAACATACGAGTTTTCAGTACTGAATAGTAATCGGTCATAGGAACTGATGGTGGTGAATAATAATATGATGATGGATCAATTTCATTAATGTTTGGTACATTCATTTTCATTAGAGTATTCACAACTTCGTTCCCCGTTATTTCTGAATGTGACGGCACCCATATAAATTCTATACGTTTATCTTTAATGTCATATAAATATTGTCTGATTTTAATGATATAGATATTAGTTTTGTAAGATATTTTATGACTCTCCAGGAAATTCAGTACACTTAAGGAATCAGTTACGATCAGGAAAAAGGAGTGATTGATGTTTGATAAATATTGAAGTGCCGCATATACAGCATAAGCTTCAGCTGTAAATATCGAAGTATTCTTGTCCAGATTAAAGCAGCGGCCAAATTTAGCAGTCGAATCATAATAGCAATATCTTTGGTTTTGGATCCATCTGTGTAAATGTTCCGATATTGTTGCTTCTTGTTACTAATATACAACAGAAATTCATCATTATTTAGAAGTTTTTCTTTGCAGATCCCAGAACTTACAAGCTGGATTTCCAAAGTACTAAGTACCCACTGCTCATTATGATCTATGTACGTACATAATGTTTTTAACTCATTAATATGTTCCCCTTGTAATAAATTGTTATCTTCAATAAAACAAAAATATTGCCTATTGGCTAAAACTTTCATTGTGAATTTTTCTGTAAGATATTGAAGTCTTACATCAATTGGACATATACCAGCCTCTATCTCTAAAGAATTAATGAGTGTAGAACATATTGCACCAGTTATGATTCGAAGACCTTTGTTTTGAATGACTTCCAGTTTTCGAAATAGGGATGGGCTCAAAAATTTTCCAAAAACTATTAAACCATAATCATAGTGACTTCTAACAATTGCCTTATAAATGATATTTAAAAGTTTGGGGTCCATACCCCAACTTACACTCGCTAAATGGCGCATTATATTTACACTTTTTTGCATTTTATTCACTATTTTATTAACATGGGAACCAAAAAGCATTTTTGAATCGAATACTACTCCTAGAAAATTCTTTTCCTCAACTAAACTTATTTTTACAGAACAATATTTTATATTGATATGTACAGGGTTAAAATCAAACTTTTTACCAAATAACATTGCAGAACTTTTAAGGGGATTAATATTCAAATTTAACTTTGTTTTATAATATTGATACATACAATTTAAGCCTTCATTGATAGTCCATTCTGCCATATTATTACTGTGACAACTGCGCTGCGATTGGCTAGCCCGAGTTCGAAACAATTGACGGGTGTCGTCAATGGGTGTCGTCAACTGTTTCACTTCAAATCGACCAGTTAACTTGAGCTTTGCTATAATGGACGAAAATTGCAAAATTACATATTTAATATTTAATTACCGATGAAATATGCTTCCGTTCGTTTTGTAATGAGATGTTTTGCTGTTTTTCCCACACCACCGAATAGAACAGCACGGCATTGTTAGAGATATTATCTTTATTACAATAAATTCAGAATATTTTTTGGAATATACGGAGACGTACAAACAGGTCAGTAGTTGGCCTGTCTATATTTCAGTACAAACGGGAGTTAACATTTATAAGAGCTGTATCGCCAATGTGTTACCAGGAATATATGGCGCTTATTTCGTCTCTATTTCTGGTTATATAATCGATGCATATACATAAACATATTCAAGAATGAATGAGTGAATACTAATGAGATTGTGCGAGCATACTGAGCTTAGACTATTTTTTCCATTCACTCAGATAAAGAGGGAAAATTCTCGTATAGAAATGTCAAAAGCGTGGCAAATGTCAACTGCCAAACTGCCAACATTTTTTGCATGCAATAAAAGAAGGAGAAGAAGAGTGGTCGAAGCACGTGAAGTCATGTGAAAACGAGATACATACGGCAAGAAATGTTGACAAATTAGATTTTGACAAAGACATTTTAATTTCACAATAACGATGCTTTTCCTTCCATTTAGTTATTTAAAAACTTGGCTCTTGATTAAAGTTAATTTGTCGACTATATTTAGAGTATGCTATTAAAAGAACCGACTTCTGATTACAGATTTTATCATATTTTTAATAGATAGCTATCTACTTTATTCGCTAATATAACACAAATACAGACTGAACATAAGAATAAAAATTTAAAAAAATGTCATAGCAGTGAAAGGGTGCTGAGTCAACATATGCCTTAAGGCACTGGTTTTTAGTCAAAATCAACGAAAGGGACTAATTCTAGAAGTTATTTGTAAGGAAAGATATAACAAACGACTAGTGAGATTGTTCATTGAAATCGCAAATGTAATAAAGTGTGAATAGTACACCTAAAGTAACCTATTCGATATGTAAATGTTTTTGCGGATATTAATATAAATGAAGCTATAAGTGAAAATTATGATTCTGAATATGTTTTATATTCATAATCATATTTATTTGAACTAGCAACTCGATTAGTATAGATTTCACATGCAGCAAGCAACATTCAACACGTCGTTAAAAAATTTGCAACAAAATCTTTTCTCAATATCTAAAACGCTCGCACTGCATCCGATTCGTTATCGTTCCGTATCCAAGACCATATAAATTTAAAAAACTCGGACTTAATGTACAAGCGACATCCGCAGTGGGTACTTCGGATATCGCTTGTACACTAAGTCCCATTCGAATCCGAGAAAATACTAATATCGCTTGTACACTTAGAGATAAAATTATCCGTAACATTTCGGACCGTCATATCTCGGATTCGGAACTGGGGGTCTACGCTCGATCTCCGTCTGACATCCGTCCGAAACAATTACTGCCAAATAAGCAATACTTGACCAAATGAGAAGACTCGTGATGCGAATGAAGCTTCATACTGCATACTTGTCTTTTAATTTTGTGGAATATTACTTATTAGACAGTAATTGTTTCGGACGGATGTCGGACGGATATCGAGAGTAGCCCCCCAGATACGAATCGGACGTAGTGCACAAACGCTCTTTTGAGGGTATATATACAACAAACCTTGAAAAATATTCGTCTGTTCCATACTAAAGTTTATGCATACTGAAATAGATTGATATGTTAAAATTAGTTCGTGTTGATGGGTAAAATACTTTATGTGTCAGCCTGTATAAACAAGATATCCTAGTTTTAAATATAACCCAAAAAAATCCGCACAAATGATAACGCAGATGTAATTTCAAGAACTGGCGAGATTTTAAAGTGTCCAATATCATTATCAATTTGCAGTGGTGGTTAGTTTGACTTTCACACCATTCAAATTTAACCAGTGCTTGGCGTCATGGTGAACGAAATGTTCAAATATTTGGAAAGAGAAGCAGCGAGATAATGCCGTAGTTAATGGTGCGACCGGACGTCGTGGCGGGTTGTTATTGCTTTAGGAAGCCGACATTGACACCGAACTGCAATATAACCATGCGCTTACCAGTAGTCGAATGTTCATGTAGCTTCTATAGACTTGGGCGCCGGTGCAATCACCGATGGTGAAAACAATAGGCCAGGTGAATTGCGAGGATAATTATGAGCACATTGACATACTCGCCGAGTACTACATATTCGCCTTCAATCTTTCTTACTACCTGTTCTTATTTACTAGCTGTTCTTTGGTAAATGCGGCATAAGTATTTAAGATGTTACTTAATACCGCATTTACATAAACGCGTTTGTCATTCAACGAAATGTTTGAGTACCTTCTGCCGACATGAGCATCAATACACATAATCTTATTATTCACTTCTGTGTCACCTTGCAATGATAAAAGCAAAGTAACGTAGCTTGTCGAATACAAAATATCTTAGTGAATATTAAAAATGCTATGCTAAGAATCAGGATTATGCTACGGTCTAATCGGAAGTTACCTTCCCAACCCCGAGGCCAGTCGCCAGACCGAAGTCGTAACCGTAAAACGTACAAATGGAAAACAAAAACGCAATAATATTCCCGCGAATTCAGATTTCGCTGGCCGTGAACCGTGATGGAAGCATCGCTTCTGGCCGATATTAAATTTGAACGCTGGTGTTTATTTTGTCAGCTTTGTGGACGCGTTCGGGGAAAATATTTTCAAAGCCTTACATTTTTTTATGTAGAACGTAAATTAGGAATTATGGATTTATGGGATTATATTTACATTAGCTTACCTGTTTACATTTACCTAAGTACAGATTTACCTTTGTTAAAAGAGATTTAGTATGTAATATAATTTGTGAAGTACGCTGGGTGTTGGTTGTACTGTAGGTCATTATTACTTATACTTATGAATTAATATCGGAACAATTACATCAGCTGTACCAAGCACAAGTTCCGTCGTTTATGAAGTACTGCTGCCACCTATGGGATGGCTCTGCAAACATAATAGCTTGCCCGCTTGGATTTAACCGACAAGCGTGCCAAGAGCTTATGGGTGACTTGGAATTAGTAATGGTGAAGCTGTAGAACCTTGAATACCGCCGTAAATTTGCCTACATGTATTCCACAGGATAATATATTACGGAGAGCGTGCGATGGAATCACATGATCGAATTCCGCCTTCCCTTTTCCATCACCCGGGGACTGGACGTAGACTTGGATACCACCCCTATGTTGTGATAATTCCAAAGATTCGCACAAAGCGTTACGCTTCCATATTTATATGGCGAACGTCTATGAAATGGAATTCCCTGCCTGGCGATGTATTCCCTGAACGTTATAACTTGGGCCTTTTTGAGGCGAGAGTGAATAGGCATTATTTAGGTGGGCGTGCTCCATTGTCGACCTCATCGTCACTTTCCACCAAGTGAGATGAAGGTCAAATGTGCACTTATATATTTAATAAAATAATAATAATGATAATAATAATAATAATAACAATAAAAGAAAATATATAAAGATATGAATGTACAACATTATTCACTGATTCATTCAAGCTCCGAGCTAAGATAATCATTGGCAATAACTTGTTCGTGAAGGTAATCTATGAAGCATCGAACAGTCGTCGAGTAGCCTAATTGCAGTGCCACTCCGAGCTTTAAACCGCAAATATCTCAGGGGCACTGCCACTGCACCAGTCACCCTGATATATAAATTGACAAGTCTCATGAGCCCGTAACTTCACCAGCACCCTTACCCCACCACCCTTAACCCTTCAAAACCGAAACGTGGTAATGCTTATATTATTGCTTGGCGGTAGAAATAGGAAAGGTCCCAGTAGTTCCCTGGACGAACTCTTTCACAAGGAGAAAGCTCCATATAGCAGTAAAAACTGCTGCTAAAATTTATTCTAGTTTTTCTTATTACAACAAAAAATAATCAAATCTACATTTCAAGGAATGTAAGCAGTTATTCTGTGGCTTAATACCACCCGTTTCTTTATTATAGGAGATAGTGGAGTAGATCAGGCTAAAAGCCAAATACACCTTGAGGGTCGAGCGGTTGTAGACCCGTCACAACTTAAACTTTAATTCGTTTGTGGTGAGAGTGCAGACCGAACATCTATCGACCTTCATGAAGGAAGAGTTTTGGCCGAAGGGTGTCATATATCGGCGATTCCGCGGCCGGTGACCTGACACTAGATTGCGCCACACGACGCCGACAAGTGCAATACGTGTAGATTAATGCGATTAGTTAATAGTTTATTGTCATATTATATTGTATGTATGTTAGTCCTTAAGGTATATATTATATGGGTCATGTGGCCTGAAATAAATGTCTAAAAAATATACTTATATTTTACCGGTCACCCAGACGTGGCGAGGGTTTTCACCCTTATATCAATTCAATCAGTTCGCACTAAACATTTTAGCTTCAACGAACCTTACGCGTATCACTAAGCAGTAGAATTCTTTGCCCTGCTTGTTTTTCCCAGATTGTAGTCCGGATATTTTTAAGATATCACATTCCGAATTAATTTCCATCAGGTAGGTTTGTGGGTGCACCTAAGTATTAATAGTAAATAGTTAGACTATATATATAATTTTCATCACGTCCTATATATAGTCCCACTGTTGGGTACAGTTTGGGCTGTAGTTCCCACGCGGAAACAACGTGGATTGTGAACTTCACACATATCATTAAATTGCGCAGATAAGTGCAGGTCTCTTCCAAATGTTTTCCTTCATCGAAAAACTCATGGTAAATTGAAAATTATATTTTTGCACATAAATTCCTAAATACTCAGCCCGGATTGGACCCCACAACCCTCTGCTTGTGAGGCGGTAGGTTATTACAACTTAGCTAGTAGTCTTAATTGGAAAAAAATAATAACTTGCGTAACAATTTGAATTTGTGTAAGCATTTAAGGGCATTTGATATTACCTGTTCATTTTCAAAATAATAAAGTTATCATCATCCACTGCTGAACATAGGCCTTCCCCAAAGATTTCCAGACTAGCCAGTCGAACGCTACGTGCATCTACTGGTTACCCACCACCCTTACCAGGTTTTCCGTCCATCTATAAGGGGGCTATCCCACTAAACGCCTTCCGGTTCGTGGTCTCCATTCGAGAACCTTTCTGCCCCAACGGCCGTCAGTTCTTCGAGCTATGTGCCCTGCCCAATGCCACTACTTCAACTTGCTAATCCTTTAGCTATGTGAAATAATAAAGTGCTTTCTTGAAATTCATAAACTACTTATTACAACAAAACATATTTCAATATACGGAAGAAAATTTTTGATTAACCACGTATAAAATTATCACGCTCAATTTGATATAAGCACGAGGAAACGAAAATTGTTTTCACAAATGTAAGTTATCGTGAATACGGTCACCAGCCTAAATATAGTCAGGCCGTTTTATTACACCATGTAGATCTAAGCGTATATGGTGTTTACTTATTTACTCAGAAATCACATACACAGTTTTTTATTCACTTACCATATAAGTTTAATTGATAATTAACGGTTACGTTACATGATATGTTTCGTATTTTAGCTTCCTTTATAGTAATTATTAATATAACCTTTACAGTTACCAGTCCCGGCGAGAGATGTCGCTATTCACTGTATTAATTAAATTTTTATTGAATTGATATTCAATTATTTTTTTTATAGTATTTCACCTGGTGATAAGCGACACGCTTGTCTATAACAGTTGCTGTGCCTTAAATCTCAGAACTTTAAAAGGATCTGAGTAGCACTGCCCGCACTTATATATTTCATAAAAAAAAGAATAAAAGAAAATACATTAATGTTCACAATATTATTCATCATGTCATTTGAGGGCCGAACTAAGACAATCGTTGGCAATAACTTGTACGTGAAGGTATACCTACGAAGCTTTTAATACAGTCATCGAGGAGCCAGTCTTTATAGAAATGCACCTTTTTTATAATATCAAATGACAGGGCGAACAAGTTGTGCGACTGGTATTAAGTAATACGCCTGTCCATAGCAGTTGCCAATTCACCAGCACCCCTACTCAAAACCGGAATGTATTAATACTAACATTACCGCTTGGCGGCAGAAATAGATAAAGTAGCAGTACTTCCCTGGACGAACACTTTTACAAAGAGCTTTATGGCTACTAAAAAACTGACCTGACGTACTAAGAGCAGTCGCAGTTGTGTTTTTACTACCATTTTGTGCCAATCTTTTGACCATGATCGATGTCAATAGTTCAGCGATATCAGATCACTACCGTCAGACTCAGACTTATTAACTAAAACTAAATCAACGGATAACTCGCGTATATAAGTCGAATTTTTGTTCGACATGTTTCGGACCAGTCCGTGGTTGTTAATCATGATATTCCGCGGTGGTAACTCGACGAAAACTTGTCGAGCAAAAATTCAACTAAAATACGTACGTGAGTTTTACACTAAAGTCTTGTTGATATCTTTTATATTTACTTTTATATTTTACTTTACGTGACAGTTATCGTTATATATATCCGAATATGAATACTGAATTTACCATGCCTTTACCATGAGGTAGAGGTATGGTAAATTCAATATTAATAAATATTCATTATAATTTTTAGTGTACTTGTCAACTTTGGTTTTAAACTTATCTCATTCGCGACACTAGTGGAAGTGTAAAATAACCTTTCGTTGTAGTATTTCGAATAGTTGAGAGAACTAATGGTACAAATATGCAGCTACATATCTACAAAACTATGAAACAGACATTACGTAGAAGTGTTCAGTTAACGTTTAGTTGCATACCTTCTACATAGGTACTTCTACTATGACCGAGCAAATATTTCGGCTGGTCTGTTACTGCAAACGTGTCACTTCATAGCGCTACTTTTTTTTATACTATCTAGTGATTGGACGAACAAAGCGTGCGCCTGGTGGTAAACTACATGCCTGTCCATAACAGTTGCAGTGCCACTGAGAGCTTTAAATCGCAAAGATCTGAGGGGCACTGTCACTGAGCCCATGCCATGAGCCAAGTCCTATGTGCCTGTTCGGTAGGTAGCACCTCTCATATTATTAAAAAGGATGGACGTAGATGGTAGAGTGAAATACGTTGATTTAAAGAGACATGTTTATTGTTCGGTCTCCAGAATATAAGTGAGTAAATAATACAATATAAAATAAAATGTAAACTTAAATGCTAACCAAGCAATACGCATCACATGTTGCAGTTAGACTATAAATATAGTCTATCTATACTATATTATAGGGGTTCCAGAGAAAAAAAAATGTGTTGCGTGTTACTTGTTAAAACACATTTTTTTTTTAAACTTAATTACAACAAAAATTCTTAATAATTACTTAACAGTCCAACAAAAGTTTACTAATTAATTTACAAACAATTTAGTATTATTCTTATGTGTTATATATTCTTTGCCATCTTTCAAAATTTTTACATTTGGTGACAAATCTTCAATAACAATACTTCAATAACAATATCTAATTTACTTCCTACTTGCTTTTTCATCAAAATTAAATCATCTTTCTTATATTTTACAGTATTTATATGTTTATCGTAATTTATCTTTCTTAAACTTTTCCCATCTAATAAATTATTTCTAGCGTCGGCCTGTGCTCGTTGTAACCTGTATCTTAGTTGTAAAGGATAAGCATCAGGATTATATAAAGGTTCTACATCAGAACACAACAAATTATTTGGCAGATTACAAAGTTTTCCAAACACTAGTTCGTATGGAGTGTATTGTGTCTCGGTATGCACGGTTGTATTATATGAAAAACACCAAAATGGTAGCCAAGTGCTCCAGTCAGTCGAATTATTACTACACTGTATCCTAAGAAACGCTCCTAAACTTTTATGTGTATTCTCTAACGAACCTATAGTTTCGTGGTGATACGCGGTCGAGTGAAGTTTGTTAATTTTTAACAATTCACATACTTCAACCATAACTGACGACATGAACTCTGTGCCTTGGTCCGTAATTATCTCTTTTGGGATACCATATCTCAATATAAAATTATTTACAAATAAACTAGCAACTGACACAGTATCCTTTTTTTCTAGCGGATACGCTTCTACATATTTAGTAAAGTTACATTGCAGAGTTAAAATATATTTACTATTATAATTATCAATATCTAAAGGTCCCATTAAATCTAAACTAACCCTTTCAAACGCTGTACTAGGAGTAGTTGTAATAACCATCGGTTCCCTAGTATGCCTGTTCGAGTGTTTCTGAATTTGACAACTCTTACACTTTCTTACGAATTCTGTGACGTCATTAGTAATTCCTGGCCAGTAGTAATATTTCTTAATATTATTCAGCATCCTATTTGCCCCCGCGTGGCCACTGGTGGGTAATAGATGAAAGTCATTCAATATTACAATTTTAGTATCTTTTTCAGTTACTGTTACTACGTCATTCAATACTAATACCTTAGGAAAATCACTTAGGTTATTAATTTCCTCTAATAATATATTTATAAAATCTTTATCGCGCTTTCTTTTTATAATAACGAGCTCGTTTAATTTTATTTCTTTACAAAAATCTTGTAATTCTCTCGCTAACACACTTACGGTAGATAACGATCGAGACATTACATAAATAGCCGATTTATCGGGCACAAAAACAAAAGAACCATTTTTACTATACAAGTTCTGTAAATTCACTATCTGCTTCAATGCAGTCTTATTTGCGCTTAATATTAGTTCTACGCTGTCAGTCGGTCGTTTGAGAATTTCCACTACTTTAGGTTGATCAAGCCTAGAAGAGGTGTGATTCTCACATGTCAAGTCAATAATGTTGTCATTATTAAGTTTTCGAGCTTGTGCTCTTGTCATGACCGATACAACATGCTCATGCATATCTTTCAATTCCTTAGAGTTCATCGGTATGCGGCTCAATGCATCTGCAGCTGCGTTGTGCCGTCCCGGAACATAACTGATATCAAAATCATACTCTTCCAAATAGAGTCTAAACTTTGTTAAACGGCTTGATGGATCGGTCATATTAAATAAATAAATCAAAGGTCTGTGGTCAGTTTTTATTTGAAACTTCTTGCCATACAAATAGGGCCTAAAATGACGCACAGCCCACACAATAGCCAGTAGTTCGAGTTCGATGACTGGGTATCGTGTTTCAGCTGGTCT
This sequence comes from Hyposmocoma kahamanoa, assembly GCF_003589595.1. Taxonomy (NCBI): domain Eukaryota; kingdom Metazoa; phylum Arthropoda; class Insecta; order Lepidoptera; family Cosmopterigidae; genus Hyposmocoma; species Hyposmocoma kahamanoa. The sequence goes on along the minus strand of NW_020654836.1, from coordinate 3,593 downwards.
TAGATTACGACTTGCGTACGCTACTACCTTGCCGTTACTATTAGACAAAACGGCGCCTAAACCTAGCTTTGATGCGTCTGTTTGTAAAACAAACGTATTACCTTCTGAGAAGTCTGGATAATCTAAGATGGTAGGACTAAGTAGGATTTCTTTAAGTTTTCGGAAAGCCTTTTCACATTCAGTTGACCAGTTAAAAGATACATTTTTCTTACATAATGTATTGAGTGGATGTGCTATTTCTGCGAAATTAGGTATAAATCTCCTGTAATAGTTAGCAAACGCTACAAATCGTTTAATATCATCTACACATGTTGGAACAGGATATTTCTGTAAAACATCTATTTTCGATGGGTCGGGAAAAATTTCATCTAAAGTTATTTTGTGGCCTAAATAAATAATTTCTTTTTGCAAAAATTCACACTTTAATGGGTTTAATTTCAAGTTAACTTGTCTAAATCTTTCCAGTACTTTAACTAAATTTTTGTTATGGGTTTCAAGACTGTTACCAACTACAATACAGTCATCTAAATAAATTAGACATGCCTGATAGTTCAAACCCGTCATGGCTATAGTCATCAGTCGTGTGAAAGAACTAGGAGATGTTTTTAATCCCATTGGGCATCTCTTCATTTGATATTGTTTGTCAGTTGTAAAAGCTGTGTATTTCCTAGATTGTTTTTCTAAGGACAACTGATAATAACCTTGTGATAAATCTAATTTAGAAAAATATACGTTATTTGCCAAAGAATCTAGAATGTCAGTTATATTCGGTAAAGGGAATTTATCGTCCTGTATTACGTTGTTTAAGTGACGATAATCCACAACTAATCTCCATTTTTTCTCTCCTGATCTATCTGTCTTTTTGGGAACTAACAAAACTGGACTTGACCACTCTGATGTGGTTTCCTCAATAATATCATTCTTTAGCATATCGTCTACTTGTTTCTGTATTTCACCTTTAAGTGCCTTAGGTAGCCTATAAGGCTTGGTATACACTGGTGAAGTATTGTCTTTTAATTTTATGGAATGTTCGTATAAGTTGGTAGTAGACAATGTATCGCCTGGTAAATGAAAAACGTCGGCGTATTTAGCGCACACGTTTTCTATACTTATCTGCTCCTCTTCATTTAAATAAGAAGGCAAGTCAAGTAAATTAAAAAGTTGTCTGATTCTGTCTGGCGATATCTTCTCATCATCAAATTGGTATACGTTATAATAGTTTAAACTATGAATATCTACATCTTTAATATCTACTCTGACTGGTTTGTCAGTCGTATTGAGCATGCGAATTGGAATAAGTCCATACTTTGGTTTCACAATTACTCCCGCTGTGTACACACCTTTATGTACTTGTTTTGCTAAGACAACGCATTTACTGATGTGTGCCGTAGGTACGTGTCGAATTACTTCACATCGTGGAGGAATTATTATTTGATTTTTATCAAACTGAACAGTTACGTAGTGGTCCTGGTTTTCCAAACTCAAGGTACCATCTTTGTAACTCAACACTGCGTTATACTTTTGGAAAAAATCTTGGCCGAGTATCCCGTCTGCGGCGCAAGCTAAGTTCTTGAAAACATAGAACTTTTGTTTAAAAATTACCCCTTCAAGTTTTATATCTAAGTAAATATAACCTTCTGATTCTAAATTACCACTTATCCCCTTAATTAAAATGCTATCTTTCCTAATCAACTTAAGTAACTCAATATTATGTGCTAGTCGTTCATATTTTATTACGCATAAGCTGGCTCCACTATCAATTAACAAGTTCAATTTCTCATTATTTCCTAAATATGACATTACTGTAAAGAAATTATTATAACTAAAAATATTATGAGTGCACTGTTTAGGCACGAAAAAATTTGCTATTCTCAGTATTTCGCAAACCTTCCTGAGTCACTATCTCATGCACGTTATGCTGAACTCCTGAAAAGTGAGCGCGGCCACCGCGTGACTGCTGACGCGAGTCACGTGTGTCTTTACTTCTATGCCTGGAATTTACAAAGGTACTTCTTTGACCTTCGTTACCATGATTTCTGTAATTTCTATTATAATTATTTGCATTATTTTTATATCTTGAATTCTTGTGACCGTTATGGTAACTGGAAGTATTTGTTCGGCCATAAGAACTGCGTTTGTAAGAACCTTGTGAAAATCCGCGATTATAGGCGATCGGCCTAAACTGCATAACCTGCTCTGCCTGCTGTGACGACATTATACTTTCATCAACAGCTACCCTAATAGCTTCGGGAAGCGATGTGAGCTGCCATGAAGCTACAATGGTGCTCAACCTTGGGTCGGAGAGCCCATCTGCGAATCGTTTGATCGCAGTTTTCTCGTTAAGAGGACGCAATATGTTAAATTTAGCGCTATCCTCATCGGACTGAGCTAATGTCAAATTTACAAACAACTCCTCTAGCTCCGTCCCAAATGCCTCTATAGATCTACGTCCCTGTTTTGCTCTGAAAAGCTGTGTTTGTAAAGCTTCTGTTGATTTTTTAGGCAACAAAAACTTTCTAATGTCCTGTACTAAATCTTTCACAGTAGAGTACGTGCTTTTTAACCTTAATTTAGCACTAGGTGATAGTCGAGTTTTTAATACAAATTCGATCAATTGAGTCTGTGTACTATCATTTATTAAAGAACTGTATAATAAAATGCTATCAATTAATTGTTTAGTAACGAGCTCCTGACCGTTCATCACAGGTAACAGGGAAATGGCGGTTTTTATATCAAATGAACTCGCCATTGTTGTTTGAGTCCCTGAATCTACGTGAGCTAATAATAATTTAATTTTCTTATAATTACTCTTAATTTCGCTAATTAAATGTTGAAAATATTGAAAAGTTTCTGAGGTTGGCTTTTGTTCGTCGAAATCTTTATTTAACTGAGACACAATATCTTCCAAACGTTCGTAATAGCTAGTAGCTTCTTCTAATTTCTTATAAGCAATATCTTTTCTACGTCTCTCTGGACCGATTTTACACAAATATTCTCTTAAATAATCCAACTTAATATGAATCTCCTTTAATTGCTCAGACATACTAAAATTAAACTCGACTTTGTATACCTACTGTATACCTACAAAATATTAAAAGAATATTCTAACTTACATTATAACATAATTCACTCCGGACGTATGTTGTACCGCACGAAA
>NW_020654836.1:0-336 GCF_003589595.1 Hyposmocoma kahamanoa | reverse complement strand
GGACACCGCGCGTACGCTTCTTTCTTCTTTCTTGCAGTCTTCTATAACGTTAACTCTTCTTTTTTTCCATTTTAATCTTCTGTAATGTTTCTTCTATAATTTTTCTTTCATGATTTTTCTTCTATAATTTGTCTTCTATTATTTTCTTCTATAATCTATTCTTCAATATAATTTTGCTTCAATTAGTTTTCTTCTTGATCTTCTATAAATTGATCTTCTTTTTTCTTTCTTGATATTAAATTTTCTGTCCTGAAATCTTCATTGTTATGTAGTTCAAATTTACTGTTCTTCACAAAAGATAAGTTCGCTGGTATGGGTCGCCATCTCATATTATTA
>NW_020654835.1:0-11670 GCF_003589595.1 Hyposmocoma kahamanoa | reverse complement strand
ATTTAGATTTTCAGTACAAATCGGCAATTTCATACTTTAACCCCTATCATTATATTAATTTTTAAGGATTACTTAATGCAAGACTTCATATTACAATTGGTTACTTAGCGTCGCAGTTACGGTTGATTGTATAATTGAAGCCACAAAACCGGATGCAATTACACAATTAACTGTACTAGTGTTTAAAACGCACAAACTTTTTGAACCATGAAGACTAATTATATTATTAATTTAAGAACGTTAACAGCGAGTAACTGATTTCTCATACTACGTATATCTTACCCGATAATCTCAAAATTTAGTAGCTGTAGAACTCCTTGTGAAAGAGTTCATTAAGGGAAGTAGTGCCGCCTTATCTATTTAACTTTAAGCAGTAATGTTAGTATGTTTTTTTTTTTTATTAACAGTTTTAGTGCCGCTGGAATCGCAAAGTTCTGAGGGGCACTACCACAGCGCCCGTCACCCAGAGACTAAAGTTGTAAAGTCCCATGTGGGAAATGAAGCCATCTTTCCGGATTTAAATCGCGTATATTTGTTTTTTCAAACAAACCAACGTATCAGGCCCTTTACAGGTCCCATGGTCACGGTAAAGGGTTCGAAACGTTGGTTTGTTTGAAAAAATAAATATATGCGATTTAAATCCGGAAAAATAGTTCCATTTCCTATGTGTAACAATCGCGAAAACCTAAGAACTCGATAAATCCCATGTGCCTATAACTTCACCAGCACTCTCAGGGCGCGTGTCCACGCTAAGAAAAGTTATGGGTCTATGCAAGAATTCGTGTCGTTTCTACACACGAATTGTGTACACTGCCTTGGAGCCGAACAAGAAAAAATGTTGTCTACCCCCGACACGACGCGCTCTGCCGCTATTATATGGGGCGGGGTGAGGTGCATTGTCAGTAAACGAGCGTTTATGCGCGTGGACGGGTGTTGCTATATACTCTTAATAGTCAACATATACAACAACACATTTCTTCCCACAGTCCGCAGTAAAATGACCGCTACCTGGAAGACTCGTAATGCACTGACACATTTTACCCTGCACACGTCTGTCCGAAAGCATTCGTGTACATACTCATCATTTTCTCGTCTGCAACCATCGAGTATATAACCAGAAATTGAAGACGAAAAGTCATTTAATTTGTTTGAAAACTATTCTCCCAAATTATTACGATGACAACTGCGCTCCGATTGGCCTGCCCGAATTTGAGAGTTGATATTTAAAAGTGATATAAGGCCCTTTTGCCTGATGAGTTGCTAGGGGTGGATGGCCCTTATTTCGTCTCTATTTCTGGTTATATACTCGATGTCTGCAACATACACGACATGCTTTCCTGGCTAGATCTGACAAAGTTCTTGTCGTGTACAAGACCATTCCTTTCTGTAGTAGACGCGTCGAATTTCTTGACGTATACATGCGCACATACCCTTCAAAACCGGAAAAAATTCTCAGCAGTAATTTCTCATTTGTTATGTTAAACTTGCTGCTGGGAAATAGAGTCAAACAATTTCCTTTATTGATAAGTACTTGTGCATAAAGTCATCATTTCATGCGCAGCTACATTCATTTATGTCGGCAGTTTGTCCGCACTATCAACAAAAACTACTTTTTTACAAAGTTTTTATTATTAGATACAAAGTACATAACACCAAAACGCATACTAATTGGAGCAGTTTAGTAAGTTATGAACGTGTTTACTTAAAATCATAAAAATGATGTAAACTTTGTAAGCCACAATTACAGTGATGTAAAATGCATTCTAGTAACGTCTTTGTAACTAGTGGTATCATTCATCATCATCAAACCAATTATACGTCCCATTGTTGTGCACGAGTCCTCCCCTCAGGCGAGGGCTTAGGTCATAGTCCGCCACCCTGGCCTAATGCGGATTGCGAACTTCGCACGTTTCCCGAGGGTCGGTATCACAAAGAAATAAATAAAATAAAAAAATAAGTTTGCATTTTGTTTGTATTAGATGTATTATCAAAATTTGAATATTCATATATAAATAATATTATAGCCCTGCCCTCGACACTACTCCTGTCCCACGTTCCATCTTAGGGAGAAGCGGGTGACTGAAACCAGCGCTGCGACTGTCCTGAACAGGCGCAGCACTAGCTGATACACCTTCTTTTGCCTCCTGTTAATATAATAATCATAATTTGTAATTCCAAAAATATTTACTTAGTATCTTGGGTGTATAAATTTTTATAGAATTGATGTTAAATTATTTTTTATGTGAAATTATTCCACTAGTTTGTTATAATTATTAATACAAAGATCGAACACTTAGAAAAAATTTCTTTGATCCGGCCAGATTCGAACCAATGTCTTCTAGCAAACAGTGGCAGACGCTATACCAACTAAACCACGGAACGAACCAGCGGATCTCACGAATTTTTCTATGTGCTTGTTGTCATATCTTTGCATTTAGTTTGTCAACGACCTTTCACCTGTAGGGCCATCTATTAGAAATCTATAAAATCTTCAGTGTAGTTGTTTTTTTGCAATTTTATTTTGTTTATTTTGGAGGCAATTTATTTATTTATTTTTTAATTTAAATGCATTTTTTTTTATACTAACATCAACAAAGACCAAGAATGATACAGACAAATCAGCTGTGCACGCGCAGGATTTCGTTTTGCATCATTGGTTGTGCATTCTGTAGTCGTACTCAAGCAACAATTTGCGATTATGCTCTATTGCTGTTGTTCAAGGGAAACCAGAGCCAGATTCCAAAGAGACGTTTGCATAAAGAAAATAAAAGCTTTGCATAATTCTTTTTAATATGCAGTAAATAAAAACAATTCATATTGTTAAAATAAAAATTTTACCGATCGTTTGTAACTATGACATAGTTCAATTTTGAAGTCATATTGCAAATCACAAGTAACAAAAAGTCTGTCATAAGTAATATCTGAAATCTAAGTTTTTCTTTGAATTTTTGGTTTGATGAACAATGTACACAATGTGCATGTTTTGCTTAAATTGTATTTTGGTATTTTTTAAGAAAATAACAATGGAATAAAGACCTTGGTCGTTAAAGCATAGTTAGTGTTGTTCGTTTCGAATAAACTAAATAAAAAAGAAAATAAATATAAAATACCGTACAACCTTATTTTCTTGTTGACCATATTACCTACCAAAAATAAGCTTTTAAGTACTAGGGTATCGGGTGAGAATGAAATATTAATTCTTGATCCCCTGCGTAGGAGATCCCATGGCAATGGAAAATAATATATCAGAAAACGGCTCCACCAGGGGATCCTTTTTAGGGGATACCCAGGACATCCATACCACTTTATAGAAGTTCGTTTCTGAAATTGGTTCTACCGGGAAACGAACCCGGGACCTCACTTCCAGCGCCCACAGTGTAAACCGTTGGTTCATCGAAATAACGACTTATTAACTTCTACACAAAGAACATAAACATCTTGTGAAAAAAAATCAACTGTTAACACATTGGAAACTACAATGTACTCAATATCTCACGCGAAATCCCACCTAATGTCTATTGAATAGATTCTATTCACAACATAACACAATTCAAATGTTTAAACAAATTTGTCATTACTTTGTGACTAAGCCATTTGTGTAGCTAACACCTCATATCGATCTACTTAACATAAGACGACGGCGTCAAATTTGAATGTTGTGTCGTGTATGTGGATTAGTACAATTTGTCCATGGTATTTAACCTGCCAGGCATCATAAAGCCACACGCAGATGTGTTTTTATTATAAAAAAATTTAAAAGTTAGTAAAAAAAATTATAAAAAAAATACCGAAATCGTTACTGACACCGTGTGTCCCTAAAACGCGTGGCAGGTTATTAAAAGAAGGAGTTACTTATAATGTAAAAAGTTGATAGTATAGGGCTAGAATATAAATAAAAGAACAACTAGGGGTACTTGCTGAGTTCTACTTACTTAATAATTAATTAACTATCTACTTCTTAGGTTTTCACGGTTGGCACATATTGGTAAGTTGGTGGCGTCAGTGACCGACAAGCACCAACGTTAGATATCTTTTTTATAATTAATTTAAAATAAGATTTAGGACAAAATTATCTATCATAGTAACACGTTGTTTATTACTAAGGTTAATTACTGGCGAGTAAGGTTCATTAATGGTGACTGTCGATTACTGGTTAGTTAATTAGTGGATTTTTGGTGTTAATTTTTTTTTATAATTCTAAGTGACTGGAGATTTGTAGTTTAGGTTTTTAGTAATAATAATTAATTATAGCTTTTTTACGTAACGTATGTACTACAGCGTTATCTTTCTTGAGGATTGTAATCCGTCAAGTGAACTTAAAAAATTCAAGTAAAAAAACCTCAAAAAGTCAAAGTTAGACACACTTCCCTTAAAATATCGATCATGGGTGCCATCGGGTGATGTAATAAGGGTTTATTAATTAAACTTTTTTTTTTCGGATCTAAATAGTGTAATTGAATACACAATTTTGATTAAAAAAAATGTTTTAATTTTGTAAGTTTATGATTATTACCGTAGTTTCTTATTATTATTATTTTTTAATAAAAATCTCACCTGATGGAAAATGACGACGAGGTCGATGACGGCGCAAGCACACCTAAATAATGCCTATTCACACTCGCCTTGAGAAGACCGTTAAGGGAATAAGTTCGCGGGCAGGGAATTCCACTCCATTGATACAAAGATCGACACAAAACAAAAAGCAAAATTCAGTGAAGCCTCGAACCAGCGTCTGTTGCTTCAACGTGGCTACTAAACTAGTAGAGTATTTTCACAAAACATAGATGAATATCATGTAGTAAAAACAAAATAAAAATAAAATATTGTTATTATCTATTTATCTGAAGTCTAACATGGTGTTTGTTCTCATGGTAACAAATAACTTTAGAAAAATAATATTAAATTCACAAAAAATAAATTAATTGACTGCGCATTCGGACCCAATTATATTTGCACTCTGTGTTAGGCTAAATGTGAGTGTCCTGATTGCGTGTTACTATAATGAAATGTTAAGATGTGAAATGCCAGTTGTTATGATCTCACACACCGGCTTCATTTGCGTCACAAGTTATAAATCATAATTATGTTTTTAGCTGTCTTATTTTCGGTAAAATGATGGGAAAATTATGGTAACATTATAATTTAATATTAGTTAATGTAGCCTTTGACGATTTATGGGTAGGGCACTTATTCGAAATTATAACCGTTATTTTTACTTGCCACCTACATAATATATTACAATCACAATATCAATTTTATACAAAAGTTTGGGTATCTGGCGTAAGAAAATCAAACTTTTAACAATGTTTATCGTTTGAAATGACACATATACTCGTCTTCGTCATCGTCTTATTTATTTATAATAAATAAATAAATAAAAGATATTTCTTCATACATAAACAAAACATATTTCTTCACACAGTAGACAGTAAAACGACAGCTACCTGGAAGTGCATTGACACGTTTACCCTACACACGTCTATCCGAAAGCATTCGTATCGTGTACATACTCATCATTTTCTTGTCTGCAACAGACACGACATATTTTCGTGGCTAGATCCGACAAAATTCTTGTCATGTACAAGGCCATTCTCGTCTTTTGTGTTGCAGACACGACGAATTTCTTAGCGTGTACACGCGCCGTTACCCTTAAAAATGCTGTAGGCTTAGAATAATAACGCATAGAAACCTAGTCGGCACACGCTAAGTGAGGCAAATTGAAGCGTGCCCAATGGGCCTACACGAGCGGGCGGGCCTTCAGTGCTCAAGGTCAACTTGCACCGCGAACAGCTCCAGAATTTTAGCTAAAAATGACAAAATGTGCGGTAAATGAGTGTAAAAATACGTCAGACAAACCAAAAATAGGTACTAACATCACATTCCACAAGGAAGTAACGCGTTTCAACTTGTATTTTTATATAAATATTCACTAAGACCGAATATTAACCTACTACTAAAACTAGCCTACATAAACTTGCCTCACTTGTGACAGTTCGTTTGATATGAAACTATCATTCTATGCGTTATTATTCTAAGGCTGTAGGTAATGTGAGCGTTACTGGCTGGACGAACTCTTTCGTAAAGGGCTCTACTTCTATCAATCCTGTATACTATTATAATATATTATAATAAGCAAAGTAAGAGTGCTGGTGATGTCACAGGGTCATGGGACTTGTTATCTTATGTCTCAGGGATAGGTATATTATTATTATTACGTACGTATATTTCGATATTAAGTATGTTTATGTTATATTACATTTATTTTACACCATAAAAATATACTATTAAATTTTGACTATTTTTATAAAAAAATAAATGCGCATTTGACCTTCATCTCACCTGGTGGAAAGTGACAATGAGGTCGATGATATCTTATAGTATCTTGTCATTTGTAATGTGTTGCACTCGCAAAAACCTAAGAACTCACATTAATAAGTTAATAATTCATATTACGGTAATACGTAGTTGTATACAATTTCGTAAATAACGTCTGGCATACTCGTTGACAGGTTAAGTAGCATGAAGACACAAAACCGTACAAATTCCTCACAATATTACAATTATATGTATATATCTATCTATGTATTGTTTTCGCAACTGATTCGAATGTGAACTGTCAGCTTCGTGACAGATGAATACGATATTATAATTTCAACTGATAAAAGAGTGGAAGTTGTGAAACGCTTGTGTCGCAAAATGCATAAAGAAAGGTTAACTGTCAGCTATGCGTCGCAAGCGTGATGTAAAATGCACAAGAATTTAAAAAATAAGTCAAGCGTTTTTTTTATGGATCAAAATACAGAATAAAATACTTATTTACTAATAACAAGCTTCGCTCACAAAAGCTCTTCCGGTTTTATCCATGGCGAAAGAGTTTAGGCTAATTTAAGTAAAAATATAATATAATGAAGCAAAAATCTTAGAAAAACTAACTTAATTACATCATGACAGGTACAAAAACATGCTCACTTACATACGCATACAATAACAATTAAACATACTACAAAATAAAGTTTGTATCTTCAGTTTTCAAAAAATGTTTCCTTATGTATGATTATGTATATACTCCTTATTTCCTTATGTATATACTCGATGTGTATGATTTAGTGTTGTTGTTTTGATAATTACATATGAATTCCTCACTCATTTTGTTCATTAATGCAGGTAACAAATATTTCCAATTTCTTTTTCCACAATAGTTATTGAATTTAAAATAAATTTCTTTTCATTAATTATTTTTCTTAAAGTAGTATGACGAGATTACCGGGTAACCTTTGTGAAGTTATGATATTCATCTATTAATAGGGCAGTGTTTATTATTAAATATATCAAGGAAACTTTAGGTAATTATCAGTCAGAATATACTTTGGTGTGTGTGGCTACTTTTCTTTTTTTATGATACCAAGTGGGGGCAAACAAGTGTCATTTACCCTTATCACTAGTCGCAAGCGACACGCCTATCCATAACCAGTTGCAGTGCCACTTAGAGCTTTTAATCGCAAATATCTGATATAAGACATGACAATTGGCAAGTCTCTTCCCTTCAAAACAGGAACGCAGTATTATACTACTGCTTGGCGGCAGAAATAGGTAAGGTGGCAGTACTTCCCTGGACGAACTCTTTCACAAGGAGCTCTACTGCTACAGGATAACAACATAATAGAAACTTGCTGTTTCTGTGGTACCTGGCTGCATAAGTAGATTCAGAGGGCGACAAATGAGGCGGACAAAAGTACCAGTGTTAACATATTATATAGATTACCTATCGTTTAATAGCGCTGGATAAAGACGTGTATTAATTTTGCTAATAAATTATTTAAGTAAATTAGGCAACCAATGTCTGTATAAAACAAACATTGTATACGTGTGATTCGATTTAAAGTATAGAAGTATTTGTAGGTTGCGTCGATTGTTATCGGGCTCATTTAAAAACTAATCTTACACAATAATGTTATGAGATTCTAATAATGTAATTTTATCGCGCAGCCTACGTATATGAGAGAATATAAAATGTAAATTTTGATACTAAGTATTGCATTGAGCTATTTTGTTATATCTTTCGATGAATTAAGGTCGATGTGCATAGATAAATTTACATGCAATAAATCTATCGAATATCGCTGTCGAACTCTTATGAAATGCCTTGAGATCATTAATAAGTTCTCGATTATAGAACAATATTTTGAAATAACGATACGGAGCATGTCGATTTACTGACCAAGTCAACTTAAATTCGAATTTAGAGTTTATTATGACATCAAGTGACGGGACGAACAAGTCGTGCGTCTCAACAGTTACAGTGCCACCCAGGGGCATTACCACTGCGCCCAACACCCTGAGACATAAGTTGACAAGTCCCATGTGACTGTAATTTCACCAGCACCCTTACCCTTCAAAACTGGAACACAGTAATGCTGACATTACTGCTTGGCGGCAGAAATAGTTAAGGTGGATTATTACCTTGGACGAACTCTTTCACAAGGACCTCTACTGATATTAAATACAAAAAAACGAGTTTTTATTTTGAAATGCTTTTTATTCTAAAGCTTTTGTTTTTCATTTTTAAATATAAATAAAAAGATCATTACGTTGTCAATCGACTTTTAAAAAGAGGTTTTCAATGCGTCTGCCCATTTGTATGTTACATGGTTACTCCAATATTTCGATATTTTTTTTTGTTTTTCTAACAGGGGGTACTTCAGTAGTGGATTCAAATTTGAAGAAAATATTCGACCTTTAAAAGTGGCAAATTAGAAGATGAATCGGGATTATTGATTTTCACTCACGTTTGCTGAATTCAATAAAATTTAGCGCGTAATTCTAATGAAAATAAAATGTTAAGGCAGACGATGTGAGGAATTCCTCAACATTGTACATCAGCTATGTGGTGTATACATACATAGTATACGAGTACATCAAGTATTCATTCTTTAACAAAGTTAATGTAAATAACTCTCCGTCCCATAGAAACGACTCTAAATACTCCGCTATTCAATTTGACCCGCTTAAAATTCATTTAACGTAAATTAGATAATGATCTTTTCAACTTTATAATTAATGATCAGTTCTTCATGTTTCATTAAGTATTTCTAAGATATATCTAATACAGAAAAAACCTTTATTGTAGACGGAAGCGACCTTGAACGAGGAAAAGTTGGCCAGTTCATTGTCGCATCTTTTTGTGAACTCATTTACCATGGCCTACGTTATATAAGATTATTCTCGCATGGCTATATAGAAGATGCAAGATTATCTAACATGTTGCAACATGTTATATTTATAGTTTTATTAATGGTTTGTGTTGTTAGATGTATGGGTTATTGACTCTAAACAGATGTTATAAAAGTTGTAGAACGAGTTAAATGTTTAAATTTAAAATAGATTAGCATATTAAACAACGTTTGTTTATTAAAAAATATTACAAAATTGAAGACTACGTGTTAGATAAAGATGTATGGAAAGACGACATGGCTCCAGAATACACACAAATTTAATTCAAAGTGTATTCCATAGCATTTAAGTTTATTTGAAAAGAGCAATCCCTAGAGTTTCTTGCTCGTTCTTCTCAGGGAGGTCAGCGTAGTGAACGAGCAGTAGCTTAAATGTGACGTTTCAAGTGTAAATTTATTTTACCTATGGAATAAATAATCTTTGACTTTGACTTTAAATTTAAAATTTAAAAGAAAGGTGAGAAGAGAAGTGTTCGTGCAAAAAAAAAAACACTTGATTGTGTAGAATCCTTTCCGTGGATGACATATGAACGTATATTAGTCAAAAATATTTGTCTAGCTTGTTTTGTATAGTTTAGAGCAGTTACACACGACGACTTTTAGCGGCGATGCAAACGCGATGCAATCGCTAAGCGTCTACCTTTAGGCTCAACTCACACTGGCGCAGAGTCGAAGCGTCGCGTGACGTCCTGTTTTTCAACCACAACGCATGGCTATGCTATAGGCGAAAAACATGACGCGACGCTTTTTACTCTGCGCCTGTGTGAGTTCAGCCTTACACACGCGCGCGATTTTAAGCAGCGATGCAAACGTGATGTAAGCGCGCAACTGTATCACTGCACTTGGGATTCATCGAGATTTTTCAGCAAATTGAGTTATTAACATATCTGGGATCACATCTACAATCCTCTATAAGCGGTTTTTTTATATTTATCTTCAGTTTTCTACGTGTCAATATACTGCCTTCGTCGCCGTAAGATTACCATACTGGACTATCGTGCAGAGGTCTCGGGTTCGTTTCCTACGCCGGGAGAAGTATTTGTTTTTTTTTTAATACCAAGGGACGGGTAGAACAAGTGTATCTGGTGGTAAGCTGTACGCCTGTCATCGACGTACTCTTTCACAAGGAACTCTACTGCTACTAAAATTTCTACGGCCAACATTTATTTATCTCGTGAGTTTAGGTGTCATTTATGCTTGTTATTATTGTGTTCGCGTTATTATTATTTTTATTATTGATATCCCGGCAAGTTACCTAAATGTAAATGTAATGTAGTTATGGCAAGGAGGGCAGTGTGGTTGAAGTAAGACTTTTGCAATAATTAATGTCCCAGTTGGCATTAAATGTAAAGCAGTTCACTCACTAATGATTTTGTTTACAGATAAAAATGGGGACACAACTGATACTTCTTTGCACGTGGCTGGCGGTCGCCAGCGCGACACTTGAGGTCGTCAACCAGTGGAGCCTACTGCAGTTCGATTTCCCACCGGACCCAGTACTTTTAGAGAAGTTCCAACCGGAAAACACAGTGCCTACTGGTCTGGAAATAGGCTGGGATAGACTGTACTTAGGCATACCGCGATTGAGGTCTGGAGTGCCAGCTACTTTAGCTTGGGTACCTAGAAGTTTGCCGCCTGGCGTTAGCCCTGTTCTGCAGGTGAGAAAGATTAACATTTTTTTATTTAATCAAGTGACGGGACGAACAAGTCGTGCGCTTGGAGGTGATCGACACGCCAATCCATGACTGCAGTGCTACTCGCAAGATATAAGTTGACAAGTCCCATGTGCCTGTAATTTTACAAGCTCTCTTACCTTTCCAAACCGGAACGCAGTAATGCTCACATTCCTGCTTGGCGGCAGAAATACGCAAGGTGGCAGGACGAAATCTTTCACAAGGAGCTCTATTCAGCCTTTAGTCACCCACTGCTGAGTGGATATTGGGCTATTTGCATCCAAGTTTTTCTGGTTACTTTGACTATATAGTGCGTCCATATAGCCTTCTGCGGGCCGATGCTTCTAGTACCGGTCCTCAGTCTCTACTCATGATATTCAATAAATAAGCAGTGTTACACAATCTAGAGGTCAGCAAGACTGTGAAACGGTCACGATATGTCATTGTAGTACTTTGCTTTAAAAATGCCGTATCTAATCTGATATCTAGATCGTGCAAAATAGTTACACTTGTGTTGAATATTCTTTTCATGCAGTTAGTTATCCTTATATAATAATATTTATGTATAATAATATATTATTATAATAATATTTTTGGTGGTGGTTTGTGACTGTAGTTGCGCTTATGTTATTTCAAATTCAAATTCAAATTCAAAATAACTTTATTTCATAGGTAAGCATTATTACACTTGAAATCGTCACAATATTAAACTCTACCGCTCATTCGTAAGGCAGATTCCCCTGAGAAGAATGAGCAAGAAACTCTAG
>NW_020654834.1:8512-14216 GCF_003589595.1 Hyposmocoma kahamanoa | reverse complement strand
GGAACCCCCCGTTACAGAGCCGAAGACCGCGCTGAGATTTTTGCCGACCACCTCGAGACGCAGTTCCGCCCAAACCCGTCCGTGAACTATCAGCATGCAGCCAACATCCAGCAGCACCTAGAAAATTACTTCACTACACCGATAGCTTCCGACGAGGACCCCATTGTCTTTTCGCCAGGACAAGTCCTGCGTATGACCCGCTGAGCCAAAAGGAAGAAAGCTCCCGGACCAAACCGGATCACAAACGAAGCCCTCCGTCACCTACCACCGAAGGCGATCGCCGCGATGACCCGTATCTTCAACGGCATCATGCGGACTGGTCACTTCCCACACACCTGAAAGCTCGGTCGAGTCATCATGCTCCCGAAACCGGGGAAAGACGTCCTGAAACCGGAAAGCTATCGGCCCATCGCTATGCTGCTGACTATCTGTAAGGTTTTCGAGAGGTTGGTACTGCTGCATCTGACTCCACACATCCAGTCACGCGACGAGCAGTTCGGCTTCTGAGCCGAACACTCCACGTCTCTCCAGCTCGCCAGAGTGCTCCATCATATGACGGTAGCTTCTAACAAGAAGGCACACATCGTCGCAGTGTTCCTGGACATGGAGAAGGCGTTCGATCGCGTCTGGCACCCCGGCCTGCTATACAAGATTTCCACATCTACTACTCCTCGTCGAGTAGTTAAGACAGTGGAATCTTTCCTGAAAGGTCACTGCTTTTACATAGCGGTGGAGCAAGTGACCTCTACAGAACGCACCATCAGCGCCGGAGTACCACAAGGAAGCTGTCTGTCACCCGTATGTTACGCTCGATACATGTATGACATCCCCTTGGCGGAAGGGGCCACCCTGGCATTGTACGCCGATGACGCCGCGTACCTTACCACCTCCATCACCGCGTCTCATACGGCGCTCAAGATGCAGCTTCAACTGGATATGCTTCCTCCCTGACTGGCAACTCTCGGTCAACGTCACCAAAACCCAGGCGATCAGCGTGAGAACTCGAAGAAGATGCCACCGAAGTTGATACTGATGGGCCAGCCTATCGAGTGATCCCCCACGGTGAAATACCTAGGGGCGGTGCATCACAGACGCCCCACGATATGTGAGAAATGACGTCATCCAACGGGACTTGAGCATGGAGAGCCTCGACAGCTTCGTGGATCGCCTGGCCACAACCATATTCCGGCGCGCCGGACAATCCCTGTATAGCCATATGCAGGAACTGGCACCACACCGAGCCCAACACCCTGACCAGAAACTGCTTCCAAGGGACCTACTTGGGCCCGAGGAAGCCCCACTAGACCAGACACCAGCTGCTGAAGATGGTTGAGAAACCTATCTGAAGCAGCTCACCCGATTGTGACAATATATTTTGGTATTTTTAAATGTAACTCGTTGTTGTATAAAACACCTATGCAATTTAAACAAATAAGTCGTTTTTAAGTAAATATAAGTTTTAATGACGAATGACTTACGTCACAAAGCACATAAATATTAAATAAATATACAACCTCTTTAGTTCTATGTTTAAGACTTGAAATAACAGTAAATTAAAAAAGAAATGGAAAAGTAACAAGCACTAGTGCGAAAAATCCAATTTTCGGCACGGTTTGTAGTACGAAAAATACCATGTTTTGAGCAACTATATTGAAAATGATTTTATGCAACAAGGTGCTACACGTATTTTGCCACTTTGTTCATAGTAAACAACGAAATTGTGATGCACTATAACGGTTACGATAACAAGTGGGGTCGCTTAAGTTATTTTTTTTTAAATATTGTTTCTGTCGGTTACACTAAAATTTAAAAAACAGTTGAGCTAACGATAAACTTAGCATTTTTTTAATTTCTACTTGATGTAGTTTTGGCAGGAAATGTCGCGTCCTTGTCTATTATAGATTAGAATAAAATTTGCAATAAAAACGCTGTTTAGGTAAAAACGTCGCTTACGATAAATCGGCGGTCGATGTGATCACACGCCAAAAGTGCTTTTGTGTGGTGTGGTGGGTCAAAATTACCGGCATCTCATTTGCCTATTGGGGCCGTGAGAGGTACAAATGACCAGCACGACACACACCAAACTTTGTGATGCCCGTTCACGCCGCAGGTGGCAAATGCTACATATTTAGCCATATAACTTGACCGGCGCGCGCGGCCCTGACGAACTTCTGTTGCCACTTGGTTTTTAGGATTTTTGGTGGCACACCTACTTTTTTTTATTTACTCTGTCTGGCGTTGGAACCGGCGAAGCCTAAACATAATAATTATTGCGTTTAGGCCGCGCTGGATTGAAATTTCAGGCACTAAAAAGAATCCCAAAATAGAGCCAAATAATGAAATGTCGCGAAAAAACTTGCATATACATATGATACCAAAAACAGCTATATAAGCCAATGTCATTTTTACAAAATATTTCTAATTCTTGCCGGCGAACGAACGACTTCAAAAAAAGGAGGAGGTTCTCAATTCGTCTGTATGTTTTTTTTGTATGTATGTTACGCGATAACTCCGCCATTTGTGAACCGACATTAACGATTCTTTTTGTTGGAAAGAGGGTACCTCAGAAGTGGTCTCATTTAAATTTAAAGAAAATATTCCACCTCTAAGGGTGGTAAACTAGGAGATGAATGACTTTTGAGGTCGGTTTTTTTAACCGGAGGTTAGGTTATTCACATTAGTGCGCTGGGATCACAGTGTGGTCGGCGTCTGACGCCTCACGGCGCCCAAGTGACTTCGTCTTCGCGTCACTTGGGCGCAGCGAAGTCACTCGAATGCTACCAAGCGCTCGATTCCATATTTGCAAAACACAAATTTGTACCTTAATAATGGGAAAATAGAGATGAATATGCTATAGGCGAAAATCATGACGCGTCGCGACGCTTAGACTTTGCGCCAGTGTAAGTTGAGCCTTTGATGAGAGCGTTTACGGTTTTATGCACGTAAAATGATACAATTATAGAATAAACTGAAAGCAATTTTATTTGTTTTGTAATCAGATCAATCAAAATAAAAAAAATACGGAACTTTTGGCAATGGTATAGACCATAAAATTATTAAAATTTGGGACGAGCTTACTTTCATGTTTTTTTTTGTTTTTTATGGTACAAAGTGACGGGACGAGTAAGTCGTGCGCCTGGCGGTAAGCGTCACGTCTGTCCATAACAGTTGCAGTGCCACTTAGAGATTTAAATCACAAATACATGAGGAGCACTGCTACTGCGCCCGTCACCCTGAGACATAAGTTGACAATTTTCACCAGCGCCTAAGGGTAAGCCCTTCAAAACCGGAACACAGTAATCTGAGCATTACTGCTTGGCGGCAGAAGTAGGTAAGTTGGCAGTACTTCCCTAGACGAAGTCTTTCACGAGCAGCTCTACTGTTATTAAAAGTCTTACTTTCATAATGTTTGTTTAGGACGCTGTCACATGAAATTGAGCATCTTGCAATAAGTACGATTGTGACTGATATTTAGACAAAGGCTAGATCATGACCTATAATTAATAAAGGCTGTTGACCACACTTGTCACGCGTGCTTGACGCACAGCGCTGTGTCCATACAAATCACACTTGACAAGTGTAATTTAGTGTGGACAACAGCATTGAAGCTTGCCGGCAAGTATAGTGCAACGCTTAATTCAAAAATATGAATTTATTTCAAGTTCAACAAAGAATACTTGTATTTATGTCAGAATGATTGAATTCATAAATTATAGAGTAACTAAATTTGATATTCTTTATTGCACATTAAGAGAAGCAAGCTTGAAATTTTGCCGCTATTATGGCATGGCGCCCGTATGAAGTTACGTACACATTGCTTCTGGTAGTCTTTTTTTATATAGTTGAAGAAATAATATATGAATATTATGGTTTGGCTAATGATATAATCGGTTGTAAGCTAGAAGTCAAGGATTATCTTTCTAAAGTATAACTAACTATGATCACAAGGATATTGAG
Organism: Hyposmocoma kahamanoa; assembly: GCF_003589595.1. Taxonomy (NCBI): domain Eukaryota; kingdom Metazoa; phylum Arthropoda; class Insecta; order Lepidoptera; family Cosmopterigidae; genus Hyposmocoma; species Hyposmocoma kahamanoa. The sequence continues at coordinate 10,259 of NW_020654834.1, read as the reverse complement.
TATATTCTACGAGTCATGCACTACCCACACTTACGCACACACATACACGCACACGCACGCACGTACGCACGCACGTACGCACGCACGCACGAACGCACGCATGCATGCACGCACGCACGCACGCACGCCCACACAAACAATCACAATCGGAAAACTCTTCACTCCACGCATAAAGACTAATCGTTGTTGTTTATTTTATTTTTTATACTAACTTTTTAATTATTTACTTTTGTTTTTGTTTATTATTATCATACCTTTATTTCTTTATTTTCTTTATTCATTTCACGGAATTATGTGCGAAACATTGACTTACAAATAAATGGACGACGGGTCTAATACAAAACCCACGAAAAAAATGTCCCAAGTCAACCTATTTAAACGTAGTGACATGTAAAGGAATATGAAATAGCCAAAACGTTGAATTTAAATTGTAATGTCATCGCAGTACTATCTAATTTTGCTTGCTTCGCTGTCAGTCGAACAAACGAAGACTAAAGCGTGAATGACGCTCTGTATACGAACACCCATAGGTTCGGACACTTTTTAGCGCGGACCCGACGTCCATATAATTGTAAGTCAATGGTGCGAAATTTAATTTTTAATTTACGATGAACTTTTCGGTAAAGGAAAATGTCGTGATGAAGCCTGCACGTCGAAGAAGGTTTATAACAGATTGACTGCGTGATAATGCGTGAAGTCGTTATCCGAGACTTCAACCGCAAATATGCAGTCAATCTGTTAGCAATCTAACCCGCATTGGCCTAACACCTATGGCCTAAAACCCTCGTTTGAGAGGAGACCCGTGCCCAGACTCATGAAAGAGACTCAAGTCTTTTAAGGCCTTTTAAAAAACCTCGACTAATTTTGAACGTCTCACGACTGGTATAGTCTTATAACCTTTAAGTCTTGAGCCATAAGACTAAAACTGAAGACTAATTCGAGTCGAAATCTTTTAACTCTAGGAAGCATAAAAGACATAAAGGACTGAAACGACTAAAACGCCTGGCGCCTTATAGCCTCGGGAGTCGCAAGTGATGACCGTATGGGGTGATTTTATTTCTACCCACAAGATATTTATTTTACGATTGATGGACAACGTTAACGTAGCTCTGTTCACAGAAGTTTAACTAATTCAAGAATTTGTTTTTTGGGAATTACTTGTTTCTTTAATATAAAAATGACAGAACCCAATAGTTAAAGTATTTTATCAAATTTTAGTGTCTGATACTGTCCTTTGACCATAGTGATGAATGAAACATACTATTTATGAACGTATCAAGTGGAGATCCACAGTCTCTGCCTACCCCTGAATGAATGACAGGCAAGATATTTATGCTTATATTTGTTCTATCTATTACAGATAAGTTGTATCTCACTACTGTACACGGGTTTCTAAAGAAGTTTGAACAAAAGTACCAGGACTTCATAATAAGAAAAGTGGTTACAGACCGATATTACATAAAATAAAAAAACAGCACGTTACAACTAAATTTTCATAGACTTAAATATTGGTTGTATTTTAATTTACTCGCAGAAAAAGTATTGTATGCAATCATTATATAATTAGGTCTTAAAATCTCGTACCTATCGCTTAAACTACACTCTGAATTTTAATTTTTATTATAAGTAAAAAAACGTGGTTATTTACTGCATGCTACGCATTGACTTACAAATAAATGGACGACGGGTCTAATACAAAAACCACGAAAAAAATGTCCCAAGTCAACCTATTCGAAATTTAAATTGT